>NC_143013.1:38990229-39362729 GCF_055824585.1 Amblyomma mixtum
ACGTGGCGCCGAGGTGGCGTTACCCAACTTTCTTCGCGGCCCCGATAGACTGTGGGCGGAAGAAAGCAATGACGGCGATGTAAAAGCGGCAGAATACAGAAAAGCTGTTGGGGAGGACTGTCGCGACACCTGGCTGCCCGTTAAGCTCACCTGGAGACTGACAGAAACGCGGACACTCCTTTACCTGCTTCCCTCGCTCTTCGACTGTAGGTGCAGTGGCTAGCACGTTTCCTCCTTTCTCTCAAGACGAGGCTAAAGCAAACGTGCTACGAGCTATCGGCAGAAAGCATCCGGTTTCTTATAATTCTTCCTGTTTGATATCGTGCCTATTTGACGCGTCTTATTATTATTCACGTTTTATGGGGCTCGTTGAAGATGCCTGTGTGATTAGGTCTTCGTACAGCACACGCATTCCAGAGTAAGTGGGAGAGAGTATTACATGCATGTAAATTTCCTGCACATTATGCAGCGTGAACAACTCGAACAGCATAGATAACATAGAGATAGCAAAAGTTTTCCAACCAATAAGCGTAAGGTGAGTGACGTAATAAAGTATAATACGAAGGAGATTGATGAAGCTGTAAAGTATGGACGCACTCTAATGCCAGCAAAGATCAAAATGGGCAAAAACTAGACGTACAGGCTACAGGACAGGGCAGATAATGTCGTTAGCAATTTGGACAAACTAGTTAAAATAGCAAAAGAATTCTCAACGGATCTGTACAGCGGTCGGAACAACTATCAGTTCAGTACCAGAACCAGAGGTACCGAGGAAATAAATATTTCGGGAGTAAGGAACGAGGAAGTAGGGAAAGCCTTGCAAACTATGCAAAAAAGAAAACAGGCAGGTGAGGATCAAGCAAGCAGAGATCAGTTGGAGGATGGTGGAGCTTTTGGGCTAGTAAAATTTGTCACGCCAGTATGCGCAACGTCTAATGATCCCAAGCGTACGACAAGCATGCAAGAATGCTACCATTATATTAATTCGCAGAAAAGAGGACGTTAATTACTCGAAAAATTAGACAGATTAATTCATTGTTCGTTTCTTACAAGGCGCTTGCCTTGTAAGAGTGATCGAGAACAGAACCAGGGCAACACCTGACTTAATCAACGAAGGAAAGAAGCTGTGGTTTTGGAAAGGTTATTGGATATATGGTTTATGGTTTTGTGTGGTTTAACGTCCAAAAGCGACTCAGGCTATGAGCGACGCTGAAAGGTTGTTCGAGAACGGTCACACCCCCGATCAAATCAAAGTGAAATGCGCAGAACATTATCAGCCTCTCTATAATCTTGCACATCAGAGTTAAAGTTAAGTTTTTCAGCGTTATTAAAAATATATTTCTCAAGTTTGGGTGCTCCATGACCAAATACACAGAGTTGCAGCCGAAGGGAAACATTTCTTTCTTTATGAGCATTCCCCGTGCTCTTTGTTACGGGTCCCTAGGCCTTGAGAAATGTGCAGCAACGTCTTGTGACGCTAATTTCGATAAACAAATATGCGGCACTGTATATAGTTAATCGAAAATAGCGAAAGATTTTAAGGGGAAGGACAAGAAACTGGACAGTTATTTGGCTGTAGGAGCAAGCACCATTGCAATCAATTTTTTTTTAAAGGTGGCTACGCGGGAACGCAGTGAATGCCCGCCGACATGCAGATGCACTTAGGTTGCAGAACGGCTACGTTTTATTTTTATACATGTACATTATAATGAAAGCGGAGTCTGACGAGCATGTATATACAGCCTTAATAAATTACGAAAATATTTTCATTTAGTTTAAACATAAGCAGTCATGCATCCATTGCGTAACCACGGCATGGAAGAGCCTTATGTAAAGCTGCTAAAAAAATCCATATTGTCTGCTCAGCGACTACAGTCCTTCACAAGAAAAATAATAAAACACCGATAAGAAAGGATGTATTAAAGCAACGTGACACAATCTCTCCTCTATCATTCGCCGCGTGGTAAAATAGGTATCTAGAGGGTTTGATCAGGCATAACCGGGGACACCATATGGGCATTACGGCCCCCTTCATTGACTTTGGAGGTTACCATGTGGAAACCTACAATGTGCCGATAAAGTTATCCTGCAAAGTAGAGCGGGAGTAATTGCTGCGCATGTCTGAAGACTTCGACAAACAAAGCAGAACATTGGGATAAAAATCAATCAGGGTTGCCAGATTGGGCTATTAATAGCCAAATTGGGCTACTTGTTGTCCGAGTTGGCGTCAGAAATTTCGTTTTGGCTATGTGGCTACTTTTGGGCTACATCTTTTTCGTGCGTGAAAAAAAAAAGTTAAAGTAGTTATAATGTGCTCTGTTACAATTATACAGTGACAGAAATAAAAGGCATGCTGGAATCAAAATGCAGGCTATAGAAGGTTAAAGAAATTGAACGCGTCTGCTACAAAATGACAATTTGTAAACGCTGTGTTCGAGAAAACTTGTTCTTCAGGCGGTCAAGGATCATGGCCTTTCGATTTCTAAAGAGTGGACACTACGTGAAAGTTGCCCCCCGGAAACACTTCACGGCCTATGGATTCCACTTAATCCGCGAACTAACGCCCCCCCCCCCCCTCCCCCCGCGCGCGCCACCGAATATAGACTGTTGCCGTCTGCACATGTGAGCGTTCTCCCATTGACGGTGCACCTCGGGTGACCATGACAACCATGGTACCAGAATAGAGAGAAAACATTAAGAGAACTTAAGTCTCCCTACGTGGTGCGAATGCGTAAGCATTAAATGCTACTATTTCGCTTCTGTTGCCTGGTTTCGTGATCCTCACGTGTTAACCGTTAACCATAGACGTGGCCTAGTGGTTTGGGCGTCCGCTTCGGCTGCGGTAGGTGGCTGGTTGGAAACCCACCGGCAGGCATGTTCTTTTCTTGTATTGTTTATTCTGGTTCTGTGGACACATTCTGCTCAAGACACGCATGAGGCAAGTAATGCTTACGCGCATTAATAAGGTCTTTTTCTGTTTCTTCCTATTCGCGTGGTGGACACAGCAAGCGTGCCACTCGCAAGAGCCTACGCTTTTTCTGCAGCCTCAAGAGGCACACGTGCAGCCCTCGAGATTCATTGCAAGCGACGCGAGAGCGCCGTGTCCGTTGCTTAATCTGCGTGCATTCATGCGGAGCCATCCTTCGGCGCTGCGCGGATCCCACTGTAACTATCGAAGGCGGCGGAAGTTAGTGGCATGGCATGGCATTAGATCCGTCGCTACGAGAACTTTCAGAATGGGCAAGTGGGCGATGTAGGTACATCCGGAACTACAAAAAGAAATGGAAAAAGGAGCCGGAATTCAAGGGTAATTGTTTTTCTCATTATTGTGAACATGCTGTTAGACTGAAGATAAAATCGACATAGTTTATCATCTAATGGCATATATCCTTGATTTATTCTGAGCTCATGCATATCGTAGAATGTAGCTTCAAGAAGGCGCATGCTCGATGCTTTGAGGCGACGCCCTCAGTGAGAACCTTTCTCTTAAAGCATAAAATTGAAATGTGAGGCTGCGTAAGTATACAGTAAGGTATTTCCACTGTCGATGTGTCTAATCTGCGCGCGAACATTTAAAAGGTGAAATATCGCTAAACTAGAGCTGCAATTGCGTTTTTTAGCGCCGCCTTTCTTTTCCGCATGCAGACTGGCGGGCGTCACCCGCCTCAGGTGATATGGCCTACTGCCGCGCCTGCAAAGTGGAACTGCGGCTCCGTCTTTAGGACCTGGTTAGCCGCACCTGTCAGCCGCACTGGTTAGCGCGCATTACGGATGGGAAACGTAACAACGGAAAGAACACGCCGTGCGCACCCCCTCAGACATCATCTGCGTGAAATAAATCTAATATGTAAATATTCTTGCCGAAAATTAATTCAATATGCTTAAGAAATGTCGTCAAAAAACAAATATTTTGGCTACTTTTGGGCTACGCAAAAATTTCGCTTTTGGCTACGTTTGGGCTACTACGGAGGCCAATTTGGCTACCTGAGGTCGGAGCCATCTGGCAACCCTGAAATCAATGTGAAAAAAAATTAAAGCAACATTCAAGACTTTTGTAAGGGAACCGCAGTTTATTATTAGCAGGGAAGCACTGCAAGCGGTAAGGTGATACATCTAATTAGTAAAAAATTGCTGACTGTAAGGTCTAACGTCCCGAAGAGACGCATGAGCTATAAGCCGTAGCGAGGGGCTCCGGATTAGATCAGATCACCTGGTATTATTTACCGTGCGCTGACATCGCTCAGCACACCAGCATTTTTTGATGCGATATCATAAAAGCCCCCCCATGGCAGTGCCACACTTTTCCACCTGCCATCTTGCAGGTGACGCGGGTGGTACACGGGTATACCACCTACCACGGGTGGTACACGCAAGAGCCAGCTACAACCAGCTACCTGCCACGGTTGGCAGGTGAAAAATCTCGTTCAATCAGCTCACAACATGGTTCTTATGCTGTCGCATTCTCCCAGCTAATTGTAATTAGGTGTTCTACTAGTTTTATTGCGAAAGCAATACTACGCCAGGTTTCGAGCCTTCAGCGTAGCGTGGTCCGGTAGTTACGCTTTACACCACGTGACTACTGACGTCATACCAGCGCGAGAGCTGGGCTACCAAGTCGGCTCTTCAGCGTACCGTGGCTCGTAGCCACGCCGGGCGTTTCGCGCTTCTCCCTCTAGGTGCGCTGTGGTCTAACAGGTGGTGTGACGTCATAAGCGAGGAGAAAAATAGGCTACCCAACCCGATTCGTCCTGTAGGCAGTAGACGCGGCGCACTGCGCTCCTTCTTCAGAAGCGGCGCGCCGCGTTTCTTCCGTTAGAAGGAACCGTTATCAGGCTCCGTTAAGCCTGGTAGGTTGCTTTCGCAACCTACCAGGCTTAACCAAAGCTAGGCCCCCGTCAATTTTGTTATTCCACCTTCATCGAAATACGGCCCCCGCTGCCGGGATCAAAACCACTACTCTAGAAACAACAGCCCAACGCCAAAGTAGGCGACGGCAAAAGGTCACGTGGCCGGATAAGATCAGGAAGTTTGCCTGGAAAATGTGGCCGCAGCTGGCACAGGACAGGGTTAATTGGTGAGATATGAGAGACGCATTTCTCCTGTAGTGGGCATAGTCAGGCTAATGACGACGGTAATTACATTTTATCTCCTGCTTACAGTTGCTATCAATTTTTGGTTTAATCACAGTTTATATTCCAGAACTACAAGTCAGCATCGCCTGATTTTCTATTAAAATCGATCACTATACAAAAAACCTGCGGAGCAGTGCTCTAGCATTGAAGCGCATGCTTAGAGGCTCAGTACATTGAACATCACAATAAAATCAGGTAAAGTGCATTACGGCAGCTAGTCATCCGAATCACCATGACCACGCCTCACGGCCGTGTTTCATTCAAGTACCTAAACAAGCTGTAAAACATCATTGACAAGCCATGGGTAGTAAAGAACAGACCTCAACGTCGTCGCCTAAAACGCGCATTAATCGTGATCATATGCTCACAACCTAGTGTGTGTTTAGGTGCCTTGTTTCGTTGCGCATACGTAAAACTACGTAACCGGCGAGTTTGTCCCGTGAAGCGAAGCAGGAATGACAGCGCCAGAAACCAAGGCGATAAACGAACAAAAACTTAACGGTAAAGAGATGGAGCCGATGTTTTTAAACCTTTCGTGACATTACCCAGACCATAACGACCTATTAAGGTCATAGGCGTCTAACCTGCTCCTGCTCGCTGTTCGGCAATTCATGGCCATAGTATATCACCCCTTCAGGCACTGGCCAAGCACGTAATCGTTCAGCTTCTCTACCAGGGAGATGCCGCAAGCACCTACAGTGCCTTCTCAAGCGCAAGCGAAGGTGAAGGGGACGAGTGCTGCCATTTATCGGCCCATCCGGGGGGTTCTATGGGAGGAGGGGGAACGACAGCGTCGTTCACCGGAAATGCCAGACTGCAGCACGGAGGGTATAAATACATCACCTGAAGTTCACCTTCGTGCTTCTGGGAACCCCAGGTAGGGCGTGCCGCGTTGACCCCTTCGATGCCTCTAGCTTTCAGGTGCTGTTCCGATGCAAGGCCTTTCGGCACGAAACTGATCTTTGAACACCCGAGATGACGTCTTTATGCCGGCAGTATGGATCGTTGCTTCAGCAATTCACCGTAACGACATAACAGTACAGATCTCAGAATGGATAAGCACCGAACGTTTACAAGAAGACTACTTAGGCCACATCGAAGAATTGCATGCTGCCCAAGAAAATCATCTTTCGAACTTTAAACGACGCCTTCTGCATCTTAACGGCGCCGCTACGAAGGGATAGCCCCATGAGTCACGGAACAAGGCGCGATGAATGACAGACGCCTCCCTCCCGTTGGAACCGCCGTCATAATTGAAGAACAAAAACCTGAGTCATACAGTTATGCCTACGTGTTGTTTGGCGGGAAAAATAAATTTTCGAACGTCTCGAGGTGCCACGCGGCACTCGAGACAAGGACAAAGAAAGAAGACGTGACGAGTGGTGTCTACTGAGGCTATTGTTAGATAGTCAGCGATCGTTGCGCCTTCTTCCGTCATCGTCACCTCGTTCTGACGTTCATTTTTAAAATATGTGCGAGCAGGCCCTGTTATTCCCCTTAATGCCCGAGAGGTGAAGTTAAAGGTATAGTTATAGCTCCTTGTTTGGACGCTATATTTGAACACCCGAGTTTTGAGCAATAGGTTGTGGGGGAATTGTGTTCGTCTAGTTTTGCTCGCATAAAAAGACATAATGGCGCAGGTTTTCATTAAACGTCGTAATTTATTAGTTGGAGAGCACAACACACAACTGAGACATGGAATAGTGATGCAACAAGAGGTTGCTGAACTAATCCACGAGAAAAGTTTAGAACCTGTACTCGCAGAGCATAAAAATTTACGGAGGGCACTGAAGACTGTTTAGCTGCTCTGAATGTGAAAGCACTGCCTCATCGTGAGCTCTGTTGTGAGCTTCATTGAAGATTCCTTCCTCCGTATCGTGACATCGCTGTTCTTAGCATACAGTAGTAAGGAAACGCCTACGCTAGGTTCACCTGTGGGTTGCGTGCTTGCCTCGCAATGTGAAGGTAATGAGAACAAACGCCTTTGAGTATTTTATAAATATACTAAAGGCGCATCTCCATGGACCCATCCGAGGCGCACGAGCGCAGCGCCTACGCGTCCAGCGCCACGCCGCGACAAGCGTCGGAACACACACACAACTCGATGCCCTGTCGCCTCCTCTCTCTGTACTCGCGCTCCGCTCGAGAAGGGCCGTACCGGATGCCAGACAACTGCGTTCTCTGATTGGTTAGATCGTCCGCAAACCAGCGAGCCACTTCCGGCGCGAGCGAGGCGCAAATATCTGACATGGGCAGATATTTGCCAAGCGCCAGCTCGCGTCTGCGCCTCGCGCATGCGCAGACCGGTTCCGGTGTACGCTGGTACGCGTAAGCCTCGGATGGGTCCATGGAGATGCGCCTTAAGAGTTAACTGCTGTTGTTCAAATGATTTTAAGATTATTTCATCTTGAACTAAAAGCGCAGTACCTGTCGAAAGGCCTGTTCTAAAACCGTGCTGATGGGATGTCAATCTGCTCTGCCTGTTACAAAAATTAACAATCCTTTTGTACAGTAGTTTCTCAAGGCAATTTGAAAAAAGAGATAAAATTGATATAGGGCGATTTTGATAAATTGTTTCTCTCAACAAATTTTAAAATTACTGTCACCCTAGCAACTTCCATGGCTTTCGGGAAAACTCCCTGCAAAAAAACAAAGATTTAAAATGTTCTCCAAGACGGGGCATATGAGGTCGATAGAATATTTGATCCGCTGAAATTTAGAATCATTTACATCCCGTGTGGTGCTGTTACGGAGAACATGAAAACAGCTTTCAATTTCACTACGGTCCGTTGGAGACAAGGAAGCACTAGAATGATTTTCCGATTTGGGATACGCTTTGCCCAGACGAAGACAAGTCCCCTTGTCGAAACGTTGGCTCTAGCAACCTGAGGTTTTCCCCTCCCTTGTTCATTTTGTGATCGCCAAGGACCATCTACCGCACCCTCTCTCTACCATGGACTTCAGGGATTCATGGTTAGGCAAAATCTTGACTAAGGACGCGAAGTAATTACTGAAAGCGTCCGCTAGTTTTTTTCCCGAGAGTTTCTGGTCTTGTACTAATATTTCTAGCCCATCATATTCCTCTACTATAAGATTTAGAATTCGTTTTGTTTGCTTCCCCATGAGGTCAGTTCGTTTTCTAGTATTGCTAGCGAACAGTTTTTCAGTGTATTTCTTCTTTGTTGGTCGAAGAAAAAAAGTCACTTTGTTACGATGCGATTTAAATTTCGCTAAATAGTGAGGAGACCTGGTTTCAATAACACTCGATAACACTCGAAGATCTTACTTATCGGCGGGAGGTTTCTGTTAAAGCCTAGGTATTCTTTAAGTACGTGCTAAGCACGGAGTCTTTACCTAGACTGCTGTCTAATGCTTTTGCATCCCCTTTTAAGGGTTCCGTTAATAAAGCAGTTGGTGAGTTCATTCTCGGCAACCCACCCCAGGTTTCCATAAACCAATTAAATACTTATGCAGCCCATGAGGGTTGGTCAAAACCTCGAACCCAGAGCCGCCGTGATAAAAACAAACAAACAACAAACTACTCGAAACCCATTTGCATGTGCGGGTTTCTCCCTTTGGTCTTCGCTGCATTTGCCTCTACCATGCAACCACCCTCATGCGCTGGGGGTCCGTTGCGACAGAGACGAATCCCAACAGCCGCATTTTGTAGAAATGCCGCGTTTACATGAATGCGACAGAAGCGCATGACATTCATGTAAACGGCGGTAATGGGCTAGGAAAGCGCATTGTATCAATGCGCCAGGCGGGCGTGGATCGAGAACGGCAAGTCTACTTCAGCGGTGAATGAAAACAGGTTTGGAGGTGCCCCTTCTCCGCCCTGTCGTAGGTACACACTATACCCCCTTCAGCCGGGTAACGAAGTAAACTTCGCTTTTTTATCAGGAGAGAGCACTGCCCATTTCGGCGGTGTTCACCCCTTCATACCAACGTAATAAAAAATACTAACGAGGCTTCAAATGAGCGGCGGCCTTACATAAGGCTTTTACCTTAAAAATAGCATAAAAGCACAACAGTGCTGTTGATAGCACTGCATTTTCTCAGTGAAATTAGAGCTGCCTTTTAGAACGTATAGGACAGACACTTTTATTGATGCTGTCACCTCATGTTTTCTCCTGCACCTTAAGCTTTCTAACGAATAAGCTACGGCCTTTTCCAGCAGCTGTTTACTTCTGTGGCCAAGAGACCCCTTGCGCATTCACAAAGCTCCGCTTTACAATGCGAGCCCTACAAGCAGCAACGCGCGGTGCTCTCTCGGAAGTTTGCCGCGTTCTCTGTACAAAACCGCACCGGCAGGACAAACTATCGTACCCGCATCGGAGGGTCGCTGCTCCACCGACGCCCAGCCTACCTTCGTCGCAGCCGCCGTATACCGCACCAAGGGGATAATCAAATAGGCTGGTCAGTAGCCCGCGGATAATTCCATTAGCGCCGCCTACCACAAAGCAAATGGCAGCGGCAGACTGTGACGCGCGCCGCTACAAACGATGCCGAACATGAATGTTGACCCTTCCACGACGAAAACAACCGGCGCACCACCGGCGCTCCTCGCCGCCCGGAGCACCTTTGTCGTGCTCAGCCTTTTTTTTTTTTACCTTGGTGTTTTCAGTGCCGCGGAGATCGGAAGAAGGAGACAGGACGCCCACGCGTCGTTAGAGAAAAGAGAGAAACACGCTGTCCCAAGGAAAGCGTCGCAACGGCTCGCTTTCTTTCTCTCTCTCTCTCTCTCTCTGAGTGTGTGAAGGAGGGGGGGGGGGGGGGTTGAGCAGTTCCTTTCGAAGTGCTTGGGTGACGCAAAGGTCTGACTGAGCCCCCCTTTCTCGTTGTGGAAGAGGAACTATCGAGTGGGAGAACAACGAATGCCGCGATCAGTTACAAATTATAGAAGGGTTTGCAATTGTACTGTGATGCTCCCGCCATGGGGTTCTTATCGGGATGGACAGCAGGAACCCCACATGGAATAGGGCTAAACAAATTTAACCCGGAACTGGATGCCCCCGCTCACCCGCAGTATGGATGCCACTGCGGTGGGCCGGTGTATAGAGTTCGTCATCGTTGTGGCTGCGCCCATGGGGATGGCTCACCCGCGGCGAGTTGCATACGGGCAGAATTCGCGACCGATCTTCGCACGGTGCATGTCCGTCACTAGGGAAGCGAGGCTGGGTCGGCCTCTTCTCCCTCGCTCCTCTGCCCCACCGTCCTCGTGCGGCATTCCCCCTCAGTTCGGATCCTTTCTTCCTTTATTCTTGTCTGCCTTGGTGGCCTCCCCGTAACGGACGCCGGTGTCGTCGTCGTCAGTGCCTCATCCCCGCATTCCCGCGCGTTGTCCCTCGATCCTCTCCAAACCCGCTTTTCGAGCAAAAAGGGAACGAGTGAGTGAAATTGCAGGGAGACCGGTGACTCCCACACCACGCGCAGCGCAGGCCTACCCGACCGTGAGACTTTTATAATAACGCTATTGGTTAGGGGCAGAAGGTAATAGTCTGAGCCTGCGCACTGGCCATCCGCTATTCTCCTATGCTCCTAACCGACAGCGTCACCCTATTCTAAAAGTCCCTAGGATCACGTTGTCGTGGGTGGTGGCGCTCGTAGCAGGAACAATTCATATTCAGATGCTTGATTACTACCGTGCGAAGAACGATGTAGATCATTGCTGGCTTCATCTTCATCACTATCATCGTCATCAGACGTGATACGTCCACTTCAGGAGCATTTGATGCAGACTACTGCACTTGTGTGTCCAGCGCAGTTGTGTGTCCTTCTTGTTCTGGTCCTTTGTCTGCAAGCGCTGTTTTTTTCTCAAGATGTACTGCACTTAGCCTGATGATGATTATTGTTGCAGTGGTGGTGATGATCACTGAGCTTAGCTGCTCACGTTTAAGACACATTTGACAGAAAATAACTAGTGCGCACTGTATGTTGGCGTTGCGCTTCTCCTGACGCTTTCATCTTCTCATGTGGTTTTCATTTCTCTGCCACCTTACATTCCAGGATGAGAAACTAAACATGGGTGTTGTTCGTGTCGTCCTTCTTTCATTGTCCTGCTTCCTTGCGCAAAATTAGTATCATGAATCCGACCCAACTAGTCCAGTATAGTATTCTGCTAAATGGGTCTTGTTAAGCGGTTGCTGCAACATTTTCTTTTTTTTATTTAACATTGGTAACTCATTCAGTAAGCTTTTACAAGTTCACATCGGGGCCTGTTTCATGTTTCGCCCCACTGAAAACCGAACGTCGTCACGCCTGGCTAGTAAATGTCATCCAGGCTGCCGTTAGCTATCAAAAAACAATTGGCTTCAGAGCACAGTGTATGTCACCACTGGTTGCGAATGCCATGCGGGACCTCTTGGGAAAAAGAAAAAGGGGCTAGGGGAATCCGCTGTCGGTGTAGCCTTTTCACCGTTGAGGAGGAAGAGAAGACTAGGACATTTCATTTTATTTTATACTTTCCGCCGTGGAGTTACTGCAGCCTGACGTCGTGCTACTGGGAATAGTAACGAACCATTAAGTTCGAGAAAGGCCTATACGCATAAACGCCATTGCAGAAATACACTCACTCAGACAATAAGACAGAGAGATTTAATTGTCAACGGCACTTAGGAAGCAACGGTACCCCACGTTAGCGAAATTGCTCTCTAGTAAAGAGCAATTAAACGAAGTTGGAAAAACAGCACCGCCTTCCCTTTGTGCGGACGTATGCAGACGGCGAGTGGCTCGGGGATGATTTGAAAGAACAAGACAAGGTTGCGACTCAAGGTCGCCCCCACACTAAAGAATGGTTACACAGGACGGCAGGCTAGTCACGCAGCTTTGCTTCTGTTGTTCTTCCCTTGTGGAACCCACGTCGCCGGCAGCATATCATTTATTTCGGTTTGTCTCTCTTACGCGTTTCTCCCCTTGCTCTCCAAGTAATCTCTTTCTTTCCTTTTTTGTATCTTTCTTTCTCCCTCTCTTTCCTTCTTCCTTGCTTTCTTTCCTTCTTCTTTTCTTTACTTCTTTCTTTCTATTTTCTTAATTTCTCAATGTTTAATTCGTTCTTGCGTCCTGTGTTTCCTGTGTTTATTTCTTTTATCCTATCTTTCATTTCTTGCTGCATCATTTCCATCTTTCACATAAGGGGGCGGCATGGCTAGTCAGCTGTACAAATGACCACACACAAAAAAAGCGCCTTCACTTGGACCCATTTGTTCACTCTTGCTCGTTCAGCAAGATAACCCCATCGGCTTCTGCGCCTCTCTAGGGCATCTCGACGCAGTTATTTTCCCCGAAAACTGCGACGCAAACTTGCAACTGCTGTCTGTGGAGCGCGCGCCAAAACCTCTACTCGCCGTTTCCTGTCGCCACGCTTGAAAGACGAAGACATCCTGAGTGTAGACGTACCATCTGTTGCTCAGAAAAGGATCAATGCCTCGAGCCCTCTTAGACGGAGGCATACTCTAATGGTGGCCCTTGGTTTTCTGCTACGGACGGGACGTACAGGTCGGCATCACGGGATGCACCTGGCACGAACGCCCTCAAACGCGTGTGGCGAGCGATGAAGTCGCGGCCGCCCGCCCAGCGAAGCGACGCGCACACGCGACAAGCCGCAATCCGAGACGGCTGAAGCAAGATAGCCGCCAGACACTCGACCCAGTCGACGGGGCGGCGACAGCGCTGCCGCGGCGCCTCCAAACAGGTATTGGGCCGCCGCTCGCGCGCTCTCACTTACACTCGTGGCCCGCATTGTTGACCAGTCGCCCACGGGAGACGTTGAAAGTTCCTCTCGCGCGCACCTCCCGCGCACACGACAAACGCCGCGGCAGTTTCAACTCGCGCCATGCGTTCGCATTTCCTGCCGCTTCCTTCGATCTTGGTGGTGCTCTCGGCGTTGGCCGCGAGCGGTTATCACGCCCAGTTCATCACCCAGGACCCGCCAGTGCTGAGGGCCATCGCGGTGCTCACGTCGGGTACCATCAGGGGGACCGTCCAGTTCATCAAGGAGGTAAGCAAACATTGTATGTGCGCTGTTGTGACCCTTGCATGCGGTTAGGTGGTCTACTTGCGATTTGAGGATGTCAAAACGCAGTGCGCTGGATAACCAAGGGGAACGCGTAGTGCGCAAAGTGGAGAGATATTCACCTGCTGGAATTTCTGAGGGGACGCCAAGGGAAAAGTACAGTGGTGGATTGCGGCGGAGGCGCTGTAAAAGTGATGACTGATGTTGTTGGGAAGTTGGAGTTTAGGGTGGCTGGAGTAGACGCAAGTCTGCAGGCTAATTAATTCAAGCAGAGGCTTTTGCCCTGCAGTGGATTCAAGCTGGGTAATGACGATGGTGACGACACGGTGTGACGAAAGGATTACCAAAGCACTGACTAGCAACCAGTTCTTTGATCTGCAGAGGGCGTTGCGTATTAGCGAAGCCGACAGACGTGTCTGGTTTTTGCTTTCTTACAAAAAGAGCCTCCGCTGATAAGGCGGCTGGCTTTGGTCAGTGCATATACTCTAGGCTGTTCTCTTGATCTGATCTCAGAAACGAATTTAGGCGGTAGGATGCCCTCCCTTCCTTTTCCAGCCTCGCCCTCAGCGAAAAATTTTCGATGACAAAACCATGATTTTTTTTTTTTTTTAGAAGGAGGTGCAGAAATGCACTGTGAAAACATGACCACCTCCTGTAAATCCGCCCCTGCTTATTCTTTCGTGTACAGCGTTCGCGCTGTTTAAGATTGTGAGATGTTGTAACGATGCGCACCTTCTTTTTGTCCTGGTTTCCTTCACGCGTTCCACAGACGAGGCAGCGCGGCCGTGTTTTGCGCAACTGTGCTAGTTTCGTTTCGCTTGAGCGATCAGACGTCCCTCCGTTGCAGTTAGCTGCAGTAGAGAACAGCTGGTCACTTCATTTTTAATGGCAAACCCTGGCCTTCCCGATGCGTCGTGTCCTCAGAAAATGAATAAGTGGTGTGCATCACACGTTCTGCAAGCGGCTAGCTCTTAGAGCTCTGTCATGGCCTCGCCGTGTCGTGGTCATGCCCCAATGCCTGCTACCCAAAACAAAAAACCGCAAAACTTAAAAGATAGATTACTGTGTGGAGCCCCTCTGCCACGGAGAGAAATCAGGAAAGTCTTGCCCATTTTTCTGTAGATAAGTCGAACCGGTAGAGAGATCAAACATACGCCTTGGTGAAACAAGTTAGATTTAGTTCCGTAATCACTAGCACAAGTTATTTGCTTCCCTAACCGCAAGCAATATGCTCGCTTATTGTACTTGCTGCGAACGTAACTTGTACCCTTACGCAGTTAACAGTGCTAGGAAGTCTTGAATAACTGTCTTAAAGAGGCCACCCCTGATTGAAAATCTCAGTACAGTAAGGTGCTCGAAATGCACCGTGGAAATCCCGAACGCTATGTCACTAACATTTCAAAGTTCTTATGACCCCGAAATGCACGTCGCCGCAGTGATATTGTAGCTGGAGGAGACACAGCAGCGTTCATGCATTGACCGGATGCTTAAATTTCGATGAAGGGCGCCAGTCATTTGCGCAACGCGAAATTTGTAATAAACTGCTCCTGGCAGTAAATTACTCCATATCACTTGGAGGTATGTGCGGTTGCCAATCATGTTAGCACACATGTTAGGGTACCTGTCTCTTACATGCGCGTTACAAATAGCTAAATTTCTGAACGCTCTTTGCGCCACACTTTAGGCTTTGAAACCTCAGGGTGTCAATTTTCCCACGAGCAACATAGGACTGTACAGTCGTTTTGAAAATGCACCAAGCGAAGGCTTACCTGCAAGCGGAGAAGATCAGCAACCCAAAAGGGAGGAACGGGAACACACGGTCAGAAACACAGGATCAGAGATAAACTGACGGGAGCACAGGAAAGAAAACACGACGACGATAACATAACGGAACTTCGGGAGTAAAGAGTTGGGAACGAGTGAGAACGTAAAGACACGAACACTCAGACCTCAAACGACGGAAGGGAACGCGACAGCCGACATGGTGTCACTCTCTTCATAGGCTCAGTTGTGTGATCGCACAATGTTAGGTGTCATTCCATGCGACTCGAACCTTCGACACGGTGTGTCTGTCGAAGCGCGGTCGCTGGTCAGCCATGCATGAACCACAGATTTCGACAAAAATAACGCAGAGGAGTTCAACATCGTTATTTTCATGCTCTCAGTCTTCTCATGGGAAGAGGACAATGTCTTGAGATAAGCGCTTTTATCCTTGATTTAAGGGAGAACAACAGCGTATCCTATAGAAAATAAAACAGATTTAAGGACCATATTCACACGTAGACAGGTACACGAAACAACACCAGTGCTCATCTCCGTCTTCTGTTCGCCCTTTTATAGCCAGCGAATCATGAAACTGCGGGTCGACACTACAAAGGCGCCGTAGTTCTTGTTGTTTTCATAAAACTCGGGACCTGAATCACACCACGTTATTAGTTGTCATTATCATCGTAAACCAGGTCAAGCCTACTGCAGCGCAAAAACCGCATCTTGTGTTCTCCAATTATACTTCTATCTTAGTCAAATGTTTTAGGGGAATCCCGCAAGGTGGAGTAGATTTGTAATAAGGGAGTAATTACTCATTACTTCCATCTTGCACCAGTGCCGGTCTACCATATCCAAGGAAACTACGACATCTTCCCTCCACGAAACTCACCAGTCTTCGACTGTTTCCCTTCCCTTTTGCGGAGAGGGAGGCTATGAGGAAAGCTAAGGAGCAGCAACTTCTCCCCGTAGGTGAACGCATGAACCCCGCCATGAAAGAAGCGATAAAAGGGTAAACAAGGGGAGCGAGGAAAAGCTCACGCAAATACACAGCCTGTGTGTATGCGACCTTTTTGTGTGCGCGATATATGCTCTATATGCGCTCTGTTTCCCCTTCATTCGTAAGCTAGCAATCCGTACCGGGACCTGGCAGACAACACGACCCTTTTTTTTTTTTTTTGTCATGTGGTCTCTCTCTCTCTTTCTCCCTTCCCTCTGTACCCACTATGCCTGACTAAAAATCTGCCGGCATGTGTTTTTCTTTTTTTGCAAGCAACATTACACCCTTCCCGAACGTTAATTTTAGCTAGAACGTTATCAGACCATTAAGCTTCAGTTTTACTTTAGCTTCACGCCATTCCGTTAATCGCAATGTTACTCACTTGACTTCTCATAATTCCCAAAGAGCTTCAATACTGCTTTTCGCGAGTTAAGGGGTCAGTGAATGAACGCGCCTTCTTAACGCAAACGAGTCCCGAGATAAAAGGCGCTTTCGGAGGAAAGCGTTTTGGAACTATATCGAAAACAATATCAGACGCTGGCTGTTACGCTTGAAGTCCCTAGTTATGGCTGGAATTTCATGTGTGCCTTTGAAGTTACATTACATCGATATGATTAAATGCTCTCATTGCCCGGTATTAAGGTATTGTGCCGCTTATTACAGATGCCCCCGCCTGCATCCGGCTATTAAGCAGAACAAAGGCGAGACACCACCTAACAGATTACCGCGACCTCCGTCGGCTGAAAATATGTGCACTGAACCATAGTTGCAAAGTTAGTTTATCGACCATTCTCTGGCGTTCATGTCGGTAATGATGGCGCAATGTAAAGCCTTTCCTAGCAAAGGCGCTCGTTTGTTGCGTCAAAAGAGGGTCACTTAGGCGCAACGTCAAAAGCAAAAAGCGTGTTCACGCTCCCTGTGGCGCTTGTCCTCAGATCGAGATACGAGGTGCACTTTTAAGCGACATCAGAGTGTCGTTAGTCCGCTGTACCTTAGGCGGGGTTGGGAATTGGCAATATTATTTTTATTTATTTTATATCTGCCCACACTGCTTCATGTCATTGAAGGGAAGCTCAAAAAACACAGAAATCGCGCTCAACGTGCTCATAGGGCTCTCGCTTTGGACCATGCAAGCGCCCGATTGCGACTAAAAGGTAAAGGTGACGTTCATATGCAGATCGAATACCTCCGCACCTTTTAACTTATATATATAGCCTCACCCCCCCCCCCCCCCCCCCCCCGCCCCTTGTTTGCATTTGTTTCACGCTATACCTCTACATCGAGCGTGCTTTAAAAGCTGCGTGCTTCGAATGATGTAGTACACTCGAAAAAGACTGGTCCTCCAGCCGAAACGTCGTGAATTAAATCCTGTCATGTTTTTCCATTTCTGGTGACTTTACCTGATATATATATAGCTCGCTACGTAGTAAGGCTAAGTGGCTCCTCGGGTGCATGACAAAAAACCACGAGGACACGTCTGATGAGTGCAAGTACCCCGGTTGGATACTGATGAAAATATAACGCCGTAGCCACGCTCTTAGCAGGGGTGTTTGCGCATGTTATAGACGAACCGGTTTCTGTGTTTACACATAGAGCTTCGCACATTTTCTGCGAACTTTAAGGTCCTTTTGACAAACATGCAATAAAAGCGCTCAGTTAACCTATTTCGTGCAAGAGATAGAAAGGAACAAAAACTACTACTGTTCGCCAACCGCAATTGTAGCAGTCTAAAATTACGTCTCGACTCTCGCCTCGACATGGCAGGGTAGCGGCTCAGCCGCAGAGATGGGGAAAAAAAAACTACCGCTCGGCCATCTGTGTATACACTCGAAGATGGCCTTGGAGGAATGACCTTGCGAATGTGCGCGAGCCGTGAAGCACTCCGCTCGCGTATACGCGATGCGCCTGTGGTAGGCACTTTTTGGCACGTGCTCTGGTCGAGGCGGCAACAGGCGCGAGCGGGACGAAGGTTTGTTGGCGTCGTTAGATCATCAATACGACTCGGCGGCCTTCTCTCTAACGCTCTCGGTGTAGTACGCTCTAGAAACGAGTTCTCCTCCGGTTCTTCCTTGTAGCTGTAATGACAACCGCCTTCTATATGACAAAGAGATCTCTAGGTAGACAACAGCGACGTCTACGCGCCTGTGGTGTTCTAAAAATAAAGCTAAGTGCTCGAGCGTTTAAACTGCGCAATTAATAATCGCTCAAAGAAAACTTAAGAGCAGAACGTTTATAACGGCTTATCCTGCCAGCGTGTAGCATATCAGAAGCATTACTACGATGCACGAAGGATTGTGAGACTAGTGGAGGGAGTTTTGATGTTGTACTTGCGCGCAGTTTACTTTTGTGGACTGGGCGTCTTGGCACACCCGTCAAGTTGATGTCTCAGGAATAGTTCGACACGTTAGTTTCTCCTTACGCAAAGCAGTGAGGAGTGCGCGGTGTTCTTAAAATTAGGCTTTTTGAGTAAGAAGAGCTCTTTTTGTCAGCATAGCTTAGCTAGCGATGTAATACTTTAGAGTATAGCTAAGACGTGCTAATTAGCAGGTTGGCTAACTAACACTAAGTTGTTAATTTTTTAACAGTTACTATTAGACTCCTTAACTAATGAGAGGCGTGTAGCCCACCGTAAATATATCCATATCAGTTTTTAGAATTTAAAAAACGCGTTTGCCCTCGGCACTGTGGCCAAACAACTTTTGCCTACATCACGCCAAAATACACGCGCTTTCGGGAAGCTTGCAGACGAAGCAACCTTTCCAGTGCACAGAACTCGTCGAAGTAGCCAAAATGTATTAGGCCACAGCGCCGAGGGTAACCGCGTTTTCTAAATTCTAAAAACTGATATGGTTATTACTTGCGGTGGGCTACACGCCTCTCAATAACTAAGGCTGCCGGCTCAGCTATTCATACAGGGTGCAATGTCATTGGCACGCCGCGACAGGGCCTCTAAGGCAAGCAGCATTCGCAGCATTATTTATTCAATGGCTCAGTTGGCTACATATTGGTTGTTTCTTCCGCACAAAAGCATATGCTTACTGGCCGCCATAAGCTATAGCTTTCAACTAAGGTTATGGTTAAGATTAAGGTTGTGCTGCTTTTATGAGCCAAAGTTAAACTGGCGTTAAATAGGCATACTGTAGCATTACTATTTAAATGCACGTGACCTGCCAGAAGCATGATCTCTGAAAATTTTGTTGCCCGCTGAGTTACAAAGCATGAATTCATTTTGCAAAACCTTTTGGTAACTTGCAGCGCCAGGATTACATTTCTTTTTTTTTTTTTCTTGTGGTGCCAGAGACGTGACGCCAGAGACTTTTCTTGTCCGGCACATAAATTGTGTAACAAACTAAGAAATTAAGAAAAAAAAGCCGCTCTTGCAATGCTCCACTGTTAGATATTCGCGGTACCGGCCTTCCAAAAGGAACGTAAACAGTGACGAGTTCGCATAAAGAGCATCGGTAGAAAGTTCAAAGGCCAACTCGCCGCGAGCACGGTCCGAAAGAAGCGTTTCGCTCGTCCGGCGCCACCATCGAAACTTGCGCACTTTGCGAGTAACAAAAACGTAAAAATAGAGGAATTCGGTACATCCAAGAGTCAGTTGAATGGAAATGTACAATACCAATTCAAACATCCAACTTTCCTCCCCCTCCCACCCCACCACGCGTCCTCATCCGAGATGGCCGTCACGTGCAGGGCAAGGTAGAAAGTATCGCATACTTGTTTCCCTCCATGCAACACCGACTGCGCTCCTCCGTCGCCGCCGTCGCCGCTTTTGTGCGCTCTCTTGCTCCCGCTGCTCGGGGCGTGCGGTAGTTCTCGCCGAGCGAGCTGCTTTGCATACAGTGCTCAAAACGCACGCGCGCGCGCAGAATCCCTTCGCGCAGGTCCAGGTGCATGGCAACGTGACCGGACTGAACCCCGGCAGGCACGGCTTCCATGTGCACAAGTTCGGCGACCTCAGCGAGGGTAAGTGCTGCGCGCCCTCCGCGCCTGTCTGTCTCTCATTTTATTTAGTTTTTTTTTTTTCTCTCGTAATTTATCTCGACCTCTGGCCTTGTGTACACCGCGCCGTGCAGTAGAGAGGCTGACGGCGGCAGTGTCTCGGCCTACATCTATACGCGTTAGGCAATAGACGCTCGCAGCTTTTTTCCCTGTAGAAGAGATTAAACGACGAACCCGAGGCGGCTGCTTTGGAACCTGTGTGGTCGGCTCAAGAGCGCGTGAGAGCAGCGCACCTGCAGGAGCCGTCACCTGGCGGTCGTGGCTTAATCCACTCCACTGCTAGCAAGCAGCGAGACGCAGTAATGAGGATAAGCTGAAAGAGGCGCTTGAGAGCTACGAGAATAATCGACACAACGCTAACCTTGTTCACCGAATTATCTATCTAACAAAACTTCAGTTTGGGCTAGATGGTGCATAGCTATAAATGAAATGAAATTTAAGCGCGCACGAAAAACGCACACAAGAGGAGATACACACAGGACAAGCGCGTGTCCTGTGTGTATCTCCTCTTGTGTGCGTTTTTCGTGTGCGCTTAAATTTCATTTGAATTATCTATCGTTTTGCATTTTTCGCTGTTTTGAGAGTAGAACAAATTCACGTAGTGGAGTATAAAACATGGTGCTAGGTGAGGAATTTTCTTTTTGAATTTCGTCTTTAACATTGTCTGCGCCACTCTTTACACACGATGGTACATCGGCGTTTGCATAGCCGACGTAGATGCGTCAGTTCCAGCACGGAATAAGGAATGAACTTAAATAAGTGACAAAAGAGTGTAATAAAAATTGTCCCTTGCTTTGTATGGTCACAACAAAACAGCGTTCAGGCTGCCCTGTGCCTTAGACTACCTTGGGCTCTGGAGGAAGCAACATTTGCAGTCTTCCCAGCCTAGAGTAATTAGCCGTCGGCTTGGACGAGCTCCTGTAAAGATTGAAAGCGGCCACATACATCTTTGACTCTTTATAATCACTCCGCCACAACGTCGGCTACAAACTGCGTATTGTGCAGTTCGCAAGGCTCTTTCAATGCAGTCGGCAGTGGCAGTTACGTTACACTTAAGATGTGGTACCGCTAGCGTGACCATGAACGACCTGAAGGCTTTAAGAGGCGCTACTCGATCATATTCGCTTGTATAACAAAAGACAGTAAGTAGCACAAAGGCGGGAACGAGTAGCACAGTTAAATTCACACGCCAATAAAAAGAGATATCCAGGCGTTGGCACATAGCAGAAGCGGTGCACAAGGGCTTGAATAACAGGGGCCCTGTGGCTTTAGCTCAGGATACTGGTCGTCGCCTTTGTTGCTATAGCTTCACGTTGCCCACAGCCGTATGTCTCGCCTTCGTGTGGTGATGGCGTTCGTGTATCACAAAGTATATTTATGTAGGCATCTGTCATTTACGGTGTATAGCCTAATGTGGTTGAACAAGAAATTGCACAGATATGTCCATGTATGGCCCTTATATGCCTGCACTGTGATTATAACCACCCATGTACGTACAGCCTTGGTCAAAAGTTTGCAGCCCAGGGGGTTTGCTTCTGAAGTGCACTGTCTGGTTCGTAATGCATCGCCAGCGCTACAAATTTGCTGAAAGTAAGAAGATTTCTGGTCCTGCCTCCTCCAATGGGCAGGACTACCACGAATGTTACAGGAGTCCCACTGCGAGGCTTAGAAGCAAACCCCCTGGGCTCTAAACTTTTGACAAAGACTGTACATACAGAGTTACGCCAATAAGGCCACAGGTGCCTTATATCTGTATACCGCCGTGGTGGCTCAGTGGTTATGGCGCTCGGCTGCTAACCGGTAAGACGCGGGTTCGATCCCGGCCGCGGCGGTCAAATTTTGATGGAGGCGAAAATCTAGAGCCCCGTGTAAAGTGCGATGGCGGTGCGATGGTGGTGCACGTTAAAGAACCCCAGGTGGTCGAAATTTCGGGAGCCCTTCAGTACGGCTTCTCTCATAGCCTGAGTCGTTTTGGTACGTTAGACCCGCCTAAACCAAACCAGACCGTTTTACCTGCCCAGTTTCCTATATGACCACATGTCATATCTCTGTACAAGTCCACATGTGGCATTTTCGCCCAAGAATGGATATATGGGTGTATTGCGTGCGAACTGTCCGCATACTTTCGAGTAATACACGGAATGCGCACTTACGAGTTGCAGCAAACTCATGACTAAGAGCATTTTAAAATGTGTTTTCTCATCGCGATGGCCTACAAATGAAAATAGCAAATTCCTCGTACTCTACAGTCGGATACAACTCAAGAACGAAGCGGCAGACGACCTTCAAAGGATGCCTTTAGGCCAATTGCATCGATCGATTCTCTTGAAGCCGCAGTTAATCCCCTTGGACCTGCTATAGGATTACATTGCAGAGGATGGTAGATGAAAGGGGAATAATCACGCCTTAATTGGAGTAACCGCGAAGTCATCGAAATCCGTTGACGTCAAGTATAAAAAGAGGCTGGAGGGCCTCCTTTAAGGAGCACCTGCCACTTCGATCTGCGTTGTATACGACTGCAGTGAGCCCCACCACTTTCTCATTTCTGCAGTTTTTGCCGGCACTGCCTTCCTCTTTGTCTCTTGTTAGTGCCAACCGTAGCGAAGGTTCCTGATTCTTTACACACAGACCTACTTTTCTGGCTATTAATCATCTTTCTTATTTGGCCCTATACGTTAGCGCAGTTTGATATTAAAGGCAAGGCCCCCCCAAGCTGCCCATACCACCCCCGACCATGCCAAGTTAGTCGCTAACGAGCAGGCTTTACCGCTCCGTAACTTACACAGAAAAACGAGTAAACGTGCAAAGTTCGTCTCAAACAGTCACGCTTTCTTGGTGACAGCTTTCAGCGAAATTGAAGGTGAACAGAAAGTGGATTTCGCTTCACGCATTGCGATGTATAGAATATATGCCGTCGCTTTCACGATTCAAGCGTACTTGAGCTGTCTCACTGAATCAATATCTTTGGGAACGCCGCTTCTTTAAAGTTCACGCAGTTCTGCTGGCTAACGCTGGAAAAAAGTGCGAGCTTCATGCTTCCAAGTGGAGCTGCATGTGGTGGTTCCTACAAGGCTCGTAGTATTTCTCATCTGTAGTATTTGTGCTGACCGAAACGTAGTTTGGGGTTAGAACACAACACTGAACTTATTCATTGTCCATTTGTATAGCCCTAACGTGCAAAAACTACGTATTATAGCGGTTAACTACATAACAAAAAAAAAATCTGGAGGGCAAACTTAAGCCTTTCCTACGGCGTCTGTCACAACCCACGTATTCATTGGTTCATGACTCTATAAACCTCATTTTCGCGCATCCACACTCCGTGTTTCTTGCTGCTCATAAGCTCTGGCACCCGCTGGCATTGTGAGAAACCGGTAAAACACACACAAACACACACACAAACACGCACACACACAAACACAAACACACACGCACGCATGCACACACGCACAAACACAAACACACACAAACACACACACACACACGCACGCATGCACACACGCACAAACACAAACACACACACGCACAAACACACACGCACAAACACACAAACACAAACACACACACAAACACACACGCACACACACACAAACACACACAAACGCACAAACACACACACACACACACACACAAACACACACACGCACGCACACACAAACACACACACACGGACGCACACACACAAACACACACACACACACGCACACACACAAAAACACACACACACACAAACACACACAAACACACACGCACACACAAACACAAACACACACACAAACACGCACGCACACACACAAACACACACACACACACAAACGCACAAACACACACACACACGCACACACACAAAAACACACACACACAAACACACACACACACACAAACACACACACAAACACACGCACGCACACACAGGAATTGTGCGCCCCCTCGCGAAACTAGCGCACACGACGAATAAACTGTGCAGTTTTTGTCGGCGTCCGCTGAAAACGCGACAGCAAATCAAATTACAGCTCCCGGCAAGAAGAGCAGTCAGCTCGCTCGAATAGAAACAGGCGCTTCGCTTAGTGAAAGAAAGGGCAAGCAAACGTTTTGAGCAAACAAGTTGCCAATGCCCGCGCAACTACAGCAGCGCTAGCAGCGCTAGCAGCAACAACCTGACGCTTTCGCGTTTTCCAAACTCAATGGTTTCTGCGCACTAGCATTAGTCAGTTTAACCACAGTTCCGTTTTTTCTGAAAAACCTAAGCATGAAGCCCGCCGAGGACATGGCTGCTGTAATTTTTGTATTCAACTTCCCTTTACTGCTGGGAAAATGACACTCGTCTGACAGCTGTTGAAACTTGCATTACTCCATTTTGTTACTCTTTCGCTCCTATGCAGGTTGCAAAAGCGCTGCCGCACACTACAACCCGGCCAATACCGACCATGGCGCACCAGTCGATGACATAAGGTAAACTGTTTGGCTCTGTCAACATCTTGTAGGGCAGGAGGTCCCATGTTGTCCCATTGTCTTCAAGTGCTGGCAAATTAAAAACGGTGCTGCTGAGTAGCATTCTTCTGCGTGCTGAATACTGCCGAACTATCAAACAAATCAATGAGCGTGCTTTTATCAGTCTCTACTGGGCCTCCCTGGTGTTTGTATGTTTTTACAAGCGCGGGTGCACAGATCCACGAGCCCCGAATGTGCGGACGAAGAAAAGTGAACTTGTTGACTTTGTGAGCCTTTTTCATCTCTGAACTGCCTCAAAATACTTTTTGAGGCCATTTTCAATTCTAAAGCAAATTGTCTTTTACGTCCAAAATATTAAGTCCGGATACGTGCTACGTGCCCTTTTAAAGTCTATTTTCTAAGTCATTGCTACAACTGTGTACCCCTTTTTTGTACGCAACCAGTGGACGCAACATGTTAAGATTGATATGTCATTAAATTCGTCTGATATTCCTAGTGCTATCTTACCATTTATACGCATGTGAGACACACATGCAGGTCGCTCCTAATGAAGGGTTGAATAACTCCTAGTTATTATTCAAACTTAGCCCTTTAACACCGTATAGTTTTTCCTAAAGCACAGATAATGAAAGTGATGCGTGTACTTTTTCGCATCTGGCAAATGCTCTTTTCACCACCCGGAATTCATTGGTAGTGCTGTTTCATTGTTTTATTTTCTTCTTTTTTGCCCAGACTTTCTAACACACTCGTACGTGTTGTTGGGACCAAACTATTGTTGTATTGTTTTTGTATTGTTTTTTTTTTCACTGCCCCGCCCCCTCTGTAATGCGAAAGCCCTGAGGGTAAAATAAATGAAATGAAATGAAACTATGAGCGCTTCCTTGTCAAAGTGCTCTCTTGCGAGAGGACTCGCTTTCATGACTCGCGATAGAGCGTTCTGGTATGTTAATCTCGATGTATATTACAGCTATGCGGGTGGTTAAATCCCAGACGCTCCAGAGAAAAACGGCGCATTTCGTTTCCGGTGGCAGAAATGACTGCACTGCGCGTTCTCTTCCGAGAAAAACTCACTTCACTGCCGAAACCTCAACCCCGCGTGGTTCATTTTCTACTGGCGTGCTTTCAAGTCTCGCGCAACAACACCTGCCGCCTTAACTGGCAACTATAAAACGTAGTGGCCTGGCGCCTACTCACGGAGAGTAGGCTTAGCTTCCACAGAGTAGGCAGAGCTCCGATTGAAGCGTCAGAAACTCAGCTAAACCTTGCACTTTCTTTTCGTTCACTCTTTTCTTATGTCTTCTTTCTGTTTGTCTGTGCAGACACGTGGGCGACCTGGGCAACATCGAGGCCGACGTGAACGGCATCGCCCTCTTCAGCTTCTACGACCGTCTCCTCAACCTGGACGGCCCGCAGAGCATACTGGGTAGAGCCGTCGTGGTGAGCTTAGCCCTGCTACCTCTGTGTTCTCGGATACTACGAACTATTCAGTTGAACGAAAAAATTACTGTTCCTCATGGAGAACACGTGAATAGAGGAAATAAGGGGCTCATTAAGAATACCTGAAGTGCGGTTGATGTGGATTCAGCTCACACTAGCAGTATGTGATAATTCATTCTGTTTTGTTAAATTATTTCCTAGCTTAAATAATTACTCAATTTGTGGCGCACTTTAATGACTACAAAATACATAATATAACAATACTTTGCAATGCTCTGTTTGATTAAGATACCGTTGACTTCTTTCGGCTGACTATAGAATAATATATACTCTCTTCCTGTAGTCAAATTTAGGATTTCAGAAAATAATTTGGCGGCTCCTGTCAACAGCATCAGGCTGATGTTAGACAACGCAAAGTGACGACTTCATTAATTTGGTTACACCAGACAAGACCCTCGCAAGATGTATACTTTTGTGCACGTGGGATGATGAAAGGGGGGGAGGTTATCGTGTACAACCAATGCTATCACATCTAGCCTGTGGGCTTATCCGTGTTGTGCCGGACATTTGTTTAATAAAGGCATTTCCCAGTATATTACACCGAAAATGTAGTGCAGTCTATGCGCGGAACAATTCAAAGTGGAACAATTCAAACTTACGCTATAATCTGTTTTAGAAGCAAAAAGTGCTCAGAAGCACCCTTCGTAGAGGGTGGGCATAATTACATCTGCTTTATATATTATGTGTGTATGTACCTCTCCTGTATATATGTATTGTATGCACATATAGACTGCTAGACTGCTGCAAGCTCTGGGGCCAGGTCCGGTGCACAGTGTGCATCTGATGCGGACCTCATAAAATTACTCGATAACGTGAGGCATTTCTTTCTGCAAAGATATGTGCGTCAGGGCAGAAATCAGTATAGTCGTCATTGAAACGATAGGTCAGCGTCAGTATGACTTTATCACTTAGGGAATATGTGACCATCTAAACCAGTGAGAGCAAAGCTCTGTCGTAACTGCCTGCAGGTCAGTGGGAGTGTTTTATCTCTGATCATGTGACCTAAGTGAACCTGCGGCATGGTGGTCTCGTACGCGTCGGAATGGAGGCTCTGAAAGAGTACGGTATACATAACGTCCCTAGGCTGAATGCGTGCTATGAGGGGCAAACCGTAGTGAAGGACTTCGGATTAATTTCGACCGCTTGGGATTCTTCTGTCCGCAATCACATCGTACAGCATGCGGACGTTTTTCGATTTCGCCTTCGTCGAAATGCGGCCAGCGCGGCTGGGATTCGACCTAGAGACATTGCCAAAGCCACTGAGACACCGCGGCGGGTCATGGAAAGAGAGGAGGTGTACAAAGGGGGAGGAGGAGGAGCAGTGTAGCTATCGTTTTCAGTTCTTTCTCACCATGAAACACAAAAATACCGGAAGCTTTTATCCTACTTTTTATGCGATATGCTCGCAAAACGGGCTCTCAGTTTCATCCGTACAAGGAATCCAACGGCGACGTTTATTTGTTCACCAACGCAACTGGAGCGGACGTTAGCAACATACGTCGTTAGTGGTTTGAACCCGCACGGCAACACGCCATGAAAGGTGCTTAAAATGCCCTTTAAGCTTCTATATTACAGGTGTAGAGACGGCCAAGTTTTCGTAATCCATTTTTTCTTGCGAATTATGCGTAAGACATTAGTAAACACGCATCACAAAGTGAAATTCGCCTACACTCGTACCTAACTTATAACTGAATCTATTCTCTTCCTCTTCGGTTTCACAGTCTAAAGGCAGTTGCGGCGTCACAAGCTAGCGCCAGATAACGTGAAGCATACAAAAACTGGAACGTTATAGGTCTTTGTTCACTTGCTGTCATTTCGGCTTGTGGGGCAGTTTAGCGTAAGAGTCTGAATGAAATAAAACAACAAAGCAGAGGTTGTACTACAGTTTTTGTTGCCTCACGTGATCTCATGCTCACTTACGATTTCGCAACCATCGAATGA
Source organism: Amblyomma mixtum (assembly GCF_055824585.1). Classification (NCBI taxonomy): domain Eukaryota; kingdom Metazoa; phylum Arthropoda; class Arachnida; order Ixodida; family Ixodidae; genus Amblyomma; species Amblyomma mixtum. The sequence goes on from NC_143013.1 coordinate 39,018,035, forward strand.
CAACCGAAACTGCTGAGGCAAAAAATTAAGTTGCAAATGACTTATATAGCGCTGGCGAATTCCACGTGGAGATCCATGTTTGCTAAAGTCGTACGCATCATTCCAGCGCAAAAATTTACTCCGAAAAATTTACTGTCGCCACTCCTTTATAGTGATTAAAAACAGAAGGTACTGACTCAGCAACCGTATGGACGCTTAGAAGTGTGATCGCTATGCCTAGGTTGCGAAATCAATAGCCACGACATCGAAAAAACAACTTGGTGCGCCACGTCGGAACAGAAACCGGCAAACCCCCCTGGCGACGTTACCTAGAAGAGCAGCTTCAAACCACTCTCCTCCGCTTGCCTAAATGCAAGAACGCCAAGAGGCAGCGCTCCTGCCAGCAAGGACAAGTGTCCCTAAGATTGTAAATTACCCTACAATTCGGCGAGTAGACAACCTTGCATTGCAAGAAACGATCCTCGCTTTCCAATCGACTGATCACATCCTGGATTCTACAGCTTATCTTTGTACCTTGTGTCGTTTTCTTTTTATTAATTATCAGCACGTGTTGCCAACCTTGGCCTTCACAGCCTCGAGCTTGTCGAGGATGGGTCGGAAGCGTTCAACTCGAAGCAAACGTAGTAGCCGCTAAAGCATACTCAAATTTAAGGATCAGCTTCGAGATAAGCAGTGGAACAGCTACGTGACCATTACCTCATTAACCTGTTCTACTTGCCTGACCGCTGGGCACGCTCTCGGCGTTGACTTGAGCGCCATAGGGCCGCAAGCAGCTGTAACCGGTGCAGGCAGATGCCACCTACGTGCAGTGTGTTATCATGAGTGCGAACATTGTGCGGATGGCTTTGAGAATTTTTATGGCTTGATGGTTAGCGCTAACTACGTATTTACTTTTCTCCCAGGGTGGTCGTCAAGCTTAAGGTTTCCTGGAACGCTAGGCATACTAGTAATAAAGGTGGAATTCCGAGGTCTATCTCAGCCACCGTGAAAGCCAGTTACGCTGCTTAGACGAGACTGATTGCACAATGTTTTAAGACGGTGTAATACCTAAGTGCTTTGACAGAGATTTGACTACGATGGAAGGCAATTATGCAAGGTTTACCAGTAGAAGCCGGATCTTTGTTGGAGCCCTCTTCATTTTTTTTTTTTCGGCGCACTTGTTCAAGTTTTCGTAACACGTTAACGAGTTAAAAAATAAACCTTATGGAATCTAAAATGGCGTTTTATGTGCATTAGCATGGCTACGCAACAACAGCTTCTCGAAAAAATACTGCCGTCCTCTAGTGTTCTTTCCGCGCCTTGTGGCTGCAACACCTTCGACGTGAAGTTCCTGGCAGTGACTAGGGCATGTTAGCTCGCGAAAGATGTCGGCTGGCAGTCCTTGGCCAGCAACGCGAAGATATGAGCGTATTTCTTTTGATATGTTGCCAGTTCAGATTTAGCATTTGGCAGGCAATATCAGTTTATGGTTAGCAGCTCACCAATAATCGTTAGCCGAAAAGTACCTGCATATTTCCGGCTATTAATCATTTATATCACTGAGCATGGGGTCGATGTACAAGATCACGAAATTGCATGCATAAATAAATATGTCTAGCCGCAAAACCACCAGCGCGGCTTTTTCTGAGAATCAGAACGTTAAATCAAGCGATAAATAGCTATCTGATTGCTTTCTCTCTTAACTATCACTAATCCTCGCTCGCAACTGTCGTTGTAGTTCGCTTAATTCTTCGAACGCTGAAAACGTTAAAGCTTCGAAAAAAAAAATCCTCAGAAAATTAAGTGCAGGGCCACTAGTTCCGTGCTAGAATCATAGGGTCCAGCTTGATCAAACAATGTGGTCCAAGCTTTTGTTATTACTTTTTTGCTACATTCCCATCAGCCCACAGCTGATTCGAAATGTCATGGTCAGAGTGAAGAGGAGGCATTGAATTCTAGCTTCGCCCTTCGAAGCGAAGAGTAGTCGGAGTGATTGAATCTTGCAGCGCTATTTTGCAAAGCTTCAAGGGTAGTAGCTTATCTAGTTAACGCCGTTGAAGCTTTACAAAATCACGCTGTAAGATTCATTCACTCCGACTACTCTTTTAATACCATAGTAACGGCATTAAAACTTCAGTCCGAACTCTTGAACCTAAGCACTCGTCGTCAAATAGCTAGCTTTTGCCTGTTCCATAAGATATTTCACAGTTCGCTTAATCATCCCCCCTATGCATCCATTTTATGTTGCTCGTCCGCTCACTGGAACCGCTACGTTTGCTGGCTCATTTTTTCCCCGAACAGCTATAGTCTGGAACGGCCTTCCCCACGTCATTGCTGCCTTCACCTGTCCCACCCCTTACGTAATACCCCGGAAGGGGTCTTTAAGGTAGCAAAACGAAACGAATAGAAAAATATTAAATGCACCTTGATGAATATTCAAACGCATAATTTACCAGCGAAAAGGCAAGAAATGCGAGATTCAGCTCAGGAGCATAAATGACACGTTTAAAACTGTCTATGTGCAGTCAACTCCATCTTCTGTGTGCCCTATAGAGCATTATCGGCGTATTCTAAAGCTCATTGTGTTCATTTTTAAGTATAAGCTTTTTTTCTCGGCATCAGTATCTGATGTGCATATTTCCTTATAATTATGCTCACCTCAAGTTCTGAGTTACCCCGATATATTGTACCTTGCGCAAATACTCTGAGGACTCAGACGATCATTAGTACGTAGGGTCGCAACAATGAGAACCTTCCAGTGTCACTACACAGCTCTCAAAAGCGAGGCACGTTTCAGAAAGGTAGATATTTTCTTTATCGCGTGGTATTCATGGCTGGTGTGAGTAACAAACAGAAAATAATTAAGAAAGGGCAAAGGGCATAGGGCAGATATGAAATACTGTGCTGAAACTACAACAAGATATGTTAGTGGCCTGATTGCTAATCTTTCTGAAATACTAGCCTCTCCGTTGCACGTGCCTGCAGTGACCGAAAGAATACCGCTTTGAATTTAATCGCTTCGCTGTCGCTACCAGGGTCATAGGTGCCAATTCTCTGCAACTTCTAGGTGGCGATAAACAGCTCACTCGAACACCCTATAGGATCAGCAGAGATGTAGAACACATTATACACACTTGTTATGCTGTCATTAGCTCACCTTGTTTTTGGTAGTGTCCCCATCTCTACGGAAGTTCGTGGCTTTATTTGGACTCAGAGAACATGCAAGGGGCCCGAGCAAGGCCCTAGATAGTTCTCTAAATGGCACCTTTTTTACAAGGTAGTGTATATTTCTAGCCCCTATATAGACACTACATAGTTCTGCAACTGGCCCTTTATGAGGAAGCCCTATTTAGTTCTAGCCCCTATATAGTTCCGGCCGAAAGCAAAGTTGTATACTTCTCGCCCGCTTCCCAGTGCCAAGCACTGATATAGATTTGAGTACTTTCTATACCACCCCTTCGGAACTACCTTAGAAAAACCGAATCCACCATTTCATGCCCCCCGTGTCTGTGCAAAAATACAAAAAGTAAAAGTAAAAGGAGGTTATTCCGCACAGCATACGTGCATATAGTCCCGTCTACAGCATCCACAATCCCGCCTATCCATCAAAACAGAGCGGGCCTGCATGCGCCCACGTGCCTTGCTTGTAGAGCTCACAAACACATCCAGCAGCGAGCATTGCCAGGACGGCGCGCTGGCTTAGCGGTGACTCCGTCCCGAAACCAAGCGATGGCTTGTGCCGCGATTCACGTACACGTCAAAGTGTATGGACGCCCTGGGTCTCCGGACGATCAGTTTGCGTCGCATCGCATTCAGCCAAATCCTTTTCTCGTGTATCCGCGCCAAACGGACGTGTGCTTCACGGCCAACCTCAACAGTTTCCTGCAGCACTATAGAAAGCTAGAGATGTAAAGCTGTCGAGAGCTGGAATGGGTATCGGAAAGTGTTCACGCCTGGCTTGTCATCTGCTGCGTTCGATCTGTTCACGTGTCCCCAGTAAGCACGTCAGATTCAAGTATCATGATCGCGGTACATCGCTAGAAGAAAAAAGAACTTTGCATGTAATGACCAGCTCTTTTGCAACGAGAGAGTCGAAGTACAAGTGCGTGTTATAACGTGGAGCATGCGGCACCTGTAGTCGCTTCACTTCCCAGCGTGATATCTCAATCGACACGGTCTCAGTAGGCCGCACACCTTCGGCAACGCTGCCAGCAACTGGCGGGACAGAGCACGAACGGACCGGAACTCGTAAACGTCCGTTAACTCTCGCTCGGCTCGTTGCTTGCAAGCGTGCGTGCTACTGCTCCCGTTACTGCGTCGTATAATCGCTTCATTTTTCATTGCTTCCACTGGGAGCCGCGACTTAAGCTGCCTTCAAGGCTGACATCGCCAGCTCTCGTCGAAAGACCTTTCCCATTCTCCTATCGCTCTCTTTCTGCTGCTCTTGTAGCTGGGAGGTAAAAAAATATGATCTGTTCTTTTTCAGGAAACTCGGCGTGCTCGTTACTTATCGCGTGACATGAGTATTGGGGCCTGACCACGCTGCAGAGCACTGTGCAGTACAAGAGCCGTGCAAACACCGGCTCACGAGACACAAACCCGATCCCGCGCGATGACGTAGCGTGCGAAAAGCTAATTGAAACATGACTCCACCCCTCCTTTCCCCTTTGTACCACGCCCCAGCCTCCAACCTTGGGCGCAGTAAGTTTAATGAGGCTTGAAAAGTAATCCACCCACGCGCAAGCCCCCTCGCTTTAGACGGCCTTAATACCTCGATGGTTTAATGAGGAGAGGGAATAAATTATATTTGCCGTCTTTGCGGGGCCGGTCGTTCAACTAATCTGGGCATGGACGCTGCGCTAATTTTGCATCGCCTTATCCGGCCGCTCGACGCGCTCTGAGCCGGACGCCCTGCCGTAATCCTCGCTCGCGGTCGTGGCCGGACAGTGTTTACGAAGAGAGCCGAAGATTAAGCGAAAACAGGAAGATGGCCTCGAGCTCAAACGCGGCTTGCACAGAGCTGCTTGCGCTTCAAGAACGAGGAGAAGAACATTGTAGGCCGAGCAATGGGTGACCCTGCCCTGATGCAGAGTGGCCGCAAGTCCACCGCTAATTGGTCGCTGACCCCCCAGAAAGACAGGCTAAGGCTCTTGTGTGACTCACTACCCTTTGTTAATATAGCACAAGCGCTTTTAGAGATGTCAGACGAATCTCAGACCATTGTCTCTGACGACTGTGCGCACCACGCATGTGACCTTTAACCCTCATATTCCACGCAAAGCAAGTAATAGGGCAGGTGTATACTGCCGGTGACCATGAATATGGACGAAGAATGAACTTTCGGGAGCAGAAAATTGGATCTATCGCGCGGGGCAGTAGTGTCGCGAACATTTAGTCTGGATCCTACTGGCATCACCTGGTGGCCATCACCCACGCACCTGTCAAGTGCAGCTTGGTCTTGCACTCTGTGACACTAGAGGCCGCCGGTAAACAGGTTGTAACTGGCTTCTCATTTCTCGCGTCTGCCGCTGCTTGTTGCACGGGGGTTACGCTGTTGCCTTGATTAGTTGGTAAGAACTTTATCTCAGCCGCTTCAGTGGATCAGGTGACTGAGGGTGGGGAAGGTGGTTCCTGCCCTCACTTTTCCCCTTGCAGTATTTTTTTCCTCACTCCAGTATCTTTCCCAATATCTACTTCACCGCGTAAAGTCACCTAGCTTTAAGTTGAACCAACATGTACCGTAATCAATACGAAGAATAGCAGAGAAAACTGCATCCTATCACTCGTTGAACGAGCAGGGAGCAATCGGCCAACCCATTTCAAAGCACGTATAAAGGAATGAAACCTCTTGCAGTTAAATCCGACAAACCTCACTTCCAATATCCGAGGGCCGCCCTTTCATCAAAGCAGAGTCGTCTTGGGAACAATGCTACGTTTAAGCCATAGTCAACACAGGCACACACAGGCGCAATGAGAACGGCACAGTGGAGAAGCATCAATTAACCTTCCTCTGCTCGCTGCAACATCGGCTTACCAAACTCGACCCCGCAGCAGCTGACTACAAAGGACGTCAATGCATTCCAAGCTGCGTTTCGTTGTGACAGCTGTCTGCTGCCGCGAAAGCCTTTGTTCCTATTCGTTTACACGCGCACAAAGTTGCGGCGCACATAGGAAGAACAACTTCACAACCAAAAGCACGCAACTCTAAGACCCTTGTTTGTATTCGTCTCCTGAACTAACACTCGAAGGATCGAATTTTAATCAATCAACGTGACTTAATTAAGGTATGTTGGAGAACACACCTTTGGTGTCATTGGTAATCAGCCTGTTGTCTGCTATCCCGAAAGGCCTGGAGACGCACAGTGCTCTTCTGTTCGTTCGTTCAATTGTTTGTTTGTTTGTTTGTTTGTTTGTTTGTTTGTTTGTTTGTTTGTTTGTTTGTTTGTTTGTTTGTTTGTTTGTTTGTTCATCATCGTAACGCCCCACTTAGCACCTTTTGCTTACCGCACTCAGAGGTCATTTTCATGGTCTAAATATGCGAGCAGATCGCTCTGGAAGAACTATGACGACGCGCCACAGCTCTTAAGTACAATGTTCGGAACTATTCGCGGCATTGTAGGCTGAACATTATGTATAGCGCGAAAAACTAAGACAGGGCAAGAAACACGCAAACAAACAAGCGCTGTTTGTTTGCGTGTTTCTTCCCCTGTCTTAGTTTTTCGCGCTATACATAATGTTGAACCTTCACCAACTCGCCCAGTTTTCTGTTCTGCTTGTAGGCTGGCTAGCTGGACATTTCGAGCCATCTGCACCTAAACAGAGCGTGGTCAAGAGCGACGCGCATTCCTATTTTGACGACTGCCCCTTTTGCACGCCCCTTTTGCTACCGGTGGCTTCTTTCTTTCAATGGTAGATGTTCACCTATATAAACAGTTCGCCTCTTGAATGCATCTCCTAACCCGAATGTTGCCGCTATTTCAGACGAGGAAGCTAGTAACAGCGAAATGATCCGACGCACTTCATTTCTGCTCTCCTTTACAGCTTCTCTTCTGTCCTCATCTCCATCTGTCACCATTCCGTGTTTCTTGAAGCGGCCTTTAGGGGGCGCTGCGATTTTCATGCTAAGCAGCCCGTAACATCAGCGGCAGGCTCTGCCACAGCAATGCTCCTGCTTTCTGCTCCTGTCTTCTCCGCCTTCCCTCGCTCGGGGCGCTCGGGGCGTAGCCGTTTTGAAATGCATTCTGAAGCAGACATATTCGGAGGGAACGTATCTGACTCGCATTTTACAGCGAAAGCCGTCGTACGGAGCCCTCCCTGGCGGATTAAAAGTGGATACAATCGACATCTGGTCACATGAGCAGTCACGGGAAGGTCACGTGACCGTGCGCCCGTTGCTATCGTTGTAGTAACCGAGGTTGGCACAAAGTCTGCAGGTCTTACACTTTAGCGCAGGTCGTAGGCATTACCAAGAGACAGCCAGCTCGTCGACAGCTTTCGTCGAGTCTAGCGCGTTATGCATGCAGAGCGCAAACAAATTGCATCTGTTTTGTTTTTTTTTTCTGGAACTAACATTCGCCATCTTTCTTTTTTTCTTTCGCTACCCCCGCTGTTCAGGTGCACGAGCGAGAAGATGATCTGGGACGGACCACGCATCCTGACAGTCGCTCTACGGGCAATGCCGGCGGTCGGCTCGGCTGCGGAGTGATCGGCATTTCTCGATCCTAACGGCTGCCCGTAACAACGCGCGCAGCTTCCCGCCCTTCACTCCGTCCACTTGTCAAGGTGCACATCGCGACAGCTCGCCCCTGTCCCGTTATCGCCTTTGCGCCTTTGCGCCCGTATCGAACAGTGCTCAATGCGGAATTCATATTATAACAGCAGTTCCAAGCCACGGACAGTTTCAGCATCAACGCCGCAGTGCTGCCTTGTTGCTTCGTGCAGCTTTTTCACCTTCGTCTTTGCAACAGAAGAATAAATATCGTTTTAAGGAAATATTTTTTTCTCTTTACTGCGCCTTTCCACAACACATACACACAACGCAAGGCATCGCTGAGGTACAGCCTGCGTCACTATAAACGTGGATCCACACCATGGATCCACACCATGGAAGCGCAGGTCTACTAGGACACTTGTATGCGTGGTTGTTTACTTTTGACTTCAAAGTGGACGTGCTTTCTGCCATCCTTCACATGGCAAGTAAACAGTCTCTAATTCACTATCGTCCTACTTTCTAGCTTTTTCTTTTCCTCCTATCTGTCTCTCCCTCAGGAGGCCGACAGATGGCTAGGAAACGCCTACAGATGTCGCTTTCACTTCGTAGTCCTAGAGGCCTATATGAGAGCGAGAAGTCTGGTAGCGTTCTTCTCTTGTTTCTTTATCTTCGTTTTTTTTTTATAGGCCGTTAGTTTATTTCATCTTGCTACTGTGCCCTGAAGTTCAGATATGAAACAGGCCCAAAGAAATACGTTTACGCCCCTACAGCCCCTTTTAAATTTCTACTGAAAAGACGGTGACACGGCAACACGTTCCTTTTGACCTTCTTTCAGTCGGATTAAATATACTTAATATAACAATAAAAAACTGCGTATATATGATGTGTCCCCTTATGTGGAACACTGTTACCGCTAAAAGAACACTCCAAGTTTGCAATCACTTGTTGGCACGAGCACCGTTTCGCCAAGCGTTCGTCCTAATAAAAAAGCAATGCGGGCGAGGTTCGACGAATTTCGCCCGGTTCACTTTTGTGCAGGAAATAAGCTCGTTTCACAATTTCGAACGGTGATGTTGTGCGTGAAAACAACGAAGTTTCGAAGTCGTGGCGCTCGAGGTGCATAAAGCCCGCGCTACATTATAACCCAGAATTATTAATTTTTCATGCAAATGCAGTGGTGATTAATGAGGATATATGGGAGAACGCTTTCTCGTTATCATGTTCCGGGCCATCGATCTTGGCGCTCGGATTTAGACATTGTGCCACTCTAATTCCACGTTTCGCGGACGACATTCATGTATCAGCACCGCTACTACTACGGCTATCCCGGACGGCGACCTTTGCAGAATCTTAATATAGCAGCGTTGAACGCCAAAGACACACGAACCTCGCTTATGACCAAAGTTAGCTTCGATCTTCGCGGCATTTCGCCACGTGTCGGTAAACACTGAGGCGTTCGGGGCCAAACGTAGCATAGTCACGCGACGGGGACGATGTTCACTTGAGAAACTTGTGGCGCCCTGAAAAAAAAAAAAAGAAAAACAGGCAAGAAAAAAAAACGATGTGCAGTGAAAAGTTTCCGCTCTTTATCTTTGTTGACAAAACTAGACACATATAAACCGATCCCATAAAGCGAGGGAGCCGTTTTTTCTCCCTTATTACTTGTAGTTTCACACTACACCCCTTCGGCTGATCGCCGTCACTGTGTCTCATCTCTCTGTATAGAGCAGAAATTGCAAAGAGGCGTCGAAAGAGGGAGCGGGCTACAATTGCACTTGGCACTTTACTCTGTCGTGCAACTTACAAGCGTGGCGCTGTTGGCAGCATTAACGCGCTTTTAGTGGCACAGTTATATAGTGTCTTTTTCTTCACAGCTTAACCTAACCAACCAACGATCTGCCATCCTTACAGTGATCTTATTTGTGCTATCGACGTTTCCCATGGAAGGTGCGGCCCAGCACAGTCTTCTAAACATTGTTTTTGTGTTTTTTGCGCAGCATGAGCTGTTTCTACAAGGCAACTTCATCCGCCACGGCTCATTTGTGCCATCGGTTTGTCCTTTACCGATCGGAACTCCCTGCTTCAGAAAATGAGGAAGCTTTCAGTGCCTTCATGAGTACCTGCGGCTCCTTCGAAACAAGTAAAATTCGACACTTCTTGCGTAAATCAAAATTATTAGGCTGGCCGTTCGGTTAGAACGGTTAACGCAGGCCTCTTTGATGTCAGACAACCCAAGAAGAAAACAGACAAGTTGGAGCAGCCAGAGACTATACGCAATATTCTGATTTGATCCAAAATCGTACAACAAAAACATGATTACAACAAAAACATGAAGTACAACAAAAAACATGATTACTTGACGCACTTTTCACATAAACTCTCCTCATACTTTTCGATTAGCACATAGTGACTCCTCGCGTACGCCTGTGGCTCAGTGGTTATGGTGCTCGGCTGCTGACCCGAAAGACGTGGGTTCGATCCCGGCCGCGGCGGCTGGAATTTCTTTGGAGGAGAAATTCTAGAGGCCCGTGTACTGTGCGATGTCAGTGCACGTTAAAGAACCCCAGGTGGTCGAAATTTCCGGAGCCCTCCACTACGGCCTCTCTCATAGCCTGAGTCGCTTTGGGACGTTAAACCCCATAAACCAACCAACCAACCAGTCTGTTTTCTTTTCACTTGACGAGCACTGCGTCTTGAGAACGCTCAAGTCATGTTGCGAAGCGACGCTCTTTTTCAAGGCCCTCCGTGAATGCTCCGTTTTCAGATGGCTTCTGCTGTCGGATCTTGGCAGGCAGAGCCGACTTTTTACTGCTAAGTAAGGAGACTGCCTCTCCCTAAAAAAAAAAAAAAGAAAACCCCAGGTCTATCGTTCTGAAACACCGGGTATCAACAAGGTCAGGTTAGCGCGCAGACCGCGCCAAACCTGGCCATTCTGCGCGGAGCAAACAGCTACAGTGTGTGCCCCTTGTGTGTTTGTTCTTTTTCCACGGCGCTCAAGGCGGCTGGCTTGTGTCCTTCGCGCGCCCAAGTAAACAGGAAGCAGCACGGTGAGAAGAAGCACACCCGTCTATTCGCGGCCCGCATGGTTCGTGCTATCTACGAAATCCCATCGGCCAAAAAAAGGCGGCGATGTATCGAAGGAGAAAGGATCTCTGTACTGCTCATCAGACAACAATAAAAACGCGCCACCAGCACTGTGTTTTCGCAGCTTTGTCTATTCTACATTTAGACCAACATTGTGTTTACAAACATTGAGGGCGCCCGGAGACGAAGAAGGCGGCGGCCTGCGCCGTCGTCTGCTACGGTGCTTGGTTCGTGTTCGTTCACTTATCATCATCAGCCGCAGCCAGACTATGCCCACTGCGAGGTAAAGGCCTCTCCCATGTCTCTCCAATTAACCCTGTCATGTGCCAGCTGTGACCACCGTATCCCAGCAAACTTCTTAATTCCATCCGCCCACCTCACTTTCTGCCGCCCCCTTCTACGTTTGCCTCCTCTTGGAATCCACTCCCCATAAGGACCAGCGGCTATATTGCCTTCGCATTAGATGCCCTGCCCAAGCCCATTTCTTCCTCTTGATTTCGACTAGGATGTCACTAACCCGAGTTTTATTCCTGACCCACTCTGCCCTATTCTGATCTCTTAACGTTACACCTATCATTTTTCTCTCCATAGCTCGCTGCGTTGTCCTTAAAAAGCTGGACCCTTTTCGTTGGCCTCCACGTTTCTGCCCATAGGTGAGTACTACTATCATGCCGTTTGAGAGTTTATTTGCATGTAGAGCTGTTTAGACTGTCTAGTTTGAACGACTGTACTTATGAGGAAATGTAGCGTGAGCGGCAGCATATAGGACTCCACGAGAAGCTTCTGCTATCCGACGAAGCACACAGATGATGGATCGCCTGTTGGAGGTATGTCCGGCTGCACAACGCACATGTATCGTGACGTTTCAAAAAAGACAACTTCGAAATGACGTTGCATGCCATGTCACGCTCTATTTAAAATTGCTCGTCAGCTGTTTACGAACAACCGCCTCCGTGAGTACACTATGAGAGGGAAAAAAATTTCGGATAGTTTTGTTTACTTGGGCTGTTATGGGTCGTGCTCCTGCCCAGCACCCCCAGCCGGAAGTCACTCATAAGCGCACGTATCGCGGTGTTCTAAAAATACACCTCCTTTCAAATGACAATTCATACTTTGCCCATCTCTTCTAGGATGTACTCAGGTTTTCTTCACGAAGTGACATCATAGATGCACTGTGAGATCAAGAACTGCTTTTAAAACCTTTTTTCACGTGTACTTTTATGCAGTGTAATCCAAGCTTCTCCCCCAGACAGCGACAGAAGCGCCATTGCACCTTGTTTGCGTTATACACAAATCAGTGTTAGTCTATACGTGGTCCATACACATCGGCCAACCGTTGTTCTGCGGTGGGCTCCGATCAGACTTTATTGGTGATGATGATAGTGGTAGTTGTATTGGTGATGGTGGCATAGAGTTAATATAACCAACTCTAGAGGGAAAGATGCCCATTGAGCCCATGCGTTCCAGTGGGCAACGCATGAACGCCGCCATCACACAACGGTTTGTGTGTGTTGCCAGCTGTTTAGACACTTTCTAAATCTGGACAAAGAACGGAGTTGGAACCTGGCAATGTAGCCCGTGGGAAGATGGCGGTATGCAGAGTAGCTCTCGACTGCTCTAAACTGCTGTAAACAACGAGAAAATCGTCGCGTTTATATCATTTTCAGTGGTGTGCAGTGTCGCATACCGGCTGTAATTTTATATAGGTGGCTTGTGTCTTGTGAATTGTTATTTGAAGGCAAGTACCGCGATTGTGACGCGCTTGGAGTGTATTTCGTGTGTAGAGCGCATGAGATTTTGCATGTCCTCTGTTGTCGAGTGCAAATACACGTCGGAAATTTGCTTTGGCCCCAAAAGGACGAACACAATTCGCAAAGAAAACGAATGCCCAAGGTAAATGGAGAAACTGCTCTGTCTGGTTTGTTTTGAATGTTCGGCGTTTTGTTATATTAAATGTCGAAAGTTTGTTAAACTACCGCGGGCCTCTCGCATTTTTTTTTATCTTTCTCCTTCGCCGAGGAAGACGGTGCCGTGTCTTTTCTGGCGCGGGACGAGCTCATAATAGGATTTTTCGTACGCAGCAACGCTCAGAGCTTCATCACGAACGAGTGAAACAAGATGAAGGCAGAAATGCATGAAACGGCATGTACCGCTCGAGAAACCTTCGTTTCATGTCCAGCATTGTGCGCATCAAATTGTGGGTTCTTGGTTGGCTGTCGTGGTGGGTTTTTGTTCTTATTTGTTTTTATGTTGTTATTTTAGTTTTATGACTGATTTTGCTTCTAATGTATTACACTGCTTTTTTGCTGCGATATTTTTTATTCCTCTGTTTGGTTTCCAAACCCATTTATGAGAAGCTAGCGCCGCAAGTATTTCATATGCACGGGATAAGAAGGGTCCTGCGATTACATGTATGCTGTCTTGTTTTCATGCCGATTTCCTGCCACTCGCTGTGTTCGGAGCAATAATACGCTGTCAGATGCTTGAGCTGAGGATCATAAGTGTGCCTCTTTTCCGTATAATAAACAGTTGGTAGACTGCGCATGTCCTTCTTCTTGTCTCGAAGTAACAGCGCAAAAACATAAACAGGACACATAGAATAAGAAGATACCACGAGCGCTTCTTATTCTATGAGTCCTGACAACGTTTTTGCGCTGTTATTTCGAGATGGTACACCAACAAGCCCAAGCTGCTGTTCTGGCTTCTTCTTTCGTCATTGTCGTTGCACGGCCGCTCATTTCAACAGGGTTACCTTAATTACCGCATTCATTAGTGGTGAAAAACGTAATAAAACGCATTTAAGCAAGAACACCTGCATCCTTTATAAGTAGCGCCAATGTGTTCTCTGTCAAGCAGATTGAGGCAATGGCGTTAAGAAAGCCGAATGCCGTGAAAAAGTAAACGGCTGCAAGGTTCATTCGCTTGGTGTCATCCGCCTTTAAAGAGAGTTCCAAAAGCGGGAGATTTTCATTCACACGCTTTACAGTACACAGTTGCCGTGAAATGTGCATTTGTATCTCTTCCCACGTTTACTAACAAATGATGCGAAATGCCCGATCCTTTTGTAGCTTTTGCCATGCATCAACGCACGAAGGTGCCATCGCGGTGAACGAGAGCGCGAGTGACTCCTTGTCGTATGCAGGTCCTTGAATTAAGTGCCTTGAAATCAGGTTCGAAAGCAGATGTTTAAAACCGAAACTCCAAGAGCGTTTACTCAGTTTACTCGTGAACATGTTGACAATCGTCTGATATCAAAAGAAATGACCACAATCAGTATGCTAAAGATTACAAAATGTGTTTAAAACATTGAAAATACGCGTAAGAGTGACATATAATTATTTTTCTCTGCCGCAGTTTTCCGAATTCAAGCTCAAACGTCACCTATCCTTGACTTTGCGAGAAAATAACTGTGCTGGCCACAATAGTGTGTTGTAAGATGGCGTTCAAGATGGCGACTTACATGCTTGGACCGCTTCGCTAGCTCAGCTTTACCCCCCTGGATGGTGGTAGTGCTGATGATATGCCCGTATTGCAGACCAAGTGATATGAGAAGGCCGTAACACTGCAACGTGCAAGCGACACATAATGACCCTATTTCGGTTTTGTATACCGCAATATTTTAACTTATCTTACAAATTATTCTGCAACTGATCCTTTTTTTTTTTTGCCTCTGTTTGGAAGCCCGAAATCGTGTACTCAAAATTGGGTCTGTCCTTTTCACAGTTACTCATGAAAATCACTCCGCTTGAGGCATAGAGTTTCTTACTATTACCTAGAGGGAAAGCTGGCGGCGCTGCACTTCAGCCACCATGAACGCTCAAAGCATCATGGGGCGGTGAGCTACTTGTTGCGAGACAGTCGTAGTTTTTCGGGAACATGAAGTGGCACTACTGAGATGTTTCATTCCGAAAACGCTGTTCGTGTGTGCGCAGACGACTTTCGCGCGAATGCAGAGTGTAAAAACCCTAGTAGTGAAACAGCAACGACACACAACGCCAATAAAAGGTTTCACTTTTTCAAAATGTTATTAAAAAACCTTTTGAAGTATTTAGCCAACTAAATTTTTTTGAAAACATATTTATTTTTAAAAACGTGCCTGTTCAGCACGAAATATTTGTTTTTGTAGTGTTCATCACTTGGCCAATAGGAAAGCTAGTCATCTCTTATTTTGGGCAAACTTTGCACTTAAATGCTTTTCTGCTCGTTTGTTGCAATCATTAGACAAGATATTGAATGTTAGGATGTTTGTAGTTATCAAACAGCTTTATTTTTCTATTATTTTTTGGCAAAAAGTTGCAGTTCCGCAACAAGTAGCTCACCGCCCCATGATGCTTTGAGCGCCCATGGTGGCTGAAGTGGTCTCGAGGGGTCGCCATGCAAACTCCCATAGACGGGCCGCCAGCTTTCCCTCTAGGTAATAGTAAGAAACTCTATGGCTTGAGGGGTCCCTCTTAGGAAGCTGCTGGGGAATTCAAAAGCGACAAAATATGTGTTTTATTAGAGCAATGCATACATTAATAAGAGTAATGGCGCAGCCTTTCATTACGAACAACTTATGCATTAAATGTAATGGGTTCTTACGTGAAAACCTGAGCCAGCGGCTGGGATCTGTCTCTAGTGGGAGGTTCCGGATTAATTGCGAACTGCTGCGATTCCCAGACGAGGAGTGAAAGCTAAACACACCAGCTAAATACACGAAGCTAGCTATGCAACATGCGTGTTTCGGAAAGAAAGCACTGCAGTCACTGTATGTAATGCTTTGGATGTAATTCTCTGGAGATAATGCACGGGATGTAATGGTCAGATACCAGAACGCCTTAGTTACTGTGGAACCACGAGGTATAACAATTAGTGCAATGTCGTGAATATATTTGTATCGCATTTTACAAACGCTTTAATGCCATTCGCATTGAGTACCCGCCCCTCGTGTATGAACCCCCAATCGAAGAATCTACTTAGAATGCCAACATAAAGACGAAGAAAAGACAGCGTCAGCTGTGTTTTAATATATAGAAAGTAGAAGAAATAAAACCTTAATACAGCCCAAGATGGCTGGATCCAGCAGAAAAATAGTAATTGATAAAAATAACTGGTGAACTGCGGATAAACCTGGAATCCCAAGATTGCAGAAGTGAAGGCAGAAGGTCTTGCTACAAAGCCAAAACTGCTGTGAAATGATGCCCCGAAAAGTGATGGATACCACCAGAAGTGGCTGGAGGTGCAGACTGCAAAGAGCGAACGCCACAGAACCTGCACCACGAGGTCTCAGGTTCGATCCCAACCATGATTTACTGAGAGCACTCGTTCACTGAGACTGTGGAGCCCGTTAAGTAACCCCGTTGAAGAATCCCCAAAGTTAATCCCAGCCCTACACTGCGTCGTGCCTATGGGTCCCTCCCTTGGCTTTGACGCTCAAAAATCCACTAAATATGTCTGCTTGTTTTTTGTGTTATAATAAACCTTGAATTTGGCCAAGTTATCCCATGTCAACCAATGGCCAAGTTTTCACTGGCCAAATTACCATCCCCCCTCCCCCCCCCCCCCCCCCGCTTTTTCTCCCCTTTTTTTATGTAATGCCCTCAGTCTAAGCTCGTTGCTCAGGCTAAGCCCACAAAACAGCTACCAAGCGGCGTGGAACGGTGCCGTAAGTCGACACAAGAGTTTGATACCCAGCGTGCTTTCGTCATACCAGAACCCAAGCTATACCTGCGACTATTTGATCGAGGATAACAAATGGTGGCGTCACCAATGAGATGGGCTATCAGCTATCAGTGGCGTCCAGTATCCTTTATTTCTTCACTTTCTTTGTAATTTAAGCAGTGCTGAGCAGTTGTTCTGAACGCCGCGAAGTGGCATGACAATCTGCTAACCTCAGCTTTGGCCCAGTTAGGTTTGGTTTATGGTTTATGGGGTTTAACGTCCCAAAGCGACTAAGGCTATGAGAGACGCCGTAGTGAAGGGCTCCGGAAATTTCGACCACCTGGGGTTCTTTAACGTGCACTGACATCGCACAGTACACGGGCCTCTAGAATTTCTCCTCCAAAGAAATTCCAGCCGCCGCGGCCGGGATCGAACCCGCGTCTTTAGGGTCAGCAGCCGAGCACCATAACCGCTGAGCCACCGCGGCGGCCTTTGGCCCAGTTAGAGGGACGGATTTCAGTACATGAGGTCTGGGACTTTCACAGCTGGTATTATGAAGAAGCTCTGTTTGGGACCCGCGTGTGACTATTGCAGGTCTCAAACCCGCGGCAATCCCAAACCTGTCGGATTTCAAAACCGAAACAGCCGCGACAAGGAGGAACTTAAAGTCCCTAGACTTCAGTAACCACTTTCTCAACAAACAATATGCGTAATCGGAGCTGCTGCTATATGTATAAATCAGCCGCTCTAATCTGTATGACAGCTCAGAAAACACGTGAATGAACTGACTTGTTTGGTTTGGTTTATGGGGTTTAACGTCCCAAAGCGACTAAGGCTATGAGAGACGCCGTAGTGGAGGGGCTCCGGAAATTTCGACCACCTGGGGTTCTTTAACGTGCACTGACATCGCACAGTACACGGGCCTCTAGAATTTCTCCTCCAAAGAAATTCCAGCCGCCGCGGCCGGGATCGAACCCGCGTCTTTTGGGTCAGCAGCCGAGCACCATAGCCACTGAGCCACCGCGGCGGCTGAACTGACTTGTATTGACCAGTTTAATGGTTATTAGTAGAGTCAGAGAAGAGGCATTGGTTGAAGATCAGCACGCGATGCTTATGAAAGCAGAAGAAATTGCTAGACGGTGTTAAGAAAAAGTTGTGGAGCAGCGCCTTTTGCAGACCCCTAACGACTTGGCCGTTCGGCAAACAAACGGCTGTCCGGGAATCACGGCAACCGTGACAAAGGAAAACTAGCCAGGGAAAGTTCAGCGACCGCAGTCAATGCCGATTAACTATACCAAAAATATGTGCGACCATAGAAACCAAGGACATTAGGCATAGCGTAGCCCGCTAATTACAAAATTGTTCTCAGCGCGTGGCCGAAAGGACCCTAATTATTGGAATGAGCCAACCGTCTACCCTACGCTTAAATAGAATTGCAGGAGATAATAGAGTGGGAGGGGTGCCTCATATTAAGTGAAATAAAAAAAAAGTATACTTGTTGTGAAATCCCTGCAAAAAAAGAATTAACGCCGCAATGAAATCATGAGTAGTTGGAACATGTTTATCATTTTTTCATCTTTCCATCGCTATCTTTTCCTTTACCATATTCCCTGTGCCTTTTCTGCCTCAAATCTCGCTGTGATTGGTACACACACGTAATATCCACCCACGCAAAGATGTTTGCTACAGCGGAATCACACGAGGCCACAGCCCACGCTGGGGGAGGTGGAAGAAATAAAAAAAAAGTACCGTGTTTGCTTTTGTTACAGGTCCCATCTGCTCGTGTGTACGCACGGTTCGTCACGCTCAGGAGAGGAAAGTTAATAAAAAAAAACTTAATGAAAAGGGGATATAGAAAAGGCAGAACGGAGGGACGGAAATTAAGGCAAGCGTGAGCGCGTCCAGCCTGCTCTCACCACGAGGCAATCTGTACATATGTACATACGTACGCGACTGCAGCGCGCAGTCTAGCAAGGCTAGCTGGCTAAATCGACGTGAAATTGCGTCCGCGTGTTGGGATGCTTTGCTTACTTGGGCATCCATCTGCGTACGCATCACGCCGGGCGCATCTGAAAAAAAAAAAAATAAAAGTAAGAAGTAGTAAAAGGTACGGCAGCGATATGGAAGCCTCAGCAGCTGTCGCTTTTCTAGTCGTCGTCTTCCGTTGCCGGCAACGGAGGGAAACGGGCATCAGTCCTTGTGCGCGAAGCACATATCTCACCCACTTTCGTTTCTATTTCATCATCTTTCTTTCATCTTTCTTTTTTTTAATGCGCGACGAAGTGTCCGTACTCTGAGGTAATGCGCGTATGTTGGTATCCACTCACCGCAAAATTCTGAAACCTTCCCTTGTCCAGATTTGGATAGCTTTCAGTTTTATGATTTCATAGTAATTCAACGTTCGCAAGTGTGCAAAAGTACATATGTATGTGCGCATTGTATTGTGAACTGATTTCTTTAGCGTGATTGAGGAGTGCAGTTAAACTATTGTAATCACTCAAACTCGGTAATGCACCGTTCGTTATGCAGATTATAATAGTGGTTCACCCTCAAACACGTTAAACAAAATGGTTAATGGCATATTTTCCCCGATCCGGAAATGTAAGAAATCCGTAAAATCCGTTTTGTACTGTGCACTCCCAAGGAGCTGCTTGCCAAGATCCTGCCATAGCTCTCGAACAACGCACTGCGCACGGTCATCAAGACGCCGACTCAGCTTCGCAAAACCGGTCACTCCGCCGTCGTCACGTATAGCTATATGCTACGTGGTGTCAGCAAGTGTAATGACAGTGCACAAGAACGAGCTATAAATGTTAGATAGTACCTTCTGAAAAAAAAGATAAGGCACTAGGTGTTATGTTTAAATGAAAGCATGTTTTTTATGCAATAGTGCTCCCAAATAACCTGAACCTGATAGACAAACGTATGCCGCCTCAAAAAGAACTCGAGCTACCGCCATGCTCTGCAGCGGTGGTAGCAGAGGGAAACTGCCGGAGAAAATAGGATATTCAAAAGCATCCGATGTTTTGTTCTGGTCAGAATTTATGAGCCAACAAGTCGACATTAAGCCGAAATGGGGGCATTTACTGAAAAGCCACTGCAACAACAAACATTTTTTATTCATTCTGCCATTGCCCACAGTGTCAAATTTTGAGAAGCTTGGAAGAACGCTTGCATTATATTAATTCATTAGAAAGGCCGCGTCAAGGACTTTAAAAATTGCAGACCGATCACGTTACTGTCCGTTGCATACAAGGTATTTACTAAGGTAATAGCAAATAGAATCAGGACAACCTTGTACTTCAATCAACCAAATGGTCAAG
This sequence comes from Amblyomma mixtum, assembly GCF_055824585.1. Classification (NCBI taxonomy): domain Eukaryota; kingdom Metazoa; phylum Arthropoda; class Arachnida; order Ixodida; family Ixodidae; genus Amblyomma; species Amblyomma mixtum. The sequence continues at coordinate 39,037,772 of NC_143013.1, forward strand.
CACGCTTTGGTAAAGGATACTTCACAATACACCATATTCGCACTATCACTCAGGTGACAGAGAAATGCACAGTACATAACCAACCCCTATATATGGCGTTCACTGATTGCGACAAAGCATTTGACTCAGTGGAAACCTCAGGAGTCATGCAGGCATTGCGGAATCTGGGTGTAGAAGAGCCTTATGTGAAAATACTGGAAGATATCTATAACGAGTGCACAGCTACCATAGTCCTTCATAAAGTCAGCAATAAAAATCCAATAAGGAAGGGTGTCAGACAGGAAGACACTATCTCGCCAATGCTTTTCACCGCCTGTTTACAGGAGGTGTTCTAATGGAGAATACCTTAGTAATCTGCGATTCACTGATAACACTGCCTTGCTAAGTCACTCAGGAGATGAACTGCAAGGCATGATCAGTGAGTTAGACATGCAGAGAACAGAACGGTGGGTCTAAAAGTTAATATGCAGAAACTAAAGAAATGGTCACCAGCCTCGGAAGGGAACAGCAGTATATAATTGGTAGCGAGGCTTTGGAAGTAGCAAGGAGATAAATCTACTTAGCGCAGGTAGAGATTGCAGATCCTGATCACGAGAGTGCAATAACTGGAAGAATAAGGATGGGGTGGTGTGAATTTGGCAGGTTCTCTCAGATCATGAATGGCAATTTACCAATATTTCTCAAGGGAGAAGTATATAACTGCTGTATCTTACCTATACTCAACTATGGGGCAGAAAAGTGGAGGTTAACAAAATGGTCCAGCTTAAAGACAACGCAGCGAGCTATGGAAAGAAAAATGTTCAGTGTAATGTTGATAGACCGGAAGCGGGCAGAATTGGTGAGGGAACAAACGCTGGTTAATGATATTCTAGTCCAAATCAAGAGGAAGAAATGGGCTTTGGCAGGACATTGAATGCGAGGGCAAGATAACCGCTGGTCCTTAAGGGTAAGGGAGTGGATTCCAAGAGGAGGCAAGCGTAGCAGGGGGCAGCAGGAAGTTGGGTGGGCGGATGAGATTAAGAAGCTTGCGGGAATACGGTGGCCGCAACTGGCAAAGGGCAGCGTTAATTGTAAAGACAGGAGAAATGTATTTGGCCTGCAGTGGGCGAGGTCAGGCTGATGATGACGATGACTATAATTTGAACATCTGAAGATTTTGTTGTTCTCAGGAATACGGCCCCATTGGCGAACTTCGTGGCCTACATAAATACAACTGGTTATGAGAAAATTAAAAATGCAGATACTGTGTCGTTAAGGTGGACACCTAAACCGCGCAGGTGGTAGTGGTGGGGGTGGTTAACTTTATCCAATAAATATCATTGCGCCCCCCGATCTGGGAGGTGCGCGTCGCTCTTGCGGCGTTAGCAGTTTCTTGTGCCCGTTGAATCAGCTGTCCCTGGTGGTCTATGGTTGCGCTAGACAGCAAGCCCCCCCCCCCCCCCCCCCCCCCCCCCCCCCACTGCTCAGGAGGTTGTGGGTTTCGTATTTTCGAGGCGACCTGCATACTTTGCAAGCTCGTGTAGTCTGATACAGTGCCGGGTGTTCCCCACTTATCGAGCATGTGTATGGGTACAATGTGAGTTGTATATTCATAGTGATGGTTCAACAGCGCAAACACACACAGACCAAGAAGGAGAGCAGACACACACAGCGCTGAGCTGTGTGAGCGCTGTGTGTGTCTGCTCTCCTTCTTGGTCTGTGTGTGTTTGCGCTGTTGAACCATCACTATGAATCTACACCAACTAGCCCAATCTGCAGTTCTTGTGAGTTGTATGTGGGGTAAAAAGGCTTGCGTGGGGGTGTATGTTCGTCTGTAGCTGCCTCTAAGCTACGGTTTCTTCCCTCGTCACCTTCTTGTGTGTTGGGAGATAGATTCGTCGTCAATTTAGCTTGTGGTAGGTAAGGAACTCACTGTGCTGTTGTGGGACCGGCTCCGGGAACGGTGAGTCTTCTGTCAGGAACCGGTTAGTATGACCTCGTGCTACGGCGTGCGCGTGCTGATTATCGCTTAAAGACTCACGGTCTAGCGTTCAGATGAGTACAGTTTCAGGTAGTTGGCGCTTTCGCGTTGTTACGATACGGTGTGCTTTGCTGATATGCAGCCACTTGCATAATTTTGTCTATCGATTTGCATCGATAATGATTCTGAAGTAGCTGGACTGCATTCAAGGTTGCAAGCACTGTATTAGTGTCGATGCCAAGCTGTGTTCTCGGAACGGCGTATTAAGGTTACCTCACTACTTCTATGATCACCGTCCGTAGTGCTCCTAAGAATGCGCATATCTGCCACTTCATCAGAATACACAAATAGCACGGAGGTAATACCATACAACTTAGAAGCAATTGACTGCACCCCGATCGCGTTATGTGAAGACGCATGTGATAGTACTTTGTAACAATGCTTGTTGTGTCGTATGCCTTGTCGGAGAATGCTGACTGGAGTAGCATTAATCCACACAAGGTAGGCTTTGGACTCCTTAGTATGCCACCAATGATTATCTATCATACGTTTCACACACAGCCGCATGCAACCGAAAGCTCGCCGCATTCACGTTCAACGCAAGTTAAAGATCTGTGAAACCAAATTAACGGAGTTGCGAAGAGTGCTGGGGCGAATATTACATAGTTCATGGGGCATTTAATGAGGGGCGAGGGGGAAGTGTTTACTAAGAAAGGAAAGGCACGGTGACCATCTCAAGCTCAGTTAATAAGTGAACCACGCCGTGAAGGAAGAGGTTAAAAATAAACTGAAGGGGCCACTTAAGCTTAATGGGTTAATGTCCAGATATGCGGACGTAATAAAATGATTCTAGCTCAGATACGTGCAAACCTAAAGAAAGAGGAACCGCCCACGTCTCTGCTCTAGAATCCTTTAATAATGTCTGACTACCAGCTAGCACAGCAGCTAACTCTTATAAAAGTATATATGCGGAATTGGTCCTTATCTACTTTACATCCATAGATCAGGTGCTGCCACCACTGGAACTTGTGAGACCCAGGTTGCTCATCCCAAGCAACAGGGATCCCACATGGCACAAGGGTATTCTAATTTTGGACGGACAAGCGTTTTGCATAGGGTAAGGTTTAGTGAGGTGAGTGAGTGCTGCAACTCTTTTTTCATTGCTTCAAGATGCTCCGGCCATTTTCCCAAGTCACTCCCTCCGGAAGAAAGGTTGCGAAAAGAGCAAGAAAATGGTGTTCACAACATTCGCCATTCTAATAGTAGCTGCTCCTCTCACAACGATTAAGCAGACGTATTGCATTACCTGTCAACAAATTTTTGCAGCGGGGAGCATTTATTGTCTCCACAGCACGTACATAGCGTACTTTTTACTGCATTTCTAGTCCGTGACGATATTCGGAAGCACATAAGAACATACTTTTAATGCGAGCAACCTCCTGCGGTATCTTTCAAAGAGCAATACAATGACATCATGTGTCATATAAAGTGAAGTTCTTGCATGGATAACGTTAACAAATCTGCATGCGGTGATTTCATAACCTAGCATTTCACAAACCGGGAGCTGAACAGGGCTCTCCGTGCATATCCAGAGGAGGCCAGCTTACGCTAAATTCATAGTTAGAATTCAGAGCGAACCGGCAAGGACGAGAAGGAAAATTCACGGGGGCGTCTAAAGCGATAGCATTAGAAGATGTTGATGCCTTAACCGGACGTGACGTCACTTCTCCCAGCCAATAGGCTATGACCGACGACACATCTTTTTCACGATGAGGGTTTATAACGTTACCGCATAAATAAGCACACACGTGTGCAGAAGAAAGGAACCGGAAAAGGATGCTTAACTAGTTTATACTGCGAGTGGTTTCATAGTTAGAATTGTTCGCGGCGAATTATAGCTATGAAGCCTCACCAACTCGCTCAGTTCAGCATTTGTTTTTTTTTTTGCAATTACCCTAGCTCTTTTTAGAGCTACTGACGCTGTGCAGTTAGCACATATAGCATATCAGATAATACTGTACTTGTTTTGAAATTGTAGCGACAAATTGTAGCGACAAACACAGAAAACAAATTCCGCGCACTGAGCTGCAAACACCTTCAGCAGAAAGTACCCTATCGACCTCGCCGTATCAAATGCATGCCGGATAAACAGCAGTTCAGAAGGCCAAAAAATACCCTCACCGCCCAATAGTGTCACAGGGCAGGTCCCTACGAAGTGCATTATTCGGGAGAAAGGTACGGGTGTTTTAAAAACGAAAACACCCTCGGCACCGAAAATGACGACGCAATAGAGGGTTTTGCTCATTATAGCCTCTTAAGGCTGTACTTTCTCTTTAGTTTTCTTGTTTTTTTTTTATTGCGCACGTCTAAAATAACTTAAAGCCTCTCTCTACCCAGGAGAAACCACGGGGCGTATCAGCTCATCGCGGCAGCTAATTCGGTCACGACCGAACCTCACAAAAATCTTGACTTATATTTGCCAAATGTCTCAACGCGCACAATCAATAGAACTTTTTTTGGTCGCTGCACCGGAACGTTTCCTATTCAAGAGCCTCCCAAAAGTCAACAAACATTTCGGTGGCCGAACCGCTGCCGCCTTTGCATAGTGCGAGGGAGCTAAGCGAGGCTTTTCAACGAGCCCTGTATCGAAGGGACTGTTTTCGACGGTATCGCGAATGGCTAAACGTAGTGAATATGAGGGGAATATGGGAAGGGAAGGAGGCGGGGGCATGGGTCAGCGGTGGTGTGGGGGGCGCGGGGGGGGGGGGGGGGGGGGGGGGGGGAGAGAAAAAAGCGGCGGTGGTGTTAGGAATCGAAAGCGACTAAAACGCGGCTCGAGACCTCAGAGAAGCGACGCCCTCCCACCCATCTCGGCTTGTTTTAGAAGGCCTCACTTACCCCCTCCCCCCCCCCCCTACCCCCCCCCCCCCTTTGCTACCCCTGGCGCCCCCAGTGGTGGCGTGCGGTGTAGAGAAAGCGTAGAGAAAGCGCACGACCGCCTCAATTTCGAGACCCGCGCGAAATGGCGGCGGCCACCAGCGAGGAGAAAATAAAGCCGGCGCGCAGTTTAAGTAAGCTATTTCGAGATCGCCTCGGGAGCTTTTCGCGCTCGGGGCCGCATTTGCATTCCGGAGATCCTGCTTCTTTTCTTCCCCACCGATCTCCTTATTTCTCCCTCACACTTTCCCCTTTTCCTTTTCCCTTCGTTCCGCCTTCACATCCAACTGTAAAAATGCAAAGATCGATGCTAGAAAAATTAAAAAAAAAGTAACGACTGCGGGGATACTCGGGGGGTGAAAAAAACGACAGGAAAAAAAAAGTCAGTCGAACAAGAGAAACAAACCGGTGCGCGACTCGTTTGCCTTCTCATTAGTTGCACGCAGTGCAGACTCGTGCTTCGAGCGTGAGAAAGTGTACGGTGATGAGCAGATAGCCCCGCGATCGCCCTCATACCCTCGGAAAGGAGAAAGCAAGCGGTAATTCTTAGACTGGAAAATTTACATGCCTGATCGTTAAGCGGCTGCAACCGTTCGCAATCTTAACGAACGAAGCGTGGGGCCCATGAAGCCATCTCGGTGGTGCAACGCTTCATGTTTGATACGTTCGATTTACAAAATCTCCTGACGTTATCGAGTTCTGCTGTATGCAACTATGCGCAGGAAGACGTGGGTGACTCCGTAGGGAAGAGAGGGAGACGAATGGGAAGCAGACTGCTTCGCACGTCCGTTTCGCTTTCGCATCGTCTCCCTTTCTTTCAGACTTCGTGAAAACGTCAGGCTACACCCGGGCCCCGCATGTTCCCTCCCCGCTCGCATATACAGAAAGTGGGCGGAATACAAAAACAACCCTCCTCCCCACCGCTTCTGTACTTCGCTGGTCGCTCTATCTGGGCTGTTTTGTTTCGTCCCTGCCTCCCTTTCCTTCTCGGTTGCCTGTCGTTTTAATGGAAGTCGTTTGTGTCGCTAGTCATTTGCATCATCGCTTTAATTGAGGTCTTAAGGAGACGGCGCGCGACCCTGGACTGTCGGCCACCACCGGCGTGTCTCGTATTTCCCAGTGTTCCTTTATGGTCTTCCGTCTCAGTTTTCTATGTTTTACTTTTCCTCTTCACCTCATTTTTATGCTCGCAGACCGGCCAGCGAAATATGCGGCGGCCTTGAAAGTCCATTACGGCCGTGCTTAATTGACGCAGCCCGGCCGAGTATGTTTCCTCTTTTTTTTTTTCATTCTTCGTCTGTGCCTTATCATTCCTTCTAAGTTTTGTTCCTGGATCTCTCTCTCTCTCTCCCCCCCCCCCCCTCTCCCTCTCTCTAAGAGCTCCAGTGTGCACTTTCTTCACGTGCCGGTCATCCACTATAACTCTAAGCCAAGCTAGACGGAGTCGGCGTGAACGATACGGTGGCTGCCGCAGAACCTCATGAATAGCAGTGCTTATGCGGCTTAAAGGTCGCCTGTGTCATGTCTAAGGCGGACAGCGCCGTGTTACGGGGCGGCGGGCGACTCGATTTTTATTTCTATTCATCTTTCCCTCTTCGCGCTATGACGTCAAGGAGAACGTCCTTTCTTGTATTATTCAGCCAGGACAACTAGCTGGTTCGCGCTCAGAGGTCGTGCGCAGATCGAAGTCTATATTATCCTGTCGGTTTCCTGCGCCCACGCCTCTGACCATTGTACCCGGGTGATGAGCCCGGAATGAAAAGGAGCTTCGTATTGACTGCCCTCCGATGGCACGAGACAGTGCAAACAGGCACTGAGAGACTATAGTGTACGTTGCTGCAGCTAGAAAAACACCCAGCCCTTAATGCTTGCAGTGTTCTTCGTCAATTACCGGCCCATTTCGAGTATCATCGGAACAGTACGTCAGCGAGACATACGGTGTGGATCCCGTTTTGCTCATAAGCGGCTCATTTGTATCAGCCTAGAGGGTTGAAGAACGAAGAGGACACTATACTAAACCCCAGCGGCGCCGTTGTGTTATACCATTATAGTAGCTGGCAGAGGTTTGGCCAATACTTCGTTCGTTTCACAAGTGTTTTTACTCTTAGCTACGACAGGAACCCTACATCTGCGCACCACCACCACGCATCTCCCTCCGCACCGGCCATCAGCAGCAAGTGTCACGACCTCGCGCCCGCACCACTACATTTTCTTCACCATTCTTCCCCCGGACTGCGAACGACTGGAACGGCCTTCCCCAAGAACTTGCTGCTATCACATGCCAATCTTTGTTCATCGAAAGAATCACGTGTGTACTTGCTGAGTGAAACTCTTATATTTATATAACTTACAACTTATCTGTTATTTATTCTGCTTTTCATTTCTGTGTGCCCCACCCCTGAAGTAATACCCTAGTGAAGTCTTTAAGGTAATAAAGTGAAGTGAAGTGAAGTGAAACAAAATGTTTAACAACAAGAATAATACAAAATCAGACTTACTTTTTCAATAACTGCTGAAATCCATTTACATCGTTTTCTTTTTTTTTACTAGCCACACCCTGATTTTTAAAAATTGCGAAGCAGTAATGTATGCAGTAGTTTCAATTTTAAGGAAACTGTGGCCATCGTGGTGCTGCTAAAACTCACGTGACCTTACAAACAACAATATTGACAGATTAGTGTGCCGTAGACTTGGTCCGCATGATATCCGAAGGTTTTAAAGAGAGGTAGGTTTGGTTTGGTTGGGTTTATGCGGTTTAACGTCCCAAAGCGACTCAGGCTATGAGAGACGCCGTAGTGAAGGGCGCAGGAAATTTCGACCACCTGGGTTTCATTAACGTGCACTGACATCGCACAGTACACGGGCCTCTAGAATTTCGCCTCCAACGAAATTCGACCGCCAGGCTGTTGCCACGGTTAATTAGAAAACGTGGAAAGAGTGTGTATCGGAGTGTGACTGTCACTTTCGATATAGCGTCAATATACTTATACCCGTGTTACACGGGCGTTTTCAGCGGCGGTTCAGTTGACCGTCAGTTGAAGTGAATGACAGTTAATCATACTGCATAGCAGCGCCAGCTGTTGCTGAGATTTTAACGACATTTCAGTCGACTGACATCAAGGATCTGCAGTTGAATCGGTCAACTGTAAAGATAGCGGTCAGCGGACCCGCCGTATCGGCCGAGTCAGGGGCATTTCTCACTGTCATCTGGTTTCACATCACGCGAGCGATTATTGTCCTGGCTATTATAAGTACCACTTTACAACTTAGACTAATCGAATGAGTGCAAACACGCACACCCGCGAAGCGACATCGGAAGAACAACGGCGAAGCGGTAAAGCCAGATCTGCTTCTACTGGATTTTCTTGGCTCTCTCTGTGCGGTTTTCAGTTGCGGCGTAATCAAAGCACAAAATTTGCGAATGAATTGCAGCTCATTCGAATGAAGTAGGGAATTGATGTTTAAAGTTACAGATAAAGAACAAAAAAACAACAGAGAATGTTTACTAAATTCGAAGAAAAGCGGAAGCACGGAGTTTTGCTACGTGTGGAAGACGACGATGAGCGGTGGGTGGTGGGTGGTGGAAACATTTATTGCCAAGCAATGCAGAGGGGGCAAACTCTGCCTTCTCTTACGTGGCTCGATGCAACCCTTAGGGGGTTGCCCTTAAAGGGCAAAGGACAAACATTTGATCCGCTTCAAGGCGTCGGTAATTATCCGGCGCTGGTCAGCAGCAGTGGAGCTGGCCAGGAGAGTCTCCCAGTATGACTCCGCCGTGGTTGGGGATGCAGGATCTGGGAAAGTAGGGCATGTGAGAAGGATGTAAATCAAGTCTCCCGGTTTCCAGCAGAGCTTAAAGGAGGAAAGGAACTGATCGGGGTAACGGGCATGAAGAAGAATAGGGTAGGGAGCAGTACGGGTCTGGAGTCGGCGCCAGTGGGAGGCCTGGGTTAGGGTTAGGGAGGGAGCCGACGGTGCGTAAACGCACCGGGTATCTCGGTAGTGGATAAGGATATCTCTGAAGGTAAGCAGACGCTCCCGGGATGGCGGAGGGGGCCCAACTCCAGCCCGGAAAGTGAGACCTCGGGCGAGGGAGTGGACCTCCTCGTTACCGGAGAGGCTTGCGTGTTCGGGGGTCCAGATAAGGGTTACAGGGCGGGTGGGGTGTCAGAAGCGTAGAAGCCGAGCCGCGGTGCGGGATATTAGGCCTTTAGCGAAATTGGATAGGGCGGATTTTGAGTCGGAGAGAATTTTGGTGGCAGAGGTGGAGATGAGAGCGAGCGCAATGGCTGCTTCCTCTCTGCAATTTCTCATGAGTCTGTGGTGATGGAGCCTGATGCGAGTAATCGGGCCTAATTGTTTGCGACGGTGAGGACCATGCGGGCGCCCGACAAGTACGCTGCCACGTCCACATAGGCTACATCGGAATTGTCGCCGTACAGCTTGTGCAGGGCTTTGGCGCGGGCTGCCCTGAGTTCTCCGCCGTGCTCCGGGTGCATGTTCTTAGGGATGGGATGGATGATGAGATAGGAGCGTTGGTATGGAGGTAGGGGGGCCTCCTCGGTAGGATGGTTGATCGGGGTGATTCCTAGCTGACAGAGCAGAGTGCGGCCTGTCGCGGTATCCGACAGGCGAGTCAGCTATGCTGTTAGAGTGGCTTCTGCCAGCTCCTCAAATGTGTTGTGGGTACCGAGGTTGAGGAGCCGGGTAGTAGAGCTGCTGAGGGGTAGGCGGAGGGCGACCTTCGTGCAGCTCCTGAGGAGTGCGTTAATGCGGTCTCGCTCCTTCTGCTTTAGGGGGAGGTAGGGGAATGAGTACGCCGTGCGGCTCGTGATGTAGGCTTGGGTGAGACGGAGAGTGTTCCGCAAACCAGCGCGCCGGTTCGCCACGCGCCGGATTAGACGAGTGACTTGCTGGGTTTGGGTCTGGAGAGCTTGGATGGGGTCGTCGTGCGCGCCGTGGAAGTGAAGGAAGAGGCCCAGGATGCGAATCTTTGAGACGAGGGGAATGGGATGGTTCCCTAGTTTAAGTGAGATGGGAGGGTTGGCGGGGTCGTGCGGCCTGGGGCGGTAAAGGATTTGGTTTATTGGGGTTTAACGTCCCGAAGCAACTGAGGCTATGAGGGACGCCGTAGTGAAGGGCTCCGGAAATTCAGACCACCTGGGGTTCTTTAACGTGCACTGACATCGCACAGCACACGGGCCTCTAGAATTTCGCCTTCATAGAAATTCAGCCGCCGCGGCCGGGATCGAACCCGCGTCTTTCGGGTCAGCAGCCGAGCGCCGCAACCACTGAGCAACCGCGGCGGGGCGGTAAAGGAAGAGTCCCGATTTGGTCGAGTCGATGATGTTGAGGGCCAACTGTAGGTTGTGTTCCATGTCGCCATCACTGCTTCGATCGGTCCAGACAGTGACGCCGTCAGCATAGAAGCTGAAATGTATGTCGGAAACTTGGGCGAGTTGGTGGGGGAGTTGGAGAAGGGCTATGTTGAAGAGGATAGGAGACAGCACAACACCCTGAGGCGTTACCCGTGATCCCAGTGAGACACCGGGGAGCTGGTGATCGCCCAAGGTGAGTGGGGCTGTGCGTTCGGAGAGGAAGTCGCGGACGCGATTGGACATCCGCGGACCTATGCCTAGGCCGTGGAGGCCTTCTAGGACGGCTGCGTGGGTAACGTTGTCGAAAGCTTTTGTCAGGTCGACACCGAGGATAGCCGGCGGTGCCGCGGGACGGAGCGCTCGCGCTACATGAACAGACAACGCGAACAGATAAGGAATGATTTTGCTCCGAGTAGGTACCCATAGCATCAGTGCTCACGCACTAAATATATTTTTTTCATAATTTATAAATCTCCCGCACCTAGCATGGTGTGTGACACAGAAGATGAACTGAGTTTTGCGGAATGTGGCATGTAATTATAGCAAACTGCCATTCAATTCAGCGTTGGTTTAATTTAATCAACTCTATAATTTCCGGTACTAGGGAACAATATTATATTGCGAGACTGAAGGCCATCCACACGGAAGGCGAACCCCGCATATAATTTTCTGATTCAGCACTGCGGTACGAAATACTGAGCGTCAAAAATACGCTTTTGTAAGATCGTTGAGTTGGCTTTACCGGTATACACATTTACAAAATGGCGTCAGAGCGCGTGGTATCATCGCCGTAATCCTATTTTCTACTCGTGCGTCGAAAAATATAAAACCTTCGTCTGTATCTGCTGCGTTAAAAAATCGCTGGGTATATGGAGCTTCGGTGGGGAGGGGTGCGTTGAATGGAGTTGAGTTGCAACGTGCTAATGCTGTTCGACTTTAAAGCGTACCTGAGGAGTTTTAATGGCGTAATTATTGTAGATGAAGTCGCGAAACGCTTCATTTAGGTACAGACGCATTTCAAGTCGATGTTTCGGACAGCCTCTCCTTGAAAAAAGTCTTGTAAAAGGACAGGCTCGGTCCGAAACGTCGACTCGAAATACATCTGTACCTAAATGAAGCGTTTCACAACCTCGCATTTTCCCTCCAGCAACTGAGCACCTTTACCTGCGTGAGCTCTATACAGGGTGTCCCAGCTAACTTGGACCAAGAAATTGAAAAAAACCTAAGCCTCCTTCAGAACTGAAATCGCGTGGATGTTGTTAAGGTTTATCTATAGTTGCACTACCATTTTCTTCGCTCGTCTTATTTAAAAAATTAGTCGAGATAAATAAATTAACTTTTTAAATATAACTTGAAAGGTTCAGGCATCAATGGGAAAGTTGTAGATCTCCACAAATATTTTCCAGCCAAGGCAGAGTAAAGGTACTCAGTTGCTGGAGGAAAAATGCGAGGTTGGGAAACACTTCATTTAGGTACAGATGTATTTCGAGTCGACGTTTCGGACCGAGCCTGTCCTTTTACAAGACTGTTTTCAAGGACCTACTGTCCGAAACGTCGACTTGAAATGCGTCTGTACCTAAATGAAGCGTTTCGCGACTTCATCTACATAATTACGCTCCTGTATTACGCTCCTGGGACATCCTGTATATATAGCAGTAATGTAGCACCCAAGAAACGTGCGCTTTGATAAAGCGAGAACTATCGAGTGAGTTATGCACTGTCGTGGACAAAAATACAGGGAAACAACAAATTCGTTTTATGCGAAGCATATTACTAGAGCTACACTACAGCCCGTCGAGCGCGGCGGTGGAGCTACCATTGACCTTTAGCGTGACCACGTGACACCACGTGACAACATGACGTCACAGCAGAGGAGAGATGGGTTGCCGGCTCGCGCGGTCGGCCGCGGCGGTGGAGGCTCCACATCAGAGGCGCGGCGGCTGACCACGTGACAACATGACGTCACAGCACAGGAGAGATGGGCTGCCGGCTCGCGCGGTCGGCCGCGGCGGTGGAGGCTCCACATCAGAGGCGTTGCAGCTGACCACGTGACGCTACAGCAGCGGTATAAAGCTGAGCTTGCCTCGCTCTCCGGGCACTAAAAAAGAGTATCTGATCTCGCTTCGGCGAGCGCGGCTTCGGCCGCTTATCCGATTTTTTCAGCAGCGTCCGCTCCGGCGGACGCAGTTGTTGCTGCGACGCGCGTCTTTTCTTGCCTTTTTCTCTTTCCTCTGATCTCTTACCTCTCCTCTATCTGCACGTTGGCAGCGGTGGTGGCTTGGCTAGAGCCAGTAGCAGGCCCGTGCAATTTCCTTTTCATCCTTCTCTCAGTCACAACAACAACAACAACTCTCCGGGCACTTACGAGGCGGCCAGGTGTTGGGATGCCGCCTAGAAGCAGGGCTGATTTGAACGAGAAGCGAAAGCTTCAGCGTGCCACAGAGACCGATGAAGAGCGGGATGAACGTCAACCAATGAAAGTCATGTATTACCAAGCCTAGCCATCAATATGCTTCGCATCTGACTAGGCTTAACCTTAGCTAAGCCTCAGCCATTATTTTTTTTTCATAAGTATCGGGACAGGGCGCAGTAGATTTCAGTATGGGAGCTCGGAGAGTCCCCGCCACGTTACGCGCAGTTTACTCTGGAGCTTGTGCGTAGGCGGACGCGGGAACCTGCTTAAAAGGTCGTCCCGAAGTCCCGCCAAGCGTCCCGGACATGAAAAGGTTTGATGACATGCAGAGGCGGAAGCAGAGGGCACCGGAGATCCGCTGAGGTGCGAGATTGATCCCGGAGCCTCACAGCTGCCGTAACACGTATACAGGCCTGCGTCATCGTTGCGTCCGCATACCTTCGTATTATGGTTGACCTTTCATGAAGCGACGGTGGGTTTTTGCCTGACGCGTGATAGGCTTTGCGTACTGGGGACTGCCGTGCTGCGCTGGCTGCCCCACGAGGTGTGATATAGTGCAGCCATCTTCTCTGACACTTCCCCAGTGCAACCCGGGGCTGCGGATGATCGTTCTAACAAACAGTGATAAAGCGGGCGAAAAAAAATGCCAGCTGCTAAAAGTTACTTCAGCGGCGTTTTACTGTTCTCAAATGGCCTCCTCGTGCCCTCTTCTACATTTCTGCACACTAACTTCTTCACTCGATAGCCGAGATAGTTAACGATCTGAATCGCTACCATCTATACAGGCTAGAAATGACAGGGCCAAAAATAGGCGCTCCTTTATCCCACGTTGAACAATTGGCACCGGGCTACAACACTTTTCGCTCACATGCGAGACCCTGTATTTATCAGAAGCACGAAACGAAAATAGCCCGACTGTTCACCCCCCCCCCCCCCCCTTCCTTCATTTCTGTCTTGAATGCGGCTGAACACACTGGGTGACGGAACAAACAGCACGACTGCCCGATTAACCGTGACAGGCGTCAAGCAGAAACCCATCGTCGCTCCATGAAAGGTCAGCCGTAATACGAAGGTATGCAGAGGCGCCGACGACACCTGTATACGTTCTACGGCGGCTGTGAGTCTCCGGGGTCCCTCTCGTACCTCAGCTGATCTCCGATAGGCCTCCTGCTACCGCTTCTGCATATCATGCGAACCTTTTCACGTCCAGGACGCTTGGCGGGACTGCGGGACGACCTTTTAAAGCGGTGTCCGCGTCCGCCCACGCGCGAGCTCCGGAGTAAACTGCGCGCAACCTGGCGGGGTCTCTCCGAGCGCCCATTTCGCGGCGGTAACTGAGGCAACGGCAAACCGTCACAGCGGTGCCGTGCTGCGGACGCACGGGGGAGCCGTAAAAAGGCCGCAGCTCCATATATGGCCGCTCCCCCGGATCGCCATTTCCGTGGCACGCTTCTTCCCATATACCGATTCCGACTGCGTGATAAAGTATGTAGGCCCCGCCGCCGGCTCCGACGCGAGATCATGCACTGGGCGCCGCATCCGGACACCGGCGCCGTTAAGTTGGAGGCGGCGAACTGAGACATGTTAATCCCGGGAGGATTTGTCACCGCGCTTTCTCCACTTTTCCGTTTCTTTTATTTTTCCTTTTTTCCTGTCGACCGATTTCAGGGGGTGTTTTTTTTTTATGAGCTTGCTGAGGTAACATTCCTGTCCTTTTGAAGGTGCTTTGTCACCCGACCTCCGAGCAAGCTTGATGAACACACCGTCTCCTCGCTCTGTCGACCCCTTAAAACCTCCCGTTCATCTTTCAGCTCTGAGTCGGCTTTCTCGCCACATATGTAAAAATACTGCCATGCCTAAGCACGGGGAATGCGCACCTATGGTTCATTTGTTCGCGCTCTATTGATCATGCAATGCATGTATGTACTACTGAAAGTGCATGTGAAGGGTTGTGGATTCTTTGTTTAAATTCAGTGCAAGAGCTGTTTATCTCTTTTCCTTCTTACTAACTGCCTTTTCTGTATAAAATATGGCATGTTCCTGTGCTTTTGTAAAGGGGATGGGAACGAGTGCAGCTAAACAAAAGCTGCTTTTTCTCCTATCTCCAACACATGGAAATAAATTCAAATTCAAAAGCAAGTCTGGTGAGAACGAACCTCGCCTGAAAAAGAAAACACCAAGCTGCAGCGCTCAGGTGAGGTTTGTTCACTGCTAGTCCTCACCTAACTGAGCGGCGCAGCTAGGTGTTTTTTTTTTTTATGAAAACAACTCATTTTTATCGCGCATACCTCCTTTTCTATATAATATTTAGTGAAAGCGTGCTTAGGCTTCTAGCTAACAAAATTTTATCTAGCCGTCCCTAAAACGCCAGACCTCTTCGGGGTAATTAAAAGGGGTTGGCATCGTAGTACGTTGTAACCGGAAAGACCTACAGCCACGTGATGACCAGTGAGAACGACTTGCATGATCAAGTGACTCGCTTGAACCTTCCACGTCAAAACGTTTCATTTGGTAACAAAAATGTTACCAAGTACGGCCCCTCCTCGCTCTACATAAATAACATTCTCCTTCGCCAGCAGCCTGTTCACATGTATAGATGTAGCATATGATCCCTGCATGCAGCACACAATATATATTTGAGGGATTAGTAAGCTTGAAGTGGTATGTACGCGCTATGCCACACAGATGCAAAATGCCCACTCGTGCGTGATACACAAACATAAGAATGCAAATACCTGAACCACTGTCTCAATGGCACATCGCAGAGTACGTTGCCGCTGAAAGTGAAACAGGTAAAAAGGAAAGGCGGGGAATTCGCCAGGAGAAGGTGGCCATGCTATATCACATCTCATGGGGCTGCCAATGCCACACGGGGGTCCCCGATATACAAAGCCAATCACGGGAGCAGTTGCAGGAGGCTTTGTCCAGCTCAAACATAGAAGCCAAGTTACTTTTGTCCCCGACAGAACAGCTCCCTAACTGCACGTGAACTATACATGATAATGAACAGTTGAGATAACGCACAGTCATAACGTACGTGATCACGTACACGTTTAAAAAGAACTCCACGACTCTCTACGTTACCGCCGCCGCGGTGGCTCAGTGGTTATGGTGCACGGCTGCTGACCCGAAAGACGAGGGCTCGATCCCGGCCGCGGCGGTTGAATTTCTTTGGAGGAGAAATTCTAGAGGCCCGTGTACTGTGCGATGTCGGTGCACGTTAAAGAACCCCAGGTGGTCAAAATTTCCGGAGACCTCCACTACGGCGTCTCTCATAGCCTGAGTCGCTTTGGGACGTTAAACCCCATAAACCAAACCAAACCAAACCTCTACGTTACCATGTGCTCGCTGAAGGAGAGCACGAAGAGGTTGAACGAGACCATACACGTTTTGAACAAGAGCACGCAGAGGCTGGACGTGACCATGTGTGCAGAGAACCATGCACACGGAGGTTGACAGTGAGAACGTACAGGCTGAATGAGTTCGAGCAGATGGGAGTGACTGCTTTCAGGGTGACCAGGATGATGCAGAGGTTTCCACTGCCACATATTCGCAGTATATCTTAGGCGTGGATCTAAAATCTAAAAATTCCTCGACCTTATTTCAATAAATCGTGCCAGAGTACTCTCACTGCATCACCGTGTACTCATTCAAAAATTGGAGACACTCAAGTTCCGCCTCAAGGGTACGACGCGATAGCGTAATGGGTTAATTGTCATATTTGCAGCAGGTCATTCTCTACTTTACATTCACAGATCCCCGGGAGTCCTCATGCCCCTCCTGGCGCTGTGGTGCAGCGGTTAAGCGATGAGCCACTGCCACGTGATGGCAGGTGCTTCCAGCGGTGGGCCTTGTGCGACCCAGGTTACTCTTCCCGAGTGACCAATCCTCAATTCAACTGCCACCAGCCAAGGTGGGCATTTCGGTCATTACCCGGCGAGCAGGTTGTGATGACGCCTCGAAGTTACGGGACCCAGGTGGCCCACCTGCCTTCTAGGTTGCTCTCTGAGCAGCACCTGCCAAAGACATGCTCGTGATTTTTCTCTCACAACGCCAACGCCAGGTTTCCTGGGTAAGGGTGCCTTTAACACTCTCGCGTTAATATGAATGGGACATTACACATTGAATTGGCTGCTTATTTTCATGAATAGCATCATGCTTGGCTCCCGAACGCAGGTTTCTCCTTCCTATAGTGGCATCTTTGACGACGCCACTACACTGCGGCAGACGAACAGGCCATGAAAAAGGCAAGTTAGGATATTTCTTGAATAAAACACAAGAGGTGCAAGTGGTCTGGAAAGTACGCCGGAGTTTCGCCCCACTCAGGAAATTCTTTAAATTTCGCCCAGAGCCTAATGCCACAAACAGTATATACTCTATAAATATCTTCCCAGACCCGCCGCACTCATTGGTGACCCCATCCAAGTCTCCCGGAAATAAGACAGAAACGGAAAGCAACACAGGACCGGCAGAGACGACGGCAGAACGTCGGCGGCATGCGGTGCGGTGGAGGCGCCTTCTATAGTGCTCCTGATGGAGGCAACAGCGGCCGCGTCTACTCAGCTGACTTCCGTCCAAAGTTAGCGCGCACGCCGTCGCTGATGCAACGCGCGTCTCAATAACGTCGGGCGAGGCCGCCGTTAAGGCGGCGTCGTCGCGAGGCAAGTGGCGGCGGTCGGCTGCCCAAAGCGCCTGGAAGACGTGATGGCCGCTCCGCAAGTGCTGCCGCGCCCTTCATTTCCGGCCATCCTGGCTGCCAGTGCGCGCCCAGCATCGCGCTAAAGACAGGAAGTGCTGCCGCGAATAGGCGAAAGCCCGCTCAACGTGGCAGACCCTTGACGCGGCCAGAAAGAGAGGCATCATTTAAGCCGCTGGACCGGCAGTAAAACGATTTCCACCTAATACTAAGGCCATTCGACCCAAACGACGGAATCCCTAAACTACCGGGACAGGAAAAGGGGACAAGTTTGGGGACAAGGGGACAGGAAATCGCAGCGCACAGCAAGGCGTGTGATACCCTCCCCCTTTTGAGCTCGACAGTGACTGCATATAACCACAGCGACCAGCTGACAGGAGGAATTGCAGAAGCTTCTGAGATTACGCGTACGGGTACTGGGCGTGTGAGCGTGCTGTCCGTGGCGCTATCGGCAAAACAAGTGGAATCGTGGAATCATGGAGTGGGCGGCACCGGTTTGCGTTGCTATCTGTGCGTGTGATGTTTTTAGTTGCTTTTCAAAAACCAGACGGGAGTATAAATGCTTCTGTGCCCGCAGTGAAAGTGCCACTTGAAGCTAACGCTTTTTTTCTCCCGAGACAGGCGGGTGCAGAAACGCTACTGAAAAGCCGCCCATAACAGGCGAAGTGTATGACTACTACTACAGTGGACGACGGTTTCTCGAAATTTCGTCTGATCGGAATACACGCTATAGAAAAGGACGCTAACACAAGAAAGAAGAGGAATTTTCAGTCACTGACTGGTAATAATAATAATGGTAATAACAGAAGCCATCTTAGGTTCCTGTATGAGAACTAACATCTTGTCTATGTATAGTAACCAACCCTCGCTTCGGAAAATATGTCGTATTGCAATTCTTCGAAAGAAACGTTCAGGATGTGTACGCATCGTTGATTCAACTTGAATTGTTTCTGTTCCAGTCGACGCGTAGTACCGCTACCACGACAGATTGAAGTTTATGATCGGCGTATTTTCGAACATCACGACATATTCTCATGTAAAAGCAGCAACGACGCCTCGGCTGTCTCATGCAAGCAAAGCATTCAGCAGGGTTTTTCATTTCAGGCTTAGTCAGCGACCAAAATTTTCTCTCCCCCATATGTCTATATTGCCTTTAAAAGCTAGTGAATTTTGACATTCCAAAGCTATACGACGTAATCGGGGATGCCTTACATGGGCAGACAGAAATCTGGAACCCCCTCCCCCACTATGAGTAGGGCTGCAGATTCCCTTTTACCCTTCCGGGCAACAAACAAGAATCGAAAGCTGAGCACACATACGAGCGCTTCCGCATTCCGCCGTCCCCTCTAAACGCGGTTCTGTGGCCGGGAATCGCACCGGAGAATTCGTTCTTGGCAGTGGGATGCCTAACCATAAAGCTTTAACGGCGGATTCTCTAAGCAAATCCAAGTGCAAAAATGCCGTCCTGCCCTCTCACCTGCTGTCTATGGCCCTTCAGTTCCAGTTTATCAACGCTCTATTTATTCCTGTAACGATTCTAGAGCCCTGCGTCAATATAATTGAAATATCAGAAATCAGCTGTTAAATAACACTCTACCTAGAAGCCACGAAGTTAGACATTTTTGGTTTTTAAACAGGAAATAGCAAATGGATGTGGTAATGTAAACCAAAGCAAAGTTGAGGCCTATCATGGCAATTTACACAGAGCACTTTTCAATGCAACATCATTAAATTAGCAGTCATGGGCGATATATATATATATATATATATATATATATATATATATATATATATATATATATATATATATATATATATATATATATATATATATATATTCACTGCGCACATATGGCTAGCCAGTCGAAAGCTCTATTGACCTCCTGTTCCTATAATCGTTCACATCGCTAACTTTGTGCTGTGTAACGTACGAACGCCAGTTCTAGCAAACAAATCAGGAAAGACCAGCTACAAGTGTGAACTTAACCATGGCTCTAAAAACACCTCTGTGTGCACCCAGGTAAAAATCCGTTGTTACTTGGAAGGCCGTTATGCGAGCGAAGCAGTCCCGAACAAGAGAAAGAAAGTTACTGAGCCAGCAGCAAGATAGGAGAATTTAAAGTTGGAAAACTCAGCTTTCTTATCTTACTAGCTCATCCCCCCACCCCCTTTTTTTTTTCTAAAGATTGCTATGTTTCCTCTTGAGTTGTACCTTCAGGGGTTATGCATCACCTACCAAGGCCGCGTCTTGCAGCTATTGTTCATGGCAACATTGCACACGCCACCGCCGTGACGGCAAACTCTGAAGAGACGCCAAACGGCGACCGCGCTATGACTGGATAAATTAGGTGCCTAAACGAAAGTAAAATAGCAAGTGGGGCTAACATTATCTGAGGGTCAACGTTACGTGAAGCGCAGAAACGTGAAAGTTGGCTGAGGTAATCGGGCGATGTGCTCGTTACCCCGCGCTTGGGTTAACTCGCCGGGCTAAAAGGGTTATTCACGGCCGATTTCAACTTGGTTTTAAAGAAAGTGCAGAAACATCCGACCATCGGCCCTTTCACAACCACCAATTCGTTAGAACAAAGTAGCGATAGCAAAAAACCGCTGTCAGAGACAAAATGTTTCTCAGACCCTTGTTATACCAAAAAGCCGAAACACACAGAAAGCCGCTAAAACATTTATATAATACGTCAGCAACACCAACGCCTCAGCAAGAAAATCTTGAATGACAGAGCGGCCACCACAAACTACAGCTGGCGCTCTGAAACTAAGAAAATATCCAGCGATAATGAGATGAACACCTCCTCGAGAGTGCAGAAAGCCGCTGTTTAGGCATATCAGTATAGTCGGTGTTGGACTACCAAATGGGCATCATTTATTGAGCCTCGTATCATTCATACGATCCGTATTCAAACGCTTTCGACTATCGTGAATAATAATAATAATTAAGCTTTGATTCTGCCGCTTGCAGTTTCACAAATGTACCTTCGCAAACATTATTGTCACGGTTCCATTTCATATGAAAACATACGCAGGCAGCCTCTTTACTGGTCCGCGTTCTCGTGGCTGCGAGGTGTCACCGGTAGTTCATCACTCCATCATTTCGAGATAAATTAGTCCATGACTACATGCAGGAGTTCTACTAAATAGCTCTTGAGAGGACTTCCTCGTCTAGATACAGTAGGCCTCGACAAAGATCCTAACTTTGTTCCCTATATTTGGCTTCGAGGCAACGCTGGATCTGACACGGGCCCTAAATATTGCCCCGTGGTGGTGATGCCCTGCTGAAAAAAAGTTTTATGATGCAATAACCTCATAGAGGCTTCATCATAGAATATCATACAAATTGAATGATATATCATAAAATTTGTATGACATTCTATGACATCTCTATGATGACTGTATGATTTTACAGAAATGTATGACATTTGTTTGACAATTTTCTATGACTTGTATGATAAGTCTATGATATTTGTATGACAAACTGTATGAGTTTATTGGATCATAAAACTTTTTAAGCAGGGTGACAACTCCCCGCTCGCGACTATGAAAGTCAGGCATTTTGAAACACTCCCCCTATATATTTTTAATATGTTCACTGATATCTAGACAAACCTTCAGGCGTGTGGCAACACCGACTTGCTCTCTATCCTCCTTTCTTAAATAATGTACTAAACCGAGCATCACTGTACACTGTGATATTTATGTGAAAAGTTAGTCGAGGCATTACCCTGCTACCCTGTAGCAATCTGTCGCAGACCATCGACGTCTGACACTGTCTCTAACGAGACGCATAACAACGAGCGACTGAGCCTCTTTCACAATAATATTGTATGAGTGAGCCCTCTCCGCCCTTCTACTATCTCTCTCAGCACGGGACTTTCGCCACAACATCGCGACGGTCGGTCTATGCAGGAGCTGATGCAAGTACCTCCCACGAATCAGCCAGCGCCTGACATTAGACAGTGTCCCGCGGGCTCCGGCAGTTTCCTGCGGTCTTAAGCGACCGCAGCTGAATTAACGCAGCGGGGGACAACCGGCTTTGTGGACAGGTCGCTGATCTCCCCCTCTGCTTAGCCGTCTTTTCACTCGGCTCATGCGCGGCTTTGCCATTCACCTAAAGACCAGATGGTGGATCTTGACGTCTCCGGTCCTCGCCGTTACGGGGATGCATCTCTTCCCTCAAGAACATCGCTGCCCGCTAGCGAACGAAGACGCTCCGTATGAGTGCCATAAAAGCCTGCATTTATACGTTCGCGGCCGTGTTAGGCGTTACCCCTGAAGGTAGCCTTCGGATATCCGCCGCGGTGGCTCAGTGGTTAAGGCGCTCGTCTACCAAGTTACCAGGAGGAACGGCTGGAAGATTGAGGTACCCTCTCTGCACATTCCGCGTATGCTACTGTCACTCAGAAAACAACCTTTGGGAGGCATTCTAGTGATCCTTATAACTCACTCACAAAGGGTGACCGATACCAAAGAATCGAAACTGTGTACCAGGCCAGACACCAAAACACAACAGCCTAGTCAACTCCGCGGAGTCGGAGTGACAGGGTGGCCAACAAACTCTCCATAGTTTGAATCACCAGCAAGTATGCATTCATCGGTAATATCAAGTTGATAAACATGCTGTGATCTCGCAAGGAAGCCGCAGCCTACTTAGTAAAAACAGTTTAAACAGTGTAGCTCCAAAGATGTACTGTTAACTCGACGAGCTCAAGTTTGTAGCCTTTCTCTGTAGAATCAGAATTAGCAAAATAAATCACATTTGCGTACACTGTTTGATGATTATTTGGCGGAAAAGGGCAAAAGCGTTTTTAAAACTGCCATAGCATCGCTACTACGTGGCTTTAATGTTCCAGAGCTCACGGTCCATACGCTCCACGACGGTGTTTTGATCAAAGACCGAAGTAAGCACTGAGCCGTATCTTTGACATCTTCGCAGAACAAAGAGGATAGGCGACAATACTCATTTGATCGATAGCGTGAGGATCTGTACGTTTGATTAAAGCATGAATGTGTGCTTTTCATAACGGCAGTGCACATTCAAGCACCAAACAATATAGTCGTCACATGTGTACAAATCTCCTTTATTGGATATCACTTTTGTGAGGTCAGTGAGGAATATTGTAAGATACTGTTACGAACATATTGACGGGAATGGTCTAAGCTTTCGATGCATAGCAAAAAACTGGCTTGAAAGTTTGTCCAGCGCTCGCACCCAGTGCCTAAGACTGCTATAGAAATCCAGTTGGATGCGTTTTTTACAATAAACATCAGGAGACTACAAGCGTACCTAGAAGGAATCTGCCGATATGTTGATTGTCATGGTGCATACCAACGATGAGCAAAAAAAAATTATAAACAACTTGCTGTCGAAAAAAATGTGCTTGACCAGAATTTCTGGCTGTCCAAGGAACGGAGTCAAAGATTTCGCTTGAAAAGCTGCGCGCACGGCAGGGCAGATACATCTGCTCACGCAGTTAGTGAAACGTAATTTTGCCACTCCAAAAGAAAAGCGGCGACGTACAACAGAAGGAAAAATGGATAGAGAACATAAAAAGACGCACGCTCGAAATCATTTTCATTTCATTCCTTCGTTACATTGGTATTAGAGCCTCACAGGCTTTAACGCATATAGGTCGCGCTCCATATGATCTAGAACGAGCCTTCGCAAGAATTTTACATCTCACTAGCTGCATGCGTGCGGCATCGGAATAGCATTTGACAGGCCCTATTCAACACTTTGAATGTGAGCGGCAACTGCGTTTTCGCTTCGCATGGCTTGAAGTGGCGCTAAGTATTAAAAAAGAAAAACACAGAAAGTACTAGTCGAATGCGGTCGCACACAGGCGCCACTTCGCCAGCGCAGCCCTCAAAACGTAAAGAACGTCTTGCATTTTTAAAGACGCTTTTGATGGAAGCCGACAGTGTCTGCACTTTAGCAAGCCGGTGAAAAGTTGCTCACAAGGCAACAGCGTTCTCTTCTCAAGCGCTATTCTCGGTGTGAAATGACAGGGATGGGCCCAAATTCGTGTCTGAGCACCGCACTGGTGTCAACTGCATATGGACTGGCTTTTCTGTCCTTTATATCTGCCCGCGTCTGGCAACCTCAAATAATCCATTCCGTGGGTCGAAAACCCGCCACTCTCCGGACCGCTTGTGTCCCGCACGCCTGTTCAGCGCTGCTTGCGGAGCCCGCGTGCCAGCAGATGTGGCGAAGAGATAGGACGCATTTAGAGAAGAATGGCCGCTCCCGCTTCTTCGAACGTCCAAATTTACCAAGCATGAGTATTCGAAGAAGCAATGACCTGAATAGCGGTTGCCAAGCGGTCGACCGCCTTGGCAACCTCGGGCAAAAAGAAGCGACAGAGTGAAGGCAAAAAAAAAAAAAGGAACGTGAAAGAAAAGGAAAAGGCCAAGCATGAACACGCGCGGTTCCGTTCCTCAGTCGTCGAGATGGGCTTTGACCAGGGCACGTGGCGACGAGTCTTCCCAAAGGCTCGCTCGCCTCTCCAGAGGACTCCGACGAAGATTGCTTTCGGAGGCTTACGCGTCGGGGTTTCACTGAAGACGCCGCACGAAAACAGCGGGAACGAGGAGTGGCGGACACAAGGGTTGCAGACGCAGCAACCGGGTACTGGAGAGTGAGAGAAAGAAGAGAGTGGTTCGGGTGCGGTGCGGGACAGCATCTTTCTTCCCGCCCACTCTTTCATCTTCGCCTCTCTGTCGATCTCTATGAGTTTCTCCCAAGCTTTCGCTTCTGGGGTGTGCGCTCGATTCCGTTAATTTTTGCCTCCTCAGCAGTACCGCCAGTAAGCCTTTGCATTCGGATCGCCTGAAATAAATTAATATGAATCAAGAGCGGCTTCGGCGCGGCGGAGTATGAAAGGCATCTCTTTGAGTTCTTCCACAAACACTCATGTGAAATGACGCACGCTTTAACGTGCGGGCTTTTCTTGGGAGAGCTGTTCGTTTCTTCCATGTCCGGCTGTTGGCCACACTGGAATATGCACGCTATTAATAGACCACTGTTTTCTTCTTTTTTTTCATTCTGTTCGTACAATGCATAAAAAGTGTAGCTGCGGCGTCTATTGCAGCTGTTACAAGCAAAAGCTCGCTGCGATGGTTTCGGCGATGCCAGAAAATAATTGCCATAAGGCGCTGGATTTGTAAAGCAACCGCTCACCGGATGGGACATTTAAGTCACTTATTCTGAACGTTTTACGCAGTCTGAATAAAGCTTCAATACAGAATTAACACCACTTGCGAGTTCTTAAGACTTCTCCAGCTTTATAATTTGAAAGCTTTTCGCATTTGTAAACCCGGTTAACAATGTTAGTATTCGATTCAATAACTAGTTTCTCGCTTTATTGAGGCACAATAGATGTACTTTTGCTGCAGACGAAAACGAAAAGCGCTAACTCCATTTAACTCTCGTGAATATCACCACTCCTTTCAAGACATTTGTTTCCTGTTGGTAAAACGTCCTGAAAAAACTATTACAACCCTGTAATGGACTTATGTTCTTGTGACGCAAGACGGCGGTAAGATCATTCTCAGATAGCTAGCTTCTTCACAGTAGCCGTATAGGGGTGTGCACTTACTAAGCATATATATGCGTAGATGTACAGCTTCTCTTCATCGCAGACTGAAATGCTGTAAATATAATCAGTCTCAAAACACACCGAACTGGTCCCGTTGCTATCGAATTCCGCTGTTATGTACAAGTTCGTACAGCTTCGACCCCGGCAGCGGTGGCCACATTTAGATGAAGCGAGAAATGTCGTTACATGTAAAGGAAATGCACGGTAACAGAAAACTGGTTTTGAGGAAGGGCAACACACAGTAACTGTCTCACTTCACGGTGGACACCCCAACCGCGCCGAGAGGGAAAGGATGAAGCAGGGAGTAAAAGGAGGGAGAGAGAAATATGTGCTCCAGATTCATTTAAACCACCTCGGATTTTTTAGCGGGCACTGACATTGCACAGCGCGCGGGCGTTTCCACATTTAGCCAAAATCGAAATCCGGCCGCCACAGTAGGGATTCCATCCCGCCGCCTGTAGTATTCAGCACTGTTATGTTTCTACCCCCCCCCCCTTAACTCTCTTTGTGTGTTCCCGTCACACCTGTGTCCACTCGGACCACGTGGGCCCGATCATGCAGCTACCGTGAACATTCATCGAGGTCGACAACCTCGCGACGACCATGGGAAGTTGGATGCTTGGAATGCCCCTCCGAGCCTCAGCGGATTAGTGTAGCAGGAATGTCAAAGGCCATTGTCAGCAGTAATCCCAGCGAAATTCCTTGAGCAGAGTGCAGCGGCGACGAAGGCAGGCGAGGCCCAGGAGCTATTGTCCGAGCAACCACCGTGAATGCGGAGGCGACCTGGCGGCGCCGGTCACGCTGGCGGATAATTGAAGAATTCTGTGTTCCCGACTCGCGTTCTGGGCAATCGGCGGGGAGGCAAGTTCATTCCCCTGCTGGAGGACTTCGGGAGATTCCTTTCCCGCAGTGCTGGATGAGTCAGCATTCTCCCCCTCTCATCGGCCCAGCTGTGGGAGAGTGGAAAAGCTCGCACCTGCCCAGCCGTGGGTGGTGACAAGAACGTCCCCTTCGGTCCATCGGATTGGACAGTGCTCGTCGACCATTATTCCCCAGCCAGGGATCTGGGGAAACCGGACGATATTTAACTCGGCCGTGAGTGTGGCCGAGAAGCCTGCTAGCTCCAGTCGACTACGGTTGACGAAGACGTTCCCCTTCCACTGAGAGCCATTCTCAGTCCCGCTCTATGTAAATAATGTAAATACAGTTTTTTCCTTCACTTCCCCTACTCCCCGTCTCCGGCCCACGTTCCTTCCTCCTTCGGCATTGCGGCGGTGCTCCTGGACCCGATGCCTGGTGGGACGCGCTTCTAGCATCGACAAATATATCAACTGGTTGGCAGCGGCGGGATCTTCCACGCTTGGTCCTGGCTTCAGCAGTGGTGAGCGCTTGACTTTCTTTAAGAATCTGCCAGGCTTGATAACTCTGGAAATTTATCACTACCTGTAGATTGTTTTTCTGCACGTGCTCGCTTAAGCATTTCACGTAGCAGCTTATTTTATGAAAGTCCTCGTTCGGAAGTTGCCATGGATTTGAGCAAGCTAAAGAAGCCAGAGTTGATGTTGCTGTGTGAAAAGCTGGGTATTGAGGCCAGGAAGAGTCACAGAAAGCCGCAGCTGATTGAGGCTATTAAGGAATGTGGTGCTAAGGAGGGAGACAAAATTTTGGAGACCTGGGAAGTCATTCAGGAGGGAATCAGGAACGCTAAGGAGGAGGCCGACAGGGTTGAAAAAGAGCGCAAGGAGGAGTCCGACAGGGTTGAAAAAGAACGCCTTTACCTCAAGGAAGCCGCTAAGAAGGAGGCCGACAGGGTTAAAAAGGAACGCAAGGAGGAGTCCGACAGGGTTGAAAAAGAACGCCTTTACCGCAAGGAAGCCGCTAAGAAGGAGGCTGACAGGATTGAAAAAGAGCGCAAGGAGAAGGCCGACAGGGTTGAAAAAGAATGGCAGGAGCAATGCCGTAAGAGACGCGCTGAGCTCGAGGAACTACGTAAACGAGAGCAGCAGGAGCTCATACGTACGACTCAATTTCTCAGACGAAAAAGGGCCCGAGATCGGTTGCGGACTTTTCAGAGAGGCGAGAGCTTCAGAACGTTCCTCGCGAATTTTGAACAGGTATGTGCGGAGGAAGAACTAGATCAGGGCGAATGGTCAATGATGTTGCTGGCCATCCTTCCTTGCGATGTCAGCGCCGTATTAGCGCGACTGTCCGATGAGGATGCCAGAAACTACGACAAAGCCAAAAGTGCCCTCTTCCGATACTTCGGAATTCGCGTACAGACCGAGTCTAAAAGCCGAAGTGATAGCAGCGGGCCGCGCTCCCGTCAGTGCGTCAGTGACCAGCCAAAGAGCCTCGCTTGGTCAGCTACGCACAATGTAGTTGCTCAGAAGAACAGTTGCAGTCGGGAAGTTGACGCGATAATCTACGGCACAGAGCGTCTTTGTCAGTCACCTGACAGCGACTGTGGCGCTCCAAGCCAGAGCGCAGCTTTAGCTGAAAAGCGGGATGCCGCAGAGATTGCCCTTGCAACTCAGAAAGGTGTAGGCGCAGCGCCGAGATATAGTCCTCCAGAGAGCAGTCGCGCGCTGAAAGCGACAGATGAAAGTTCTACTGTAAGCGAGGAATGCGCCTCATCGCTGCCTCGAAACAATGATCAGTTCAACAATCAGGGAAGGACAGCCGCTCGCGACCAAACACCCGAAATTGAGTTATGCTCCAATGAAACCAGCGTCTCTTTGCCAACTGGCCGCGTCGCGATCGAGAGCCCGCTCGAGGTGCGTCTGACCGAGGCAGCTGTCTCCCAAAACCTGCCTAAGCAGCATCCCTCGATTTTCTCGAATCGCTTGGATATGCTGCCCCAAGAAAAAGGCCTTTGTTTTGGAGATAACGCTGCGCAGGTCCTCACCATTTCGAAGGCTCCAGAATTCGCGGCGCCAGCAGAGCACGTGGTTGAAGAGGGCAAACCTCAACCTGTAAGCCCGAAGCCTGTAAATTCTCGCGGTGACGGGCCAGAGCAATCTCTAGTAAAGGCTGACGATGAGACGAACGCCGGCGACTTAACCCGTGACGGCTCCGCGTTACCTAATGACGAGTCAGCACAGGACTTACTCACTTGTAGCACAGGGGTAAAGAGCACCGATAGTAGTGCAAGCTATAGTGAGTCTTCAGAATCAGGCGCGAGTGATGAGCTGGGGCTAGGTGAGGAATTGAATACCAATCTAGTGTTGCCCCACTCAGATGGCTTTCTCGAACTCCTTCGTGTGGACAGAGAAACGTTCACCGCTGAGCAAGAGAAAGACCAGACTCTACGAAACTTGAGTCACCAAAGTCACATAGGTGTGTCACGGAAGAACATACCTTTCCAGCTCCGTTCTGGCCTGCTGTACCGCCAGTATAAGGATAGGAAAGGTATCCAACACGACCAACTTACTGCCCGTGTTGCGATCGAGAGCCCGCTCGGGCTGCGTCTGACCAAAGCAGCGGTCTCCCAAAACCTGCCTATGCAGTATCCCTCGATTTTCGCAAATCGCTTGGATATGCTGCCCAAAGAAAAGGGCCTTAGTTTTGGAGATAACGCTGCGCAGGTCCTCACCAGTTCGAAGGCTCCAGACTTCGCAGCGCCGGCAGAGCACGCGGGTGACGAGGGCAAACATGACCCAGTAAGCCTGATAAATTCTCACGGTGGTGAGCTAGAGCAGGCAATTTTACAAACTGATGATGAGGCGAACGCCAGCGACTTTGCCTGTGACGGTTCCGCGATGGCTAGTGACGCGCCCCGCAAACCAACAGCGAGGGTTTCCACGGAGCGGCAGCGTATAGAGGTGGCCAAACGGGAAGAGTTAATCAAGGGGAAAGTGCGGCTCTTGTTGAATGCTCGACTAAAATCCGAACCGCGTAGCCACCCCAATTTGGCACCTCGGTGCTCAAGAGTTCGCACCCGCCTCGTGGGAACACAAGCCAAGAGAACGCAACGCGCGAACCCGATCCGAGAGAGACGGATACGCTGGCACGGCATTCGCACTCGTCCGTTCCCTTCTCGCATTCTGCTTTCTGAGCGTCAGCCAAACTTCAGAACCGCGAGACTTGGACGAGAAACAGTTAAGGGTCCCAAGCTGAAATTCCTAGCCTTGTGTCCTGTTGCACCTGCTAGAGCAGCAATCGGACCGCGGCCGCGCAGGGGGCGGCTGAAAAATAGGAAGCAGTAAATTCCTCTGATCGCAACGCCGTTTGCAGACGGATTCGAGGAATAATCCCGTCTTGAGTTGAATGCTTGTTTCTTTTGTTCATTTAACTCTCCTGTACAGAAATGCAAGCTGAAATTCCTAGCATTATGCAATGTCTCATCTGCTAAAGCAGCTGTCGGACCGCGGCTGCGCAAGGGGCGGATATGACGCATAATCTCATATTGAGTTTAATGCTTGTTTTTTGTTTTTTTTTGTTCATTTAACTCTGATACAAAAATGAGAGCGAAATTTTGGAGCTTGGCATTGCGGGACTCAGTTTACATGCGTTTCAGAAAATTGCGAGGTAATGACAACGCTGATGGCCTCAGCCGAAGCTCTCCCGTGTAATGCCCTTTCCTGACTCCCCAGACGTTAATCCGCTATGCAAATTTGTATTTTGTTTTTTTTTTGCTTTAGCGGGAATCATTTTTGTCTGTTTTGTATGTGTGTTCAGCAGCTCCACCTTCCCTTCGTGCTCTCACGGGCGGTGGCTTTCTGTGACATAAACCGTGCTACGGCACCCCCCCAAAATTTTAGAAAATTTTCCTCCCTTTTGGCTAAACAAGCTCTGTGTATTCTGGTTTGGTCAAACATGCCAACTTTCGGAGGAGGACGTAAATTTCACGCTACAGCTCATTTTCTCTAAAGAGATTTTGTTGACCGAAAACAGCTTGGCGGTTCTTGAAGTCAGTTTGGCGCTTTCTGCTTGTTGGGCTTTGGACTTTGCTGGTTGAGCTCGTTACAGCTGTCAACGAAGCAAGAAGAACCTTTGGGCCCAGCTGTGACCAAAGGCCGAACGGACACAACTCCAGGTCTCTGCGCGCAGCAGCGTTGGCTGCAACCACTACGAGACCTCTTCGGGCGGCGGACGTGCTGTTATGTTTCTACCCCCCCCCCCTTAACTCTCTTTGTGTGTTCCCGTCACACCTGTGTCCACTCGGACCACGTGGGCCCGATCATGCAGCTACCGTGAACATTCATCGAGGTCGACAACCTCGCGACGACCATGGGAAGTTGGATGCTTGGAATGCCCCTCCGAGCCTCAGCGGATTAGTGTAGCAGGAATGTCAAAGGCCATTGTCAGCAGTAATCCCAGCGAAATTCCTTGAGCAGAGTGCAGCGGCGACGAAGGCAGGCGAGGCCCAGGAGCTATTGTCCGAGCAACCACCGTGAATGCGGAGGCGACCTGGCGGCGCCGGTCACGCTGGCGGATAATTGAAGAATTCTGTGTCCCCGACTCGCGTTCTGGGCAATCGGCGGGGAGGCAAGTTCATTCCCCTGCTGGAGGACTTCGGGAGATTCCTTTCCCGCAGTGCTGGATGAGTCAGCATTCTCCCCCTCTCATCGGCCCAGCTGTGGGAGAGTGGAAAAGCTCGCACCTGCCCAGCCGTGGGTGGTGACAAGAACGTCCCCTTCGGTCCATCGGATTGGACAGTGCTCGTCGACCATTATTCCCCAGCCAGGGATCTGGGGAAACCGGACGATATTTAACTCGGCCGTGAGTGTGGCCGAGAAGCCTGCTAGCTCCAGTCGACTACGGTTGACGAAGACGTTCCCCTTCCACTGAGAGCCATTCTCAGTCCCGCTCTATGTAAATAATGTAAATACAGTTTTTTCCTTCACTTCCCCTACTCCCCGTCTCCGGCCCACGTTCCTTCCTCCTTCGGCATTGCGGCGGTGCTCCTGGACCCGATGCCTGGTGGGACGCGCTTCTAGCATCGACAAATATATCAGCACCCAG
This sequence comes from Amblyomma mixtum, assembly GCF_055824585.1. Lineage (NCBI taxonomy): Eukaryota > Metazoa > Arthropoda > Arachnida > Ixodida > Ixodidae > Amblyomma > Amblyomma mixtum. The sequence goes on from NC_143013.1 coordinate 39,068,727, forward strand.
AGGAGGAGAATGCAAAAACGCCCGTGCATACTCAGATTTCGGGGCCCGTTAAAGAAGCCTATAGGGCTAGAAATAAATGCGAATCTTTCACCAGGGCGTGCCTGACAGCTCAAAGTGTTGTTTCGGCAAGTATAAATCCATTAATTACTCCCTATATGAGCGCAGCAGCCGCGTAGCATAACGGCGATGACGACGGACCGGTGCCAAAAAGAAACGCCCTCTATGTCAGCGAGCGACATAACTGCGCCCGTCCGCACCGTGCCTAGGGCCATTGTGCCAACACGGTGGGGCGGTGGCGGCGGCGTAAAGCTCGCGGAATGTCGCGCCTCGTCCCCATCGTCGAGAAAGCAATTTATCCGGACGCCGCGAAATGCGCACCGCGCGATGCAGGCGACGGCTATTTGCACACCATATACGAAGGAGACATCGGCGGCGGCTTGCAGCGGCCGCTCTGACAAATTGGCCGTCTACACGGAGCACGGGGGTGTCGCAATTTCCCCCCTGGTGGGCTAAACTGTCCATTACCGCGCGCGCGAGCGCAGTCGTACAAAACGCGCAATGCGCCAATCGCGCCCAACGGCTTTCTCTACCAGCATACACCCTCTCTGTTTCTTTTTGTTTTTCTTTTCCCTCTCCGTATCTTGTAGATCGTGTCTTCTTCCCATTTAGCCCTGAGGCCTAAATGGATCTTGGCGTCGCACCGATGTCTTCTGGCCGATACTATTTTCCGAATCGGATCGCGCACGGTCCTTCCCGCTTAGCAACAAAAGCTGGCTCTCTGGTGGGGAGGCGAAAGGGAGCGTAGGAAAAACAGGACCGGAGGAGTTCGAAGCACGGCAGATTTCGGGGCTCGCTTAACCCCTAACTAATGGCTGAATTTCAGCGTCCGTTCGGTGCGTCCTCGTGCGCCAACCTTTCTTCCCCATTATAGCGTGCTCCTGGGGAGCAGCTTGACGTCAACTGTGAGTGACTGGTCGGTCGAGGGAGAGCACAGCGCTCTCTGTTGGTCCAATTCCCTAATCTCCCCATTTTTCTGGCTCGGGCCGAGCCAGCAAGCATGTATCGCTAAGCACAAGTAGAGGTCAACTGGAGGTGGTATTAAAAGTCTAGTAAAGACGGGAGGAGAGGAACGTAGAAGAGGAAGGAAAGGGAAGACAGGGCAAAGGACCGCACAGGCCTGTGTCGACAAATATAATGGACGCTACGGTTAGGCGCTCTAACGTGAAACACAGTGACAGCTGGTACAGAGGTAGAATTTAGTGAGATCGACACTCGGAAACGTCTCTAACAGTACAGAGTGACAGGCTATGGTAATTCCGTGACGTTGATTAGAAACCACCGAACCACCCACACAGTAACTTTAAGAGAATAGGTTGTCTCTGAATTTCTTGTAAAACACTATCGCGCTTGCCTTTTCGGCTTTCGCTTGCCCCCGGCGCCAAGTTGCTTACTTCGGCTGGTGCTGTTGACAGTAAACTTTTATTTTCTGCCAATTGGGGAACTTTAGGACGGCTCCATAAAGTCGGAACCCTAGTCCATGACCTTGATCGTATTGTGCGTCGCGCTCTGCGAGGTACTGCTGCAGTACAAAGTGCGGCGTCCTGACGGGCTCGGCGCTTCCTTTCCCAGTCTCGAACGCGTCGAAACGCTTTCGTAGAAGCAGGGCTTGTGTAATATTGCCTTTCAGGAAAGGCAAGAACGCAGTACTGTCTCACTTCTCGTTGGACACCTTGCCGCTAAATGAAGGTCGAGGAGGGAGTGAAAGACGGAAAAGAGTGAGCGGTACCATAGAATAGGGTTAGAAAGCATAACAGGACAGAACATAACAAAACAGGTGCAAGTTATGTCTTCCTTTTTTCTACGCTATGTTTTACAAATAAAACCAATTCGCCCAGGTTGCGTTCAAGTGGTGGGCTCCGGAATTTTTTTTGACCATCGTCTCTGCGAGGCTGCACAGCTGCAGAGTCCGAGGAAGTAGCCGTTGCTCAGGCGGTGGCGGAGGGCTATAAACCGGGCGGTCACTAACAATACTCACGGACTCTCAAACCGCCTGCCGAAATTACATGAATGACAGGATAGGTCGTCACGCGCTCCGTATACTCCTCGCAGCGAGCGACAGAATTAAAAACCAGGAAGAACAAAACGACAAGATCCCACACAAAATTGTGTGGGTACCGGGGCACACGGGGGTGGCAGGGAACCAAGAGGCCGACAGGATAGCTCGAGGATACATTACTTTCCGAGCATCCGACGAGACCGCGGAACTCGCGCCAGCACCCAGGGAATACTCGGCCATACTACAAAACTATAGAGGCAGAAGAATGCGATATCCCCCACCACACAAATCTCTCAGCAGAGAGGAAGCTGTCACTTGGAGACAATTAAAAACATGCTCTTTCCCAAACCTACATATACTAAACAAAATGCACCCTACGATATACGCCGACAAATGTCCCTGGTGCGACGAAAAACCTGCTCTATACCACATCACATGGGCCTGCCAAAACATAGACGTGGTTCCCAAAATACAAAACCCGAGTGCGGAGCAGTGGGAGACTCTGCTGTCCAGCGACCGCTGCGAAGACCAACAAGGTCTGGTACAGCGAGCTCAACGGGCGGCAGTGGCCAGCGGAGCCCTGGACTGAGGGCAACCGACCACTGATTAGAGGCGGACGACTTCGACAGAGAAGGCTCCTGGGGGTAGAACCAAGACGTCTCTGAAGATGCCCCCAAACCGCAGGAAAAACCATTAGTGTAAATAAAGTTTTCCCTTCCTTCCTTGACCATCAGGTGTCAGCCTCCGTCATACCTGTAACATAACATCGCCCAGCATACATGCGCCTTTTGCACAAGATTCATGATCGCCGGCCTACCATCGCATCTGATAGAGCAAAAAGCCACGCAGCCACACGCTGGACAGCCCCGCATCTCAAGGCGCTCCGAGCTAGACTGGAACCCATGTCAGCTCGAACTCAGTAACTTGCTCGACTTAAATAGGCCGACGCCATGTAGGCTGGAAGGCCTCGTGAAATTTGTCATTTTGTTCTTGAGTTGTATCCTGCTATAGATGTTCACCCAATCGGAACGACTGAACAACCCGATTTTGAAACGATACAGTGACAACGTCAAAGGTTGGAGAAGCCTATTCAACCCAAAGTTCATAATGGCGCACGCATCAGCCTAGCTTAAAAGCATTTGTTCCTTTATGGTAGACGCAGCAGTCATTCTTACATTGACAGTGAGCATTTCACCTTCCATCTTCTCTGCGGTGAAATGAATACTAGACTTTATTTGCTATCTATGATGGCATGATGATTAGACAGAGGCTAGCACCTTAAAAAAAGTGTATGAGTGCAAAGTGTGCGTCAGCCACCTGGGAAAATGCAACAGCTGCTCACCTTTGGTTCTTTACAAATTAACCGCGCTTTCATAAACACTTTCTAATTTTTTCACGAGGTTAGCTGGCTACTTTGTTTGGATGCAAGGCTCAACACGCTATAACATGTTATGTCGACTTAACAAGATGGTTTCATTCGAGTTGTTAGGCTTCCCTTAAAGAATTGCAACGCTTAGATAAGACAAGGGAGCAAAGCTTAGGGATCTGTGTTTTATTTATCAAGAATAATTTAACAAGGTGAATCAACTGTGTAATCATTTCTTACCTTACAGGCAATTGATTAGAAAGGAACAGGAAAAGCAATCACATGCTGCCAGTGGCATCCGAACCAACGACTTCAGCATGTCCAGTATGATGCTTTCTACCGCATGCGACATGGGGAGGTCGTGAGTTCGAATCCAACCGACAGCATGTGGTTGTTTTTCCTTCTATTTCCTAATTAAATATCTTTCATTAATGATTACACCACAATTAAACATAAAAGCACCCTACGCTTCCCTTCGTTTCAGTGAAACTTAACGTTTAGGTAAGTTGCACGAGGCATGCTTATAAATGCGGCAGCACTTGGTTAACGCTCTGCGCAATATATATATATATATATATATATATATATATATATATATATATATATATATATATATATATATACCGTATTTACTCGCATAATGCTCGCACTCGCATAATGCTCGCACCCCCCACATTGCCTATCGAAAATTGGAATTTTTTTTTTCCTCGCATAATCATCGCATCCCCAACATCACTCGACAGAACTAAGGAAAAGTGCATGCAGAATTGATGATCGACTGGTTGAAGACGGTGTGGGCACGGCGACCGGGAGCACTTCTTTGTCCGTCGCTTCTCGTTCTTGATAGCTTCCGCGGTCACCTCATGGACTCTGTTCGCGCGAAGTTGACGGAATTGCGTACGGACATCGCAGTAATGCCAGGTGGCCTCACATCGATGCTGCAGCCTCTGGACGTGTCTTTGAACAAGCCGTTCAAAGATAACGTTCGGAGGCTGTATGCAGAATGGATGGCCGAAGGCCAACACGCTCTTACGCCGGGTGGCAAGATAAAGAGGCCATCTGTGGAGCTGCTGTGCAGCTGGGTAGCAGATGCATGGAGCATGATTGGCGCTGACGTGGTCGTGAAGAGTTTCAAGAAAACTGGCATTTCCAACGCCCTGGACGCGACAGAAGACCACTTGGTGTGGGACGAAGATGAAGAGGGTGAAGCTGAGGAAGCCGACGAAGCAGCGACCAGCGATAGCGATGGCAATGTCGACGTGGACTCCGCGGACTCTGAGTGATGGTGATGTTGCGGGCGGCCAGCCTTCGCAAATAAAGTGTTTCTGCAGCTAGTGTTTGTCGTCTCTGTGGTTTTATTACAAACGTAAGTCCTGCTTGCAATTGAAGTTTTGGTTAAATTTACAATAGCTGGCTTGAGGACCCTGGTTCACAGCCTATATACATTTGCTTTCAGCACTCCAAAGCATTGTTCAAAAATTTTCCCCGCGTAATTATCGCACCCCCTAACTTCGCACCGATTTTCTGCGGAAAAAAGTGCGAGGATTATGCGAGTAAATACGGTATATATATATATATATATATATATATATATATATATATATATATATATATATATATATATATATATATATATTTTTCCGGGGGGGGGGGGGGGGGGGAGTTCCGAGCTTGCAACCGACCGTACGACTGGCGCCTGAAGTGTCCGCCTAATTTTTTTCTGTTTCTCAGTATGTGAACAGGCACCGTCGTTTAGTAAGTATATGCGATGGCTTTGGACGATAAACCACGTTTAAACATTTGAAGTTGGAGGAAGCAGTGCATGATGTAAAAGGAACGGTAGAAAATGTTCATTACTTCGCGGCCTCTCAAGTAACGACCATGCTGAATTGAAAGGCTCTGGTCAGGCAACTTTCGCGTGTTCCGCCAGAAAATCGCGGTCCTGAAAGACCTTTGTTCATAGGACTATCCGCCAGGGTGAGATACTCTGTAATTTTAATCTAGACGTAAGATGCTCGGTGAAAGAGGAAATGATAACAAAAAACTATGAAATTCGTCAATAAATTTCCAAGATTCGCGCAGTGACACGAAAATTTTCCTCCTCAGCCACAACCACATCCGGCGCAAGCACGCTGCAGGTTTTCCCACATCGGCCGAAAAGGCAAACGCTTTGAATACGTTGTTCGGCAAGATCGCCAGATGGCAACACAATAGCTCATCGATAAAAGAGTCGTATTTTCGTTGAAGTGCGCGTTGTGGGAAGCTTCCGCCATCTTCCGGGCATCAGCGACAACAAAAACGCTGAAGCAGAGGTTATCTGCACCGAGGGCGCTCCCAGTCAGTTATTTTTTCACGCGGGCACTGATAAAGTGCCCGCATGAAAAAATAAAAATAAAAATAAAGTGCGACATTAACGAGGAGCGGCGCGACGTAACAAGGGCTGCACAATGCGGCACTGTCCCGTAAATCCGTTTTCGGCTAGGCCGTTTGCCGCGAGAACTATAACCACACGTTTTAAACCCGTCTTGTACAGACTGAACAGACCACTTAGTGTTCGGTGGGCACTTCTCGCACATTGCTGTGTTGCTTCGCATGCGTCATGGAGTTCTTTCCTTCCTCCATGGCATGCGTAGTTGTTGGTTTCCCATGGTCGTTGGTTCAAGCACATTTATTCCCCGATGATAGCACCGATAGGCCAGCAAAGAGCAGTCAGTGGGAACCGAATGCACCACGCAATATTGAAGGTTCCAGAACAACTCGAAAAAATATATGTTCGTTTTCATACTCTTTGCGAACTTGGCCAAAAATCGTGCGCATAATCTTGATTCGAGTATTTTTTCATTGTTTCCAACATTTCCGACAAAATCCTGTTTCTTCCAATTTTTTTAGCATTCAAATTTTCCTGAATTTTTCCATCTTTTGTTGCAGTGATCTTATTACACATCTTGGCCCATTCGCTGACTTGCTAGGTGTCTTCCCTGCTAAATACAAAGTTTCATAAGGTGCACATGATGAAATGCAACAAGTCTATTGCAAGTTTCGACACCGCGATAAGGTTATTTCCAGAAGCTACTACTAGTCAACTGTTTCGTGATGCCAATCTTTGCATACCTGACTCATACTATCGGGTGTTTACTTTTTGACCCAGATTTTTGTTTGAAAACCGCTAAGAATAACATTGGTGAGGCCCGCATGTGGACTGAGCAACAAGGTGAACGTTGTAATTATGTTGTGAATTAAAGATGAATTAAAATTCACTGATCTGTATTTTCATTTCTAGGTAAAACACTGCAAGAGTGAAAACCGCTGAATCCTCAATATAAATACTATTTCTCCACTTCGCTCAGCATCGAGATTGTGGAGTGGATCTGAATTTGACTACAGCGCCAAGAAACACTGAGAAGCGTGACAGTCGCGTCAACCAACACGAGCTCAAGCCGGCTAGCGTCGGCGAGCACTGAAGTGGCGAAAAGAAGCTCGTACGAAACTGCCGTGCAAATTATTTATTGGCAATTCTTGTGAAAGAGACCACGTTAGAAGGCACAGGATTTGATTTTTGTTTTGTTTTGTTTTTTCAGAATCGGGTATCGCGTTGGGAGACGGCGGTGGAGCACGTTGGGAGACGAACACGCTAAAGGCCGCAGCGAAGGCGACGTATGCTATTCCAGGCAAGAACGCTTTGAATGCAGCAACGGTGCACATTCCGAATAAAGGAGGACAGCGAGATGCTTCCGGCCCATTACAGTGCTCGTCAGTAAGAACGAAATCTTGCACAGCACGCGGCTGTCACTGCACGGCCAGATGAGCGGTCAGAAGACGTCATGCCCAATGCGAATGCACGGCAGCTATCCGGGGGAAAAAATAGTAAAACAAGCAAAACGATGAAACAAGGCGGTTGTAAGCAACACATTATATACAACTCAGAGCTTGCAATTATAGCTTATATACTCTTAACAAACAAAACAAAGGGCAAGTCCTATCAATAGCCAATTAATCTGGCCTAACAGAGAAAACCAAAGGCGAAAGCCGTTTTCTCAATTCAGGAGACACTCAAGGCCTCGACGCGCAGCCTCGTGTCAATGGCCGCAGACAGGGACAAATGAAGCGGGCAGCTCTATACGGCTCGTCGGCAGTAGCTCGGAGCTGGCACACCGGAGCCCTCGCAGCGGCGACGACGGTCCAGAAGCAGCAGGTCACCGCGTCGATGTCCCAGAGGCGCTGATTAGGGGCCATCGTCGCGTTGACGAGAAGCAGCAGCGTGAAAACCGTTGGTGTCCACGCCCATTTCGTAGGTTTCGGGAAGGCGACGACGAAGACCGCTTGCCGCGATGCACCACCGGCGATTAGAACGTTATTCTGCGTAAGTGCCACGTCGTTGTGCAACGTCGGTTCTTTCCTTTTAGAATCCTTGCTTCGCCTTTCTCTTCTGAGCAGGTTCCATAAGTCACCTTGGCTTCTATGTCTAGTATTTCCTATTTCATCCAACCTTGTGCACTTAAGCATGACAGGAGAAAGCACGCTGAGCATCCCTATACAATCGAATAAAAAAAACTGAAAGGCTCGTATATAAGCATGAAGGTGAAATACGTAAGAAAACAGAAGATGGTTGGTTTGGTTGGCTTATTGGGGTTTACCGTCCCAAAGCGACTGAGGCTATGAGGGACGCCGTAGTGAAGGGCTCCGGAAATTTCGACCACCTGGGGTTCTTTAACGTGCACAGACATCGCACAGTACACGAGCCTCTAGAATTTCACCTTCATCGAAATTCCGCCGCCGCGGCCGGGATCGAACCCGCGTATTTCGGGTCAGCAGCCGAGCGCCGTAACCACTGAGCCACTGGCGGGGCAAGGAAACAGAAGAGGCAAGGGAAGAAGCGAAGTAGACAAATAGACACGAAGGTATTTTAGAGAAGAGAGCAACTTTACACACAGCAAAAGAGCCGGACTAACGTCCACCTTGCCTTATCAAGAGGGCCCCTAGAAAGTATGCAAAAGTTGCTAACTGCACATTCGGCTCATCAGATATGACTGTACTAATGAGAAGACCTTTTTGTTTTTGAATTGCACAGGCACATAATTTGCAATAAATGCGGGAATTAGTGATTTGTGTGAAACTGTTTGGCAGTTTGTAAAGTAATGCCAGCCATTTGGGCTTTCGACCACACGTGTACAAACAACGATGAACAGCGAAAACTATGCAAATGAAAAGGGAAACGCATTTAGCCCTCTACTGTGTGTCCGAGAGATTTGCTGGCAGGAAATTATTCGAGACGAACTCCACTGCAGATGCAATACAGGTAAGGTGTGCGAATTTGGTCGAGTGCAGATAAACGCCGGAGGCGAAATTAGAGGAGTTTATATTGAATGAAGGGTGAACATCCAAGTGTTATGTGGGCCATCGACAGCTGCAGATTCATAACACATGTTTTCAAGTAGATAAAGCTCTTGTGGAGGGAGGAGGCGTCACACGTGAGGCAGGAATGGAATATTTTTCATGGTGTATGGATACCGGACCAGGCCAGAGATCTGAGCACGCACTTGCTGAGTTGGTTCCGTGCTGTCCGTGTCCAAGGGAGACCTGATAAGTTGGCATATCTGCAAAGATAGAAAGGGAACCTTCGTCAAAGGCAACCGTACATGGAAATGACTGAGCAGCGCTAATAGAGGAGACGGAACGGAATAACACACATACATGCACTGTGTTGACTTCCATCCCGTCTGTTAGCGCTGTTCTGTCGCTTCCATTAACATGCACCAACAGTCCGACAAAGACCTCTCCTTGCAACCATGGATGTCTTTAGCGTCCCAGGGTCACGCTGTACATTGGCTGTATGCCACGCAAGCTTCAACTGAAATACATCCTCGACCCTCTTCAGCGCCCCCTGGTGTTGATACAGCCTTATGGGGTACCGGTTTCATCTGCAGCCGTGAGGGTCTTCCCGTTTCGGTAAGTCAAGGTCCTGCTTATCTAAATCGCAGAAAACTGGACGCTGTGATGTAGTGCAGTCAAAGCCCCTGACAGTACAGCGTTTGTGGCGGAGGGCAGAGCGGCCCTGCACAAAGGGAACCCTGCGCGAACCACAGCTGCCATATCAGGCTAGATGTAACCGTGGGCCGAGTGCACCAATGCCTTTGGAATCAAGCATGAGAATGCTGGAGTTAGCCCATCTGCAAAGAAAACAAAAACAAGGTGACAGACACGCAAGCATATATCGCAGTTGCAGATACTCACCATGGCAGAAAAGTGCGCGCGACTGAAGCCTTACGCCGTGGGGCTGAAGAAAAAGTCATCATCATCATCAGCCTGACTACACCCACTGTAGGGCAAAGGCCTCTCCCATGCCTCTCCAATTAACTCTGTCCTTTGTCAGTTGCCGCCACTGTATCCCCGCAAACTTCTTAATCTCATCCGCCCACCTAACTTTCTGCCGTCCCATGCTACGTTTGCTTTCTCTTGGAAACCACTCCGTTACCCTTAAGGACCAGCGGTTATCTTGCCTTCGCATTACATGCCCTGCCCAAGCCCATTTCTTCCTCTTGATTTCAACTAAGATGTCATTAACCCGCGTTTATTCCCTCACCCACTCCGCCCTCTTCCGATCTCAACGTTACACCTATCATTTTCCTTTCCATAGCTCGCTGCTTTGTTCTTAACTTAAGCTGAACCCTCTTTGTTAGCCTCCACGTTTCTGCCCCATAGGTGAGTACCGGTAGGATACAGCTGTAATATACTTTTCTCTTCATGGATATTGGTAAGCTACCATTCATGACCTGAGAGAACCTGCCATATGCGCTCCACCCCATTCTTATTCCTCTAGTTATTTCGCTCTCATGATCCGGATCTGCGGTCACTACCTGCCCTAAGTAGACATATTCTCTTACTACTTCCAGCACCTCGCTACCAATTGCGAAATGCTGTTCCCTTGCTAGGCTGTTGAACATTAATTTGGTTTTCTGCATGTTAATTCTTAGCCCCACCGTTCTGCTCTGCCTGTCTAACTGATTGATCATGCTTTGCAGTTCTTGTCCTGAGTGGCTTAGCAAGGCAATCTCATCAGCGAATCGCAAATTACTCAGGTATTCTCCATTAACTCTTATCCCCAACTGTTCCCATTCCAGTCACCGGAATACCTCCTGTAAGCAGGCAGTGAAGAGCATTGGCGAGATCGTGTCTCCCTGCCTGACACCTTTCCGTATTGGAATTTTATTGCTGACTTTATGGAGAACTATAGCAGCTGTGCAATCGTTATAAATATCTTCCAATATTTTCACATAACACTCTTCTACACCCTGATTCCGCAATGCCTGCATGACAGCTGAGGTTTCCACTGAGTCAAATGCTTTCTCGTAATCAATGAAGGCTATATAAAGGGGTTGGTTATATTCTGCGCATTTCTCTATCACCTGATTGATAGTGTGAATGTGGTCTATTGTCGAGTATCCTTTACGAAAGCCTGCCTGATCATTTGGTTGACTAAAATCCAAGGTTGTCCTGTCTCTATTAGCGATTACCTTAGTAAATACCTTGTAGGCAACGGACAATAAGCTGATCGGTCTGTAATTCTTCAAGTCCTTGACGTCTCCTTTCTTATGAATTAAGATAATGTTAGCGTTCTTCCAAGTTTCTGGTACTCTCGAGGTCACAAGGCATTGCGTATGCAGGGTGTCTGCAGCGGAAACGCGATGTTCCGCAGACCACAGGCAACGTCCGTCCTTAGAGTTGCTGTATGAAGCTGGCGAGAATTTCCGAGCGCGGTGTACGGCTACAAACCACATGTCCACATTCGGGCGCTTGGTAGAACGAGATAGTGGCATGGTCGCAACGCCGTTCGGAACGAGTTTTTGTTTCGCGATGCAAACGGCAGAGGGCTCGCATATCTAAACCCCCTTGAGGTAGCGAGCAAAGCATGTCATATATGCAGTTTCCACGCTGGCTCAACACCTACAGCTGACCTGCCTATACTGAGCTAAGCCTAGAGCTGTTTGCACCGCATGTCCTAGCTCACCACGCTTCCGTCACGGACAGAAAAACTCGATGGCGATGGTCCATGAAACCTTTCCTACACGTGCTGCGTGTTGATTGCCGGTTAATTTTTCAACGCTCGCGGAAAGAGCGCGAGTGAACCTTAACCTCCAACCTTGATTCAAACCTTCGCTCTAACAGCCAAGAGCAGGTTTCACGGACACACGTCGCCCACGCCGCTAGGCCTCGCCTCGCGCTCACCTTCGATGCCGGCGGCCTGGCTCGGGGAAGTATGCCTCGGCAGTCGTCGGTCAGCCGTGAGTGCAGCGGCTTCTGTGCGTCTCCGGTGGACAGTGAAGACGACAGCAACCCACTGGCAACGGGCACGTCCAGAAGCACTGCCGCTTGAAAACAAGCTCTCGCAGCTAGTACCAGCGAAGAAATAACAGCGGTCTCTGCCGGTCTCATTTCCTACCCCCGAGACAGTCGCTTGAACATGCGCGTTGCTGTCAGCTATCGAGCTTTCCAAAGGTGGCTGCGCTGTCGCACTTATCAGCGATAGAAAATTTCCCCGGTGTGCAGAGGCCGGGAACAGTGACACTGCACATCGCAGCGCCGCTGTTTCTACGGGCAGACGGCGCATCGTCGCGTTTCGTGCGGCCAGAATTTTTCTTTTTTGTGTGTTCATTGTCTTCACCTCTCCCGGCTAGATGAAGTGATATTAAGACTGCTTCAGACGCACATGTTTTGCCAAGCAGGCGCATGCTACAGCTTGGACGACGGTTTTCGTGCTCCTCTTATCTCCTGCACTTGAAACAAGCGGACTAAAAGGATAGCAACCATTTTCGCATCCCTTGGTGTTCATTTAAAAACCTAATGGGTTAAAACTTCGGCAGAGTAAACGACGCACCTTCAAAAACCATAGGGAGGCAGTGGCCGCATTTGTTTTTCCAGTCCCGGACTACTTGCTGGCAGGTCTGGGCTTCCGCTCGGACAGGAAAAGCGCCATGGTCACATGACCTACTTGCCATAGGCTGCTTTCGAACACGGCGCCAGAGCCGGGCTCCCCCTCGGTTACCGTACAAGGACGCTGTCATCTGCTAGCAGACGATGCAAGCCACGGCCACTACGACGCCGAAGCAACGCCGTGCGCTCGATCATGATACTGGGTCGATTTAAAGACTGTACTGTCAGCTTAGCGTAGGTGCATTACAGAACTCAGCTTCGGAGGTATGCTCGCCGCTACTGCTTGCGGCGAAGTTCGCACAAAGTAGCCCAACTCGTTGCGGAAAGGCGGATAGACGAAAGCCTCTGCAAAAATGTTGACAACAAGCTCTATAGCTGCTCCAGTATACGAGTGGTTCACCTGCGATGCTTTCAGGTAAGCGTACAGACAGCATGTGGCAAAACAAGCGAACAAGAACCTCTTGACGACACGAGCTAACAATACGCGCTCGCAGCTCCGAACGCGCGTCCGTGTGCGGTGGATTTCAAGAAAATAAACGAAGATGCAAGAACAAAAAGTCTTGCGATGGCTCAGAGAGGAGCTACGGAGCTCATGTGAAGGTTTAACGCATGATATCGACCTCCAGGAACACGAAAAGCACTCAAAATGCACACGGAGTCTAACTTAATATGGCTGCCAGCGCGGCGCGCAGCTATCGTCTGCTGCCTTCTCAGCAGCCCCAAGCAGCCCGCGGACTGCCATAGGCTAAAAACGAACGCGTTGCTAGGGCGATGCAAGCAGGTGGGCGGAGCTTTCGGGCTGCCCGAGAAAAACAAATACCGAACTCGAGTCCGCAAGTAGTCCCGGACAGTCCGGGACTGAAAAACAAATGCGCCCAGTTGTGCTTATAGCATCCAAACGACGAGGCGCCATGCATTCGATCTGATTTCTTCTTCCCCGGCTATAGACTGGCCATGCTGTTAGCTCTTCATGCGTTCCGCTTATTTTTTTTTTTTTACTGATTGCTTCCGCTTACGTCTATGTGATGGGTTCACCGTCTTAACGACGGCGGGTGGCTTTATGCCACGGCTGTCTGCAACTGGCGACAGTCCCCGAGATTTAGGCGTTCAAAAAAAAAAAAATCAACTGATGTACGAGTTATTTCACAAATCTTGTGGTATAATTGTGACTGGTTGATACCTTGGCTGTCGTTTGTAGTTCTCGGTCGGGCACACAGGGCTCTTATGCTCATTTAATATTATGTTATATAACGCTGCGCTATGTATGAGCGTTACGTTGTATGTTATTTTGTCTGTTCGCGTTATGTGTCTAATGTGAACAGCTCTGTACGCCGAGCAGTTCCAGATTGGCTGAAGAAGCTCTGCATAGTCTCCACATGCCTCGACAGTTTTTGTTATCCACGATATTAAGGCAGTACTAGATGTGAGCTAGTGTTACTTGAGTACGTGTTACTTGAGTAACTAGATGTGAGCGCGTCGCTGAACGCGGGCCTGTGTAGTATGCCGAGTTTTGCTGGAAATAATCTATCGAATGTTCCCCTCGACGCTCGAGGAAATTCCACCTTTCATAGTCGAGACTGAAATTTCCATTCCGACCTTTTAAGAAGCAAAGCAGCATATAAAATTGACTGCTTGTACGGGAACTCCGGTGCAGTCTCGGATACCAGCGCGTCGTAATGTAATCCGTTTCGCAGACGGCAGTGTTTGCGACCTGTGCTCTTGCTATTTCGTCTGGTTCTCAGCTTAAGATATTAGGGTCGTTAAGTTCCGTGCAGACCCTGACTTTATACTTCTCGCCGCATCTTTTATTTTTTTTTTGTTCTTGCCGATAATGTTTTGTCGTTTTTCTTTTTCCAAGCGACAGCTACGAGTGGTGGATGCGTGTGTCACGTACGATATAAGCTTGGACATATATGCTTTCTACCAGTATTGCCGTACAGCGTTTAGTCAGCTAAAGCCTGCGTTAACTAAACACCGGCCGAATTCGCAGATATGTGCATTCGCATGAAAACAAGAATCGCTCATGATTGGTTTACGACTCGGATCTCGCGTCGTCAGCCTTAGTGAGTGGCTGGTGACTCAAACGCCATGCCAAGTCCTTTGTGAAAAGGACGGCTTATTGGTTCACACCTGCTCCACAAAGCCTCCACAGCGTTGCCCCGTTTTACAGGGTAGACAGGCAGAGATCGCGACTTTGGCAGCGACGTCCCTGCTTTTTCGGATGCAGCGCAGATCCTTTAAATAAAGGCACTCTGGCGCCCACATGTTGCGCCTGAAAACGCCATGGCTGAGGCGAAAAGGAAAGACAAAAAAAAAGGAAAGAGTCCCAATAATGCAAAACGCAAACGGCGCCGGTTCGTGTTCGCTGGGGCGCACAATAACACTCTATTCCTGGCATGTCACGGGGCTTCTTTTATTGCATGGTACTGGCGCATGCATCCGAATGTTGTCGCTGTTCTGTTTTATGGACCTGACTGCGTCGGCGCTGTGGGGATTATATACGTCGCATTTCGTTGCCGCAGTCGAAAGCTCCGATAGCGAAATACATCGGCCGACGGGTTCCTTCGTGCAGGCTCTGTCTGTACAAAAAGGGCTTTTCTTTTTCGTGTTTCCCTTCGTCGGGGACGGCTATTGGCTGGCCAAGCGACGCAGACGACGGCGGTGATCAGAGGGGTGTCGCTGAGGCGTCTTACAGTGGCATCGTAGCTCGCGTTTGATGTTTACGACGTCGGCCCAACTTGCTTCGCCACTGGCTTCAAGTCACTGCGGGCTGCATACTCGTACGTGAGGTCCCAACCAAGCAGGGTCCGCGGTACATGATTTCTCCGACAAGAGTGAGATAGCGTGCAGGCCCCACACATATTCATTCATTCATTCATTCATTCATTCATTCATTCATTCATTCATTCATTCATTCATTCATTCATTCATTCATTTACTTCTGTACATCTAGGGTCTACGCAACATTACAGAACGGAGTGATGTTCTTGTACAGTTGTTACAAGAGTGGACATAAAATAATTAGTGGTTTGCGGTGTTACGCGCGACGAAGCGAATAGCGACAGCAACGACTTACTCGTAAAAGCGCGCGGCTTGCATGTTGTTCGTAACAGTTAAGAACAACATGCAAGCCGCGCGCTTTTAAGTCGTTGCTGTCGCTATTCGCTTCGCATATTGTTCGTAACAGTTAACAAAATATACTTCAGTATATCATCCGTCAGGTGCGTACGCAGGGAAGACATCAAGTAATTCTCAAACATTTGTTTTTGGGGGTAAAAATATTACTTTTTGGGTTGGTTTGGTTTGGCTTAACGTCCCAAAGCAACTCAGGCTATGAGGGACGCCGTAGTGAAGGGCTCCGGAAATTTCGACCACCTGGGGTTCTTTAACGTGCTCTGACATCGCACAGTACACGGGCCTCTACAATTTCGCCTCCATCGAAATTCGACCGCCACGGCGGGGATCGAACCCGCGTCTTTCGGGTCAGCAGCCGAGCGCCTTAACGACTAAGCCACCGCGGCGGGGCAAATATGGCTTTTTCAGCATATTATTACCAGTGTTGGCGTACATCAGAAAAGCCGCTGTATCGTTATGAGTAGTAAGCTGGCTAACAAATTTTTAATAAATAACATTTCAACTCTTAGAGTCAGGCGCCTAGTTGCAATCTCACTGGAAAAAGCTTCCAGTGCGATCATTGTAGTGGACGCTCAGTGACAGAACTCTCGCAGCGTTAGCCTAGTGGTTTGAGCATCCGCCTCGCACGTGAAAGGCGTGGGGTTTATGCCCCAAGTGACGGCGCGTACCCACTGGTAATACAACGGGTACAAGCTTTCCCCTGGCCTGGCTCTCGGCTTCTATGGGGTGAGTCTTTCACACCACCTTATTTGTGTCAATAAAATGTAAAAACATTATCAAGAGCCGGAAGCTTGTTGGCTCACTTTGAAGAAGGAAAGTGTAGTATAAGAAAGCTGGAAGCTAAACGCTTGGACATCATTGCATCTATGTTTGGGATTTAACTTTTAAACAAAATGGGGGCATTGTATCCAACCAAGGTTTTAATTGGATACTCCACGTTTAGGTAGTGGCCAAGGCCCTTCTTGAGAAGTGACAGCGCACAGTACAGAGCGCAGCTATAAATGGTTGCAGGAGGCGGATGGGGAAGCCTGGGACGGGGAGGGTTGTTCGGGATGCGGGCTGAGAAGTGTGTCTCCCCCTGAGCATTGCCTCCTGAACACGTAATGTCCCTTCGGCACACTCGCAAATCTTGAAAACGGTGGGTCACACGCGCAGATAGCCATTCTCGGACACGCCCACTCCGTCGTTCACATCCATTCTAGCGGCCCCGTATGCGTCCCCAAAGAGCGCCGAACAACCAATCTAGGTGGCTGTCACGTTAACACACCGACGGTCTCGGCGAGTGCGCGGAACGACCTCTGCGCAGTTATTCCGTCTCCCCACAGGTGGCGCGACAGTCTGCAGAGTTTCAAGCCGTAAGGAAATCAGGGCCCTTGATTTTTTTTTTTAACACAAAGCTCATGTGCTATGTTCAGTGGCTCACGTTTCTTCAACCATGTAACGATCAGGATGAATTGTGAGCAGTTCATTTTCCCCCTCACAGGTGAGACGACAGTTGCTAGAGATGTGTATATTTTTTTAACTACTAGACACCTGTCGGCAAAATTAGACAGCCCCGGAGCTCGCAACAGGTGGCCGCCGAAGATAAGCTTCCGACTCGGCGCCTGCTGCAGCATCGGCCGGTCCTCAACACGTTAGTCAACAGGGCCCTCGAACGAAAAGAGGCCGGCGAACCACTTGGCAGCTCAGGAGCAGCGTGCGCTAACGCGGACCGCATCACGCGGCAGAGGAGTCATCGCGCGGGCCTCCGCGATCGATCGCAAACGACAGAACGGCCCGACCGAGGAGAGGCCGAGGAGCCGCACTACACGAGCGCGACGATGCGGAGGCAGCAAGGCCGCCAACATCGGGCGCCAGGCGGCCAGAATCGATGCGACTCGGCGCCGGTCGTCCTTGTTGCCGGAGAACAAGCCGCAGCAGCAGCCTCTCGCTTATTCCTTCTCCTCCGTCTTCTTCATTCTTTATTCTCTCCTTCCTTCTTTCTCTCTTGCTCCCCATTTGTCCCGCGATTCCAAGCGTAGCGGCGGCATCCCGCGCGAACCAAGGATCGCGACCCGTACACCGCACGCTCTTGTTGTTCGCGGACAACCACCACCGAGAGTGGGAGGAAACGCTGGACATCATATGGGGCGAGCTGGAATGCACGAGGCATTGCGGGCGGCATACGAATGTACGACAAGCATCTGTCCTTCGACCGTTTTCTGTCTTTCTCTTTTTTCAATTTGTGTGGTCCCTTTTTCTTTCCTTTTTTCCCTTTTTCTTTTCTTTTTACGCACGGCACAGAGGGGAAATGAGGATGAAGAAAGTAAAACAGAGAAGCTTTGAGGCCCGACAAAAGCTTATCTGCCCTTTATAATATGCAGGAAAAGGAGGAAGAAACAGCGGCTGGAGCATTGTATGTTGCTGCTACGAAGATTTCTCTCTTGGCTTGTCAGTCGAATAAAACTCCGTTTGCAAAGACTTCGCAGATCGGTGTAGAACATCTGCGTGTAGGTGCTCTTTCAGAGATAGTTTAGTTGGAGATCATGTTGAGGAAAACAGTGCGTCAACACAAGGCATAACAAGAGGTTTTGTGTCGCCTCTTCTTCGGGAACAGCTAGCGCTACTGCACACTTTTGTCTAATAGTTTCGTTGGTTGACGTCAGCTCAAGGAAAGGTTAATTCAGCGCTTGTCTTTCGCCAAGGGGCATGAGTGACAAAGAAAAATATTTGAAAGGGAACAGCATATTCGAATTCATGGACAGATAAACACTTACGAAATTCCTCGATACCTAGAGTGTGACTGTGACTGAACGAAATGTGGCTAGCCCATCGAAAGTGCGTTATCTTGTAAGTACAACTAAAGTACCTCTGCGCAAAATGTATAGGCATTCGTGAGTTGTTTGCCTGTTTTGTTTATGTTACAAAGCGCGTTATCATCTAAAAAGAAGTCAAGATAGCTGTTCTGTCCGAACCTGCGGATATCCACGTAGGTGCCGACAGCGGCACTTTGTTGAGATTAAATGCATTCTGCCTTCCATTTGCTAATGTTAAGCGTTGATTACTATCTCTTTCGGAAAATCTTGAAAGCATATCTACAGGATTTATTCGAAGGGCCTCCTCTGCCTTGTTAAGCTGTTCAAAAAAAAAACTTTTTTCAGCCGGAAAAATCGGGGTAACTATTCAAAAATAAATATTTATAAGGGACTTTAACTTCATTGTCTCCACAAACGCCCTAAAGCCTGTGCACACAACGAAAGTGGGATGAGCTTCACAATCGCACATTAGCGAAACTACTGCCTTTGTATGTTGATGAACATGGCAAGCGCAAAACTGAAATCCCAGAATTAAAAGAGAAATCGCATAATCCCCCGGCACTGCTGACTTCACGAAAGCATTCTGAATGCAAATGAGGACGCTCAATATGCGATCGAAGTGGATCGTTTCCTTTGCTTCCCTGCGGCGAGCGTTCACGCTATGTTTCTCTAATGCTTTTTTGCGAGGGTCCTCCTTTTATTTACTCAGTTCGATCGTGCGTTACTTTGACACTCCCTCAACATAACTGTCGGGTCTTGTTTATCAGGTTCCTCGTCTTTAGGCTCACATTTTCGTTCTTTTCGAGCACTTGCAATAATAGTTATGAACTGAGGAACCATAGATGCCTGATTTTACATGCATGCTTCCTTAATTCAAATGATCCGTTAGACATTACAATACAATGCTCACCACGTGGTGTTCGCCTATAACCACCAACTAACTCATAATTGAATTTCCTCTTGATGCTGTTTCGGTTTCATTAACCTAACAATAGCTGTTATGCGTTATGAGTGTTTTGGCCACGTGAGGCCCAAAAAATTGCAATACAATCACTTACACGCCGTTTGTTGCCATTCATGTTCTTAAAGCAGACTAATTAAAACTACGTATCAGCGATTATATTACAGCTTTCTTTTTCGTGCGTCATGTGACACAAGCACTCCCAATGCGTCGCAGCCATCGTTCGCTTCACGAAACTGAAACAGCATGAAGAAGAAATTCAATTGTAAATTATTTAGAGGTCGCAGGCGAAAAGCACGTAGTGAACAATGTATTCGGATGCCTAAAGCATCGTTTGAAAGAAGAAAACATCCGGCTAAAATTAGACGTCTATGTTCAAACACCTTCTCCGGTACGGACCGCCCCCAAGCCGTCCACCGGATGTAGAAGAATGGATTTCTGGGCCGCACCACCGGACGTTACTGGACTTCCTTCAAGTGTCCAGTTTGTATTTGTATTTTTAGATAATATTTTACGCCAGCAGGCATACTGCCGCAATAAAAAAAAAAGGTGTCTATGGTCATTGAAAGTAATTAACTAGCCTCTATCTTTAGGAACAACGTCTTTCGATGCCGATGTCATCAAAAGCGTTTCCTGCGCTTAATTTCGATTTGTGGGTTTCCGCTTAACCTAGCGACATACGTTTCACACAGACACAAAGCGTGGTAGCAGTGCAACGCTGTATTGTTACCACGAGTTCGGAAACCATAGTCACTTCGCTAGCAAAGTATACGGCTCCCACAACACATAAGCGTTTTCCGGCATTACTATGCGAAGAAATGTGGGGCAGCGTAAAGACGACAGTGGTGGCCGCGAAGCCGCCTTGTCAATTACAAACGAGCGTTCTCAAAGAGAGTGAAAAATAACGTAAGAGAGCAGTGAAAGAGAGAGAGAGAGAGACGACGTTGAAAAATAAGATACAAGAGTGGTTTTCGTATGATTAGTGCTCGCTTGGCTAGCTTGTGTCTGATAAAGATAGGCAGCCAGAATTAAATTAACGAGGGAAAAAAATTTGGCGATGTAATAAATATAGAGAAAAATGAACCTGCAGTTCTCACATTATATACTTGCCTTTGCACGGTACAGGATTACATGCAATCTCTATCACAACAGGGGATATTCAAAATTCCGCAAGTGCGCTTTCTCGCATGGCAATGTTGCCAAAGACAAGATGGCTAACCATGTGTTTTCAGCTTAAACAAAGCAAGAAGGAGTACTTTTTTGTTGCATCCTTCCAAAATACGTTTCTTACATTCTATCCACACCCTCAGCGCATGTCATTTAGCCCACGCAGGTTTTTTATAGAGAAGTTGGCCTTCTAGGCTTAGGCAACATAGCTATGTGGAAAAGCGCCCTTGTGGAATTTTGAATATCCCCTACGGAGCCTGCACTCTTGGTCAGTTCAAACCGCATTGTCATAATGTCGCACAGAATATTGCACTGAAGATTTGCTGTCCACGACAGCCGTGGGGGCCTGACAGGAAAAAATAAACGCATGATAAACAGACTCATCTAGCTATCACGAAAGCTCCGTACGCGCTTTGCACAGGCCTCTCGTGCGGTATGTGTAACGCGATTAATCGTAATCGCGTAACGTCGACCGCTTGAACGACCATTTTTCTGGCTTCTCACTGGCTGCAGACAAGATACGTAAGCGCAGCCGTCTCTTTATCTAATTTAATATGGTTGTGTTGCAGCACACCAGGCTATATATAGAAGATTAAGGAGGGGAAAAAAACCTCTCTCAAGCATCCTATAATCAGAACGCACTCATTGCACAACCCGGCTCTTGGCACTAATTTGCACTGCTTCTCTCTTTTTTTTTTTTTTTCAGCTGTGCGAATTCCAACCGCTGTTCAAGTCGTGAACTTGCAATGTTGTTGTCCGCTGCTCGAGAAAAATGCATTAATAAGAAAGAGGGGGAGGGGGAGGGGCTCTTTTCCGCCACTAACAAACGACTTAGAGACTAACACACACCAGACAAAGCAGGGCCGTTATTATCGAACACGGAGAGGGAACGGATACACGAAGCCGGCGACACAAATAACATCAAACATGAAGATAGAAAATAAAAAAAAAGAACGAATCACGAGTATGCGAAAAACAGGTAACCGGGGGCAACGGAAGCCGTGGTACATCAGAAAAAAACGTTAAGAGAAAAAGAAACTGTGGTACATTTCGAATAATGCTAGGGTGATAAATTTGTACATAGGTGTTTTTTAAACTCTCCAGGATCAGTGAGAGAGATTATGTTGCCAGGAAAATCATTCCAGAGTTTGATTGCTCTAGGTAATTTAGAAGAATTAAATTACTGGGGTTTGCCATATATCCGGATGAAGATGATGGTTTGGTTTGGTTATGGGGTTTAACGTCCCAAAGCGACTGAGGCTATGAGAGACGCCGTAGTGGAGGGCTCCGGAAAGAGATGTAAGCGTTGTGAAGAGCGGAAAGGTGATTCCAGAGGCAACAGCGAAGGACGGGTGTAAACATATTCATGAAATAAAAGCAGAAGTGAAATGGAGTGACGAATTTCAAGCATCTGTGCAACATTAAAGTTTTTAAGCTGGGATACACTGGCGAGGGAACTATAATTGCTAAAAATGTATAGAGCAGCTCTGCTTTCAATGGACTCGAGCATTTCAATGAGATATTTTTGATGGGGAGACCATATCGATGAGATGAATTCCAACTGTGGGCGAACATATATAAAATATGCACAACGGCGTTCTGTCACGTGTTCTAGATCGCATGCGTGACCTGTCAGACTACTGCACGGAATCGGCGGATTCGTCACCTCGCGATCCGTACCATTTTGCGGGGCCGACAGCTAAAAATTCTTGCTTGTGTTTATATGTTCACTCATTCTGCACAGCTAAGCAAACTGATCACCAGTATAGTCACTCATTCCATGTGAATCTGCTCGGTGTCTCCGTAAAACGCGATCACGGTGGCCCGTTATAACATATTCATCTCGCGTCGCGAGAGGGCACGTACGTTGTAGCATATTCATCTTGCGTCGCGAGAAATCAAGCCTTCTCTTATTCCGCAGAGAGGTTCCGCACTCCGCAGTTCCCTTCACGCCATCGACGGCGCTGCATCGTCAAACGAGGTGGCAAGGAGCCGGCAACAAGTTCTCTACACGACGCTCGGAAACTCTAGAGGAAAGGAAATCTGCAAGTAAAAGAAGAACAAATAACGGA
This sequence comes from Amblyomma mixtum, assembly GCF_055824585.1. NCBI lineage: Eukaryota > Metazoa > Arthropoda > Arachnida > Ixodida > Ixodidae > Amblyomma > Amblyomma mixtum. The sequence goes on from NC_143013.1 coordinate 39,091,207, forward strand.
AGTTACAAACTCTGTGATCACGCGCAGACCGTCCTTGTTTGAACAGCTTTTCAAACAAACGCATGCTTCGAACTTTTACAAGAATCGTGCACACGCACTGAGAGCTCAGGATATACATATACGAGTGCATGCCTCCTTCCGTTCACACCCTTCTTGCACTTGTGCCTTTCTTTGCTTCCCTCAGTTCCGCCGGATAGGAAGAGAGGGTGCTCCCGAGCGAAGGCACATCGCAGGCGCAACAGCGTTTGCTTCCGACATTGCTCCTTTCTGTGCGTGCGTGAGTGTGTGCACAAGCAATTTACGCGGAGCGGCTTGCAGATGCGCCTGCAAAGAGACACGGTCGTCTCTTCCTCGCTGTCTCTCGATCCCACTCGCTGTCCCTCCCGACGGTGTTGCATCGCCGTACACGTATGCCGGCGATTTCTATTCGTGTCCTCCTGCTGCTACACAAAGGCACGTTTTCTACGGGTGCTCCTCAAAAGGCAGCGCGAAAGTACGGGACAGATGGAACGAAGTTTTAGCCCATGAACTTGAAGGAATCTGCACAATGCCGCGACTTCTCGCCTCGTGTGTAATATGTGCAGGATATGTATACTGCATGGGCGTGGAGACTATTACAGACTTTTAGAATAGAGGCATCCTACGGGTTAGGGGAAAAGGGCCGGGAATAGCGGGGACCCGCTGCGGTGGCTCAGTGGTTAAGGCGTTCGTCTACTGAGCCGGAGTACCCGGCTTCGAACACGACCGCGGCGGCCGCGTTTCGATGGAGGCGAAACAAAAGGCGCCCGCGTGCTGCGCAATTTCAGTACACCTTAAAGATTCTCAGGTAGTCAAAATTATTCCGGAGCCCTCCACTACGGCACCTTTTCCTCCCTTCCTTTTTTCATTCCTTCCTTTATCCCTTCTCTTAAAGCTCGGTTCTGGTGTCCACCTAGATATGTGACAGTTACTGCATCATTACCTCTCCTCAAAACCAATTTTAAATTTTCAATAGCAGGGAGCCAGTGCGCGCAACAATAACGCCCCTTAGGTTACAATCCTAGGACTGCGCAATGACATCCCGCTATTTTCCTATCCCACTTAACACAAAGGGTCGCCCTATTCTAAAACTCCCTATTGTTTGTGGGGAAGGCTTCGTTGGAGCCCGATTTCTACCCTTCGGATTCGTGGTAACGCTTTCTTTACTATATGGATATTCTTCGCTAGGCTTTCATTGCATTAGGAGGGAGCGGGTAGCCTCTTTCGACATCGAATGCCCACAGCTCCTGAAATCACATGCAAGTAGAAAAAAAAAAGTAAGCATGTAAGAAACAAATCGCTTTCATGTTCTCTACCTCAGCACATCGTGAAATAGCAACACCTAAACAGCTGTCGCTGAATCTCGCGTTACACGGTGGAAACCGACTTGTCACTTCGATAGGCTGTCTCTTGAAAAGTGTTCCAACTAGCTCAGTCGAACATCTTAGTGAATTTGATTTTTTGCAGCACAAAACAAGGTGAACAAGGGGCGGGAGGGGAGCTTCAATCTGCTTTCCAACGTCTCGACAAGAGGACTTCGTCTGAGCAAGTGCGGCCATCATTGGCAAGGGTTAAATGGGGCCTTTACCACGAGGGGAAAAAGGACCAGTGAGGGCGTGTGGTTGGGATGGGTGGGAGGGGGGCTTATTAAGGTGGCGAACGGGAATTTTAAAAAGCTTTTGTCCAGGCATGGTGGCTGCGATAGCTAGCATAGAAAGCAGGAAGCTGGGCTGACCTGGAGAGAGTGACGAGAAAAATAAAACACAAAAGCGCAGCAAAACGAAACACCGGGGAGGTATTTAAAAAAAGACACGAGAGCAAAGGCAAAGATAAGAACGGGACGGAAACGCATGCTTCATGGAAGGAGAATACCAAAAGCAGCTGCAGAGAATATGAAGTAGATAACTATGGAAAGAAAAATTCTAAAGTAAGCGAGGAAAGAGCAACACGATACGCACGGAAGGCAGGTGCAATGTGTTCTTCTGCCGTAGTATATTCGTCCTGACACTGCCAGTTGAAAGACCTTATGAAAGGATTACGTTAGCGGAGCAATATACATCAGAGATTAAAAGTTTCGTTATGTATCTATAGTGACCAGTCCTCTGCGCCGAGAAGTTCCAGACTGGCTGAATTCAGCCAATCTGGAGCATAGCCTCCACAGGTCTCGACAGTTTTTGTTATCCACGATATTAAGACAGTGCTAGATGTGAGCTCGTCGTTGAACGCGGGCCTGCGTAGTACACCGAGTTCTGCTGGAAATAATCTCTATCGAATGTTCAACTCGACGTTGGAGGAAAGTCCGCCCTCCATAGTCGGGTCTGAAATTTCCATTCCGACCTTCTAAGAAGCACAGCAGCTTAGAAAATTGACTGCACGTACGGGAACTGCGGTGCAGTGTCGGATACCAGCGCGCCGTAATATAATCCGTTTCGCAGACGGCAGTGTTTGCGACATATGCTCTTGCTATTTCGTCTGGTTCTCAGCTTAAGATATTAAAGTCATAAAGTTCCACGCACATTCTGACTATATATACTCCTCGCCGCATCTTCGTTTTTTTTTTGTTATTGCTTATAATGTTTTGCCGCTTTTCTTTTTCCAAGCGACAGCTACGCGTGGCCTGCGCGTGTGTCAGATACGATATAAGCTTAGCCATGTATGCCTTCTACCAGTATTACCGTACAGCGTTTAGTGAGCTAAAGCCGATGTTAACTAATCTGCGGCCGAATTCGCAGAGACGTATACATTCGCATGAAAGTAGGAATCGCTGATGGTTGGTTTTCGACTCGGCTGTTGCGTCATCAGCCTTAGTGAAAAAGGACCGGTGAGGGTGTGCAGTTGGGATGAGAGAAAGGGGGGGGGGGGGGGGGGGTTAAGGTGGCGAACGGGAATTTTAAAAAGCTTTTGTCCAGGCATGGTGGCTGCGATAGCTAGCATGAAAAACAGGAAACTGGGCTGACCTGGAGAGAGTGACGAGAAAAAGAAAACACAACTGCACAGCAGAACGAAATACAAGGGAGGTATTTCAAACACGACACAAGAGCAAAGGGAAAGATATGAACGGGACGGAAACGTATGCTTCACGGCAGGAGAATATCAAAAGTAGCTGCAGAGAATATGAAGTAAATAACTATGGAAAGAAAAATTTTCAAATAAACGAGAAAACAGCAACACGAAGCGCATCGAAGGCAGGTGCGGTGTGTTTTTCTGCGGTAGTATATTCGTCCTAACACTGACAGTTGCAAGACCTTATGAAAGGATTACGTTAGCGGAGCAATATACCTGAGAGATTAAAATTTTCGTTTGGTTATAACGTTTCAATTTTATAAATTGGGCTCGGATGTCTCTCTGTATTTTCTGCCTCTTGCAGATTTGAACCTTGATTGGGGAATGATAGTTCATCGATGTTATGACCACGTTGTTCGAAAACTGCCTTTGGAAGGTTCTTTGCTCTGATTGAGTCTCTCGGTCATGGGTTGTCCTGTCTCTCCGATACATTGTTTCTGGTAGGAAGAGCATCGTAGCATATTGATGCCATGAGACGACGCGCAGTGAAGGCCAGTCTATACGTCGAAGATGAATTCGCTTGCTGTGCTTCTGACCGTAGTGCCACTTGGTAAATATTTTCCGATCTCTCTAGTCGCGAGCGTGACCTAATTGTCGGCGGGGGTTGTTTATCGAGTCTAACGTGTACTAGACTGTCTCTGAGATTCGTGTTCCGTCTGTGGTGCCACGAGAAATATTTTCTTGAGGTGATCGTTGCTAGTTAGCATGGGGCTGTATTTCCGCAAAATATTGTTTATGTTAAAGGGGCATTCAAGTATCTCGTTACAAAAACAGGGAAAAGTTCAATTTTAGCTCTTGGGTCCTTTTTTGAGCACGTCGTCTCGCTGTAAGCTAGTTGCTCGTTGGAAATCCACATCCAGGTAGTTTGAAGGATGGTTCCCACCATTTAGTGGGTTTTTAGTGAGTTGAGATGTTTTAAATAGTCGCTGTTGTCGCTACATGTTCTTCTAAGCCATGCTGCATGTCTTACAAATACATTTTGCTTGCAGAGTCTCGTATGATTGGTAGTGGAATCTAATTACCGTTGCAGTCGGTCTGTGGATTTCGTGCAGAACGACGTTTTAAGCTTAAAAAGAGTACTGTCGAGAAAGTTCTCTTGTACTCAGGCAGAGCTGTTATATGGGAAACAAATTACGCAGTCAGATTATAACTTCTTAAGGCAGTCAAACAAACAAGCAGGTTTGGTTTGGTTTATTGGGTTTAACGTCCCAAAGCGACTAAGGCTATGAGAGACGCCGTAGTGGAGGGCTCCGGGATTTTCGACCACCTGTGGTTATTTAACGTGCACTGACATCGCACAGTACACGGGCCTCTAGAATTTCTCCTCCAAAGAAATTGCACCGCCGCGGCCGGGATCGAACCCGCGTCTTTCGGGTCAGCAGCCGAGTACCATAACCACTGAGCCACCGCGGCGGCGCAACAAACAAGCAGGATGCTCATACGTACTTATTTATATTTACTTATTTGTTTAGCAATACTGTTTACCATCATACGAGGGTCCTTACTAAACAAAATCTATAAGGTTCCCGCAGAATACTTGTTTATAGCAGATACCCCAGCAAGGGAAATCACTTCCAACAAATTAAATTTGTGTACTGTGCGATGTCAGTGCACGCTAAAGAACCCCAGGCAGTCGTAATTTCCGCAGCCCTTCACTACGGCGTCCCTCATAGCCTAAGTCGTTTTGGGACGTTAAACCCCAATAAACTAAACAAATTAAATTTCATTTATCAAACTCAACAAAAGACGCTAACCAAAAGTGAAACAATTCAAGTATCTTGGCGTGATCATTGCCTCGGACTTAGATGGAACAAGCACGTGACACACATTACCACAAAAGCACATTCAGCTTTTTACACGATGAGACTATCACTTCGACTTGTCTCACAGATGCAAAACTTCACTTTTCCGTTCTGTGATAGAATACAGTATTATTATCTGGTTTCCTTACACCAAACAATGCATCGATAAGTTAGAAAGTGTCCAGTGAAAAGCTGTGAGATTAGTCTTTAATAAATACAACCGAGAGGAATCACCCACACTGCTTCTGCAAAAAGCCTGCCTCCCTACGATCAACACACGAGCCAGACTGCTGCGGCTTAAGTTTCTGTTCCTGTTCTTGAATGACAGCCCTGAACTCGATAAAACGAGACATCTGCTTGAACCGAAATTTAAACTTCTAAATTCTTTCTCAGAAAAACAAACATATACCTGCGCTACATAGAGAAGTAACGCATGATGCAGGAACATGGATCTGAGAACTGAATCTTTTGTCAACCATCCTAATTCCTTTCACTCCATAGTAATAAATTTACCTGTCACTGCTCTAAAACCCAAGTCAGCTTCCTCGTCACTATGTTCGTTTTGAAAATCGCCAGATTAAAATCATATTGATTAGCGCAGAAATTCTAGCCAAGTTGGCATAAATTCGTGACAAACAACAGCGCTGTGGACAACACGGCATCCAGCGTTATCCACCGCGCTGCTGTTTATCTTAAAACCACGCTCTAGGAGCCAACACACCGACAGCAGTACTTAAATTGTAAGCGAGGTATATTTGACGGACTGGCAACACGGCTTAGAAAATGCAACGACAACGGCGACTATTTCAAGCATCTCAAATCATTCAAAAACACCCTGATTAATAGGAACTATCCCCTCCCCACTTCCCTGAATATGGCTATACATTGAGCCCTATGTTAACTATCGCCAACGGCCTCAGGAAAATATTTCTCGAGGCACCAAGGGTGTATGCAGATGGAAACACAACTTGAGAGATATCCTAGTGCGTGCTCGGCTTTATAAGAAACTCCCTCTGTCAATGAGGTCATGCTCTCACTGTTGCCAGAAGGGCGCCAAGCGACTTTATATTCTATGTAACGACTAGCTCAACTGCGGGTCGTCTATGGTAATTCACAGGCTGCATTCTCCTCCCGTCAGACACAATACATCGGAGTGAGAGAACAACCCATGTGCGCGAAACTTAGTCGGCAGCGTTGACACAGCAAAGAATTTTCCATAGGAAATTGCTCAACATTTTAATCAACGGTGTCATGACTTCGGCGAAAAACTACATTTATTCTCCAATCAGCCTTCAAATCTGCAAGAGACAGAAAATACGGAGGCAGAAAACAACATCGTAAGTGCATGCCGATGATGACGAAGCCCTTTCATAAGGTCTTGCAACTGAGCAGAGCCAGGATTAAAATAACATCGCAATATAAAAAAAAATATTTTTGCTCTGCACGTGCTGCGATCTTTTTTTTAGGACCCCCCCCCCCAACACACGCACACCTTTTTTTTTTCTCACTCTCTCTTTCTTCTGGCATTCTCCTGACATGAAACACGTTTTTCCATCCCGTTGTCCTACTCTGTCCTCTTGTACCGTTTTTATTTTTTAATACCTACCCCGCATTTGGTTCTGCTGGTCTGCTGCGCTCTTTTTTTTTTTCCCCTCACTATTTCCAGGTTAACCCGGCTTCCTGTTTTCTATGCCAGCTGTCGCAGCCTACATGCGTAGACAAAAGCTTTCTCAATGCAACGTTCGCCACCTCCCCACGCTCTCACCCCCCCCCCCCCCCCCTCGCCGGTCGTTACTGCCTCAGTCAAAAGGCCCATTTAAACCCCAGCCAATGATGATCGCAATGGCCCAGACGGAGACAAGTCCCACTGTCGAAACGTTGGCTTTATCTACCCTTTCAAAGCCTGAGAGTTACTGGGTTTCTGTAGGAGCCACCACACTGCGCGGCCCAGTATCTAATCCAATGGCCCGTTCATTTTTTTTTTTTTTTAAATAATGTACGCGGAACAGCGCGAAAATTCCACACCGACTATACGTGGTCATTGCGCTGCTGACGCCGACATCCTTTTAATCGTCTCTCAACTCCTGGGCGAAGCGGAATGTGTGGTACGGGATTCCGCACACCGATGGAAAACCCGTATATTGCGAAGCCACGCACTTGGGCTTCGCGAAGGCTCAGTCTGCTTTCACTCGCGTGTCTAAATTGGGCCTAACATTGCAAATGGAGTCATTTTTTCATCCTGCTTTAACGCGACGGCGTTGAAGTCTTCGTAGTCCAGAAAATCCGGTGTCGGCGTTGAGCGAAAAACCATGACCATCACTTAATTAACCGCTGCACCAATGCGCCGGGAATGGTATGAGGGTTCCGAGGGATCTATCAATGAAACGCTTAGAAGTAGTTACAGGTCGATTCGGTGAAGAAAGATGGTTATGGTTGGTGACGATGAACAACGGTGGACACATCATCGATGCGCCTGACCACAGCCGCGACCCGATCAAAGAAGTGAAAAAAAAAAAAACACCCGAATTCCCTGCAGAGATCTCCAATTCACTCTCCGGCCAAGTGCCTAAATTATGAGATCCTCCGACAAAGGCCTGCGGTGAAAACATGCAGTTTAAGCGGTAAACGCTCGTATTTTTCGCGCATGCGTGGGGCAAACCGAGATTACGTGGCCCTCAGTTTCATGGCTGCGACAAGCGGCACAGTTTGGAAATTCCGCGCATACAACAATCTGGAAGTAACGCTTCGTGAAAGACACTCCCATTCTGTGTAGAAGGCACGCGTGGTCGCTCCGAATGCCAGGCGGAATTCTGGATATCATGTTCGGATTAGATCTTTGAAGGAAGTGGTGTCGAACTCCTGGTTTTGCCAAGCGTTTGACAAGACTTCTCACAAACGCCACCAAACGCTCTTTTCTTACGGCAGCAGCGCGACATCGCGGCTTCCCCCGCTAATAAGGGTGGTCGCCAGGCTTCGGGGCACACCCATCGCTCGTAAGGGAGAGAAGCTGCGCGCGCGGCGGAAGGCCGTTAAAAACTATTGATCGTTTTCGTTTTAGCCTATACGCTGCTCTACTTGGCCGCGGGCGGTGGCACCCTTGGGTGTGGTTCGCTGCTTTCGCGGCTGTTCGCCGTCATTTCTACACGCAGAGTAGGTTTATCCATGTCATCATTATTCGAGTGAAGGCCATAAACCGGTGCGCGAGATTATTCGAGTGCAGGCCATAAACCGGTGCGCGAGATATAAAATAATAAGATACAGGCGGAAGGAATGAAGGCCATGTACCTGGCTTTCCGCTCTTACTTTCCACCGTTTCTGCGTTACTGATAGCCCAACGCAGTTCGGAACTAGTCTATCTTAAGTTTTGTGAAGGTCTTAGTTTTTTGTTTAATTTTTTTTATATATTTATTAACCTTTGGCAATGGTTCAAGACTTACGCTGCCTCGCTTCTTAAATCGAAATATTTCTTCTTCTTGCAAGCCGCCGCGGTGGCTCAGTGGTTATCGTGCTCGGCTGCTGACCGGAAAGACGCGGGTTCGATCCCGGCCGCTGAGGTCGGATTTCGATGGAGGCGAAATGCTAAAGACCAGCGTATTGTTCGATGTCTGCCTTAACGTTTCTGATGGACGGAAGCTTATTTTTTCAGTTCACATGAAGACAACCTAACAGCAACTTCATCACTGCCGGCAATAAATGCTTATGTCCCTTTCGCAGAGTATCTTAGGAAGTATTTATAAAACAGCGACGAATCATGTCAAACACTAGTGCAAAGCGTAAAGGACAAATCGAATTCAAGAGTCCGTTTCAAGCACTCCCTCAGACGTTTTTCTCCGTTGCTGTGCGGTGTTGATGCATATCATCTAACACAATTTTGTCTGTTAAATCTCTTAGTTTATACCTGCAATACATTACATACATGGCGCCGAAATTCCTTTTTAGGAAACAGACCTATTCCCCACTAACAGTGGTGGCCTTTTATGGCAGGAATTAAGCACGCACCCGAATTGAGGAAGGGTTGGAATCAGGTTAGTGTATTGATGTGCCATGTATCTCTACTGTATTGTTGTGGCCCGCTGTCAACCTTGTTGTTAGTGCCGCTTTCACAGTGACGATGAATGCTGTTTGCTCTAAAAATCGATTTGGTCCGTAATGTTACTTCTTTGTTTCAGAGGAATTACGCGTACATTTGATTTATGGATATTTAGAGCAGGTTTAGCAACACACTACACCAGCGTTTTAATGTGATATTGAAGACACGTTAAAATAAAATGATATTCAAGACATTTTATTACTTTGGCCAAAACACATCATAAACTTAGTTTGTAGCACAATGAGTTTCACACGTATGCATTACAAATGAATGAGGCACGTGTTAACCAAAAACTGCGCGACCAGTTTTAAACAGAAATATATCACAAACTCGGGTACGAAGTCATCTTATGTAACTTGTGACTGTAAAGTCTAAAATCGTTAACTTTAAATCAGAAACGCATCACACATTTTTCTAAAGGGTACGGAGCCAGGAACGAAGGTCCTTCTTCATGCATCTCGAAAGGTATTTCTTTTTTCTCAAAAGGGCTAGAGGCATCATTTGCATGGAATTACAGATTCACAACTGAATGTACAAGGTGATCCAAAGGCCACAGAAAAGTAAGAATAATTCGATAGCTAGACACCGCAGCGCGGTGCTTTTTTCACATAAATGCAGAGAAAGACATAGTTTTCTTTTTAGTAACGAAAAATTTTATTGCCACGTTTGTGACCGACGGAGAAACTTGCAGGCCCCCTACTGTACTAACGACTGACACAATCAAAACGCCACCTTCCTTTGGCAAATTTCACTTTTCTGGAAATAAAACTTGTGCTTAATAAAAAAAAACGCGTTTTTCTGTTCATTTCTGTGAAAGCCACATCGTGATAGTACCTATATTTTCCAATTACTACATTTTTACTTTTTCTCTCGTAATACCCGTGGACCACCCTGTGTATGCAAAGAGCTCAAGCCTCAAGAGCTCTAGCGCCGTGAAATAACGACGACGGGACGTTTGCCAAATGCTAAACGAGACCATTAGAATCAAAGCAACGCGATTCAAACGCTGCTCTGAACCGCGATAATATAACGATCCTTAAGCAATTCATTTCCATTCTGAGTATTTTCGCCATTCGCCACTACTTAATGCTCCAGTTATTGTCGGAAGCTGCCAATCGGGGGCGCTACGAACAATTAGGACGTACAAAACCGAAGAAAAAGAATTTCCATAACGCCCGAACGTACATAATGACGAGACATACGGTTTGGATAAGGGAAATCTGTCGAGCAAGAGGAGGTTACATTCCCTGCCCGACACACGCTGATGATGTAGAAGTGCTCGGCCACTTATCAGTGTCCGGCAAACCCGACCGTAATGTTCGCTGAATAAAGAAAGTGACACGAGCAGACGCTTTCGGGAGCAGCGCGTAAAAAGAAATACAATCCGCTATCAAATTGCCCGCGTGCTCCAGGCGCGCAATTAAGGCTAAGCAGCGGCGCCGAGGGTCTCGTTCGATGTCCGGGAACATACGTCGCAGCCAGGCGCTGCGACACTGAGGCAATTTAAAAGTACAAAGTGAAGCACTTTATTTTTTTTGGAGGGGGAAGTAAATATTAAGCGTCAGTCTTGCCGCTTTGCATGTCTCGATTGTCCTTGTATTACTCGTGCTGCCAACTTTCTTATCACGAACCAACTGCTAAAACAGAAAGCTTCGTTCTTTCTTTTTTTTTTTTTGCCCATTGCTGCCTTTTAATTTTAGCGGCCTCCATCCTACGAGGATTATGTGACGTCAAGACTGCTTATACAGTGTCGCTGGGATTACAGCTCCACTGCTGACCGGCTTCCTTTTGAGAGGAAAACAGCCTGTCCACGATCATGTCACCAAAGAAAGTAAAATATAAAAGGTAACACTTAAGGAAGCACACTGACGCATGGTTGTGAAGGGTGGCTTTCATCTTGTTGCTGCGGTCATTGTTGTTTAGTTGCTGGCCACTGTCTTTCGCGTACAGTCAAAGAATAGGAACTGGGTATAATACGCACTGCAGACTCCCTAGGCCACGTCGCAAGTAACCAAATGGCCACAGAGAGGCACGAAAAGTTACAGGCTTGGGCTGCATCTTTTTGCACGCTTTTCTGGTCACATCCGGAAACATCTTTCACATCGGTTCCTGTCGTGCACTCTGTTCCGTATCCAGACGGTTCCACTTGCACGGCTGCATGTACCGTATGTGTCATTCTTAAAGGGAACACAGCCAGCGAATACCAAGACAGGAGTCGCGGTTATGTTGTAAAAACAATAAAAAGAAACAATGCAATCGTAAGTGACATTGCCGCTATGCGCAAACTTTGCACATGGTTAGACTGTACATTAAATACCAATCAGAAAGATGCAGTGCACCAAAATACAAAAACTTAATTCACGTGCTCAGTCAAAAATATTAGGTTTTGAACATATCGTAGTACTTGAATTATTTACTGACGCAATTTTAAACAAATATAATACATGCAGTAACAACAGCCGACAAAGAAAACCAAATAAGCAATACAAGCGAAATGATAAAAAAACATAATAACAATCAATTACAAATATTTGACAAGAGCCTTTTCAAAAGCTTGTATATAAGAACACCCTGTACGATATCCTTGGTGAGGTGTCCCACTCATTATGCATATGCTTCGAACCAAAAATGAGTGCTTGAAAGATTCTGTTTTAAAATTAAGTGGTGTTATGTTTTAGAATGTTTTGTTCTGGTGGTAGCAGGATTCTGAAATGCAATGTATCTTGCCAGATCGACCTTGTAATCGCCATTCAAATCATGAAAAAGGAATTGGAGCTTATTAAGTTGCATTTTACGCTTGACCGTCATGAATCCAGCTTTACTTCTAAGTTGACTCATTGCATGGGTACTCGCCTATGAGTCAAAAACAAACCTCAAGACCTTGTTTCGCACCCACTAACATTTAAATATATTTTGTTGAATGCACGGCTCCCAAATATGACTTGCGCAAGTAAGCACTGGAAGTAGAGTAATTTTGTAAGCCCTTATTTTTACCTCCGGGGTGACATCGTGAAGTTTTCGCCTCAGTGACCAAAGCTTACGCAGGGCCATGCTGTTGACATGCACTGACCAGTTAAAGTGTTTCTGTAACTTCAGTTAATTCGGCACCGCCGATGCTGTAAGAGAAAATTATTAGGTCTTTTTTGCGTGTCATATGCATTAAAAATGTTTTGGACGCCTTTAATTACATTTGCCAGAGGCTACTTTTTTTTATGTGATCATTAAGTTGCTGTTGGTTATCAGAGGAGTTAATTTTAGCATACACGATGTTATCATCGGCATAATGCTTTATAGCTACTTTCGGTTAAAAACCTGAGCCCACATCACTAAAACGGGTGCTTGGGCGAATTAGTATGAAATTTTCCTGAGGAACAGCGCGAACTTGGACAGGGACAGAATGAAGAAAGTGCCCCTCTGTATGTCTTCTTTCAGTCCTCGTCCAAGTTCTCGCTGTTGTTCATAAAAATTCCTCATCACTGATATGTAAGGAGAAAAGTAAAAGACCTTTTATTGATTTGAAGGAGCTAGACACCGCAGCGGACACGGGACAGAGAAAGAAGACGACACAGGGCGGTACTTGCAACTAAAATTTTATTTGAAACTTCATGGCTTTATAAAGACCGAGGCACGTGTGATCTTACAATCGGGTAAAAAAGGATGAATGAAAAGCAACAGATAACAACACCTAACTGACAACAATGCACAGGAAAGATATGCGAGTCACAATGTACAGAAATCAGATTTTAAACCTTATGCAATGCTCATCATGCGAGTCACAATCTACATATACCAGAAGTGTTAAAAACCGTCGACCGCATGTGTATATGTAGATTGTGACTCGCATGATGAGCATTGCATAAGGTTTAAAATCTGATTTCTGTACATTGTGACTCGCATATCTTTCCTGTGCATTGTTGTCAGTTAGGTGTTGTTATCTGTTGCTTTTCATTCATCCTTTTTTTACCCGATTGTAAGATCACACGTGCCTCGGTTTTTATACAGCCATGAAGTTTCAAATAAAATTTTAGTTGCAAGTACCGCCCTGTGTCGTCTTCTTTCTCTGTCCCGTGTCCGCTGCGGTGTCTAGCTCCTTCATGTCTCACCAACTGGCCTACACATCTACCCTCCTAAGTTTTATTGATTCTTGCGGTACACCGGATCGAACTGATTTGTTGGCACTGCAAACAGAGTGTATCGAAATAAATTGTTTCCTTTGTGACAGATATGCTTCTATCCTTTTTGTTAGCTTAGTGCAACCCGGGAAGCAAGACAACTTTATAAAAATGATCGGCACCAGGCGCATGCGCGGAAGGAGCAGCCAGCCGTGCTTACTGCGCATGCGCCTTTGCCACCAATTATCCTCGGCTGTCGACGGCCACGCGTTGCGGTGTTCCCTCTAAGTATGAAGCCTACTGTTCCTATCATTATGGTGCTCAGCAAATAGAAAGGTGACAGCCAGTCTTCGTGGACGTGGAAATGTCTTGGAGCTCGGTGGTGGTGGTGGAACTTTGTTACCAGCGGATATAGAGGAGCGACCCGAAGTCGCCCCCCGCTTAAACGGCGGCCGCTATCCCTTGGGCAGCGGCGGCGTCTTCAGCCAGCTGGAGGAGCTTGATCTGTGTCCACGGGTCGGGGCTGACCAATAGAGCCTCCCAATGATCAGAGTCGGTAATGAATCGACTCGCGGGTAGGGACTGTGACAGTTCCAGATCATATGATTTAGATCGGCTTTCGCATCACAATTTTTGCAGTTCGGGCGTTATCTATATCTATAGGATCTATATCGATATCGGATCTATATCGATACCGGATCTATATCGATAGGCTGCCACAGCAGCGAAGTGGTCGTTGTTTATCGGTATAATTTATACGCAGCATGTTATTTTTTTCTCGCCTAAGCGCTCATGTGCCTGTGCGCTTACATAATTAATGAATTACATAATGAATAATGCAACAACAAGCGATTGCTGTTGTGACCAAGCACCCATCCTGCACTCGCTGTTTACCGTCATCGTAAGCAGACCCTTGACTACGACAGACATATACCTGCATATAAAAATTAAGCTAGGAGGTCTGTCTCAAAACATAATCGACCTTAAGCTTGGCTTCAGCGGTCGTACTAAAAACAGCGCTATAGATCTTATGAAATTTGGCAAAATAAATGGTAGAAAGATGAGTGTACAAGAACCGTGAACATTATAAACCAAGCATATCTCGTGGAAAGTCATTGAAGGGTACACACTGCAGACGATTCCAGCATCCTTAAGCTATTGCGAGATCTTGTCTTGGATAAAATGATCATAAGGAAAGGAAAGGCGCAGTAACAGCCTCACTCTTGGTGGAGATTGAAATTGCGCCGTGAGGTAAGGCGTTGATCCATTTCATTTCGTCAAAAACAAAATAAAAACAGTGAAAGAAGAAAGTAATAAAGAATTTTTTTAGTATATCGTAATTGAAGTTCACACATGAATACGAGAATTTTTTTTATATTTTTTTATGAAATGAAAAGTTCTGTAACTGTCTCACTTCACACTGGACACCTCAACCGCGCCTTGAGAGAAAACAGGACAGTGGGAGTGAAAGAATAAAGAGAGAAAGAGGTGCCGTAGTGGAGGGCTACGGAAAATTTTCGACCACCTGGTCATCTTTAACGTGCACTGATATTGCACATCGCACGGACCCTTTTTACGTTTGCCCCGCCGCGGTGGCCTAGTGGTTACGGTGCTCGGCTGCTGGCCCGAAAGACGCAGGTTCGACCCCGGCCGCGGCGGCTGAATTTCTTGAAGGCGAAATTCTAGAGGCCCGTGTGCTGTGCGATGTCAGTGCACGTTAAAGAACCCCAGGTGGTCGAAATTTCCGGAGCCCTTCACTACGGCGTCTCTCATAGCCTCAGTAGCTTTGGGACGTTAAACCCCAATAAACCAACCAACCAACCTTTTTACGTTTCGCTTCCATCGAAACGCAGTCAGGTTGTATACGCGCAGGGGAAACGACAGAGGCCCTGGCAAAGAATCTGGACTTTTACTGTTGGGGGAAAAGAACAGGAGAGCGACCTGATAAACAAGAAAAGAGAAAGGCGGACCTCCTCGTTGTGCGGTTTCTCCGGAGAAGCGTTCATGGTCCTGAGCGGTGTCCTAGCCCCGGAGCCTCGCTGTGATCGAATGTCCGCGCAAATTCCGCGGCGTCGGGCCGCGCCGACACGCCCCTCCACCTCGGTCAGGAGCCACGGGCCGTGATAGTACACGCGCGTGCGGTACAAATAGCCTGTCACCGCCGTCGCCAGCCAGAGTTCGATGCGTGCGTCCGAAAGCAGCGTGACAAATCGGTGCGCATGTTGCTGCAGCCCTCGCTGCTACACGGACAGGACAGGAGCGGCAGGAATGCGGGCCTGCAGACGTAGCTAGTGCGAGCGCCGGAGAAGAAGACAAAGGGAAAAAAGAAGATTGATCGTGTCCAGTGTGCAAGCAGAGCGCGGCTTCTTCGGACAAGGCCTTGGCTTCGAGGTGCATCGCGTGTTTTCACCGAGGGAGAGAAATATCGCGTTTTTATTATTTGTTTTTCAATGTCTTCTTCGCTCGCTGCGCTGAGGTTTGTAGCATTGACGATGGCATCGTTACGGCGCGCTAGGCTGAAATGAAGTCGACGCGACCACACAAAGGGAAAGAAGGGGGGGGGGGGGGGGGGGGGGGGGGGAAGGACTGAAACGGAAGGAGTTAGAAAGGACGATGAGCGCAGAAGGAGGTTGAGAGAGCGAAGAAGGAGAACGGAGTGCGAGCGTGGCCGTATAGCAAACAATTTGCAAAACTGCACCGGTACGTTATAGGGTGGGAGGCTTGACTCTGGAGATAGATGGCGCACCGTCGACCATTGTAGAGAAGCTGGCGAGATGAGCGCGGTCGTGGTGATGCTGGTGTGTGCGTCCTTAGTCGTTGCACTCCTTTTGCGCTGCTCGTTTGAGAAGAAATGAGATGGAATAAACGGGCACTACGTACAGTATAACGCGATTTGATTGTGATCACTTCAGGGTTCGCCTTCTCGGAATAAACTGCTCAACGCGGTTTATTTTCGCAAGAAAGCTGAAACTAACGCGTGAGCTTAGCTAGCCGAAGGATTACACTATCCTGCACACCAATTTTTGTTGCGAAATAAGAGACCGATACGCAGGAAAAATTTGTTGGTCCGTTCTAGCCGGAACGAACGCGATAGCCTTCAAATCGCACTAGACTACCGATGGTGATGGCGTACACACGAAATTTTCGCGCAGCTCTGCTTTTAATACAGGTCAGGTACACTGTTTAATGCTATGGGATCCTTAAAAGAAGAGCAAGTTTAACATTAATACAGAACACTTTTTCCTGCCGACATCGCGTGATATTACATACGAAATGCAATACACAGAGGCGAAAGACGCAAGCAAAGAGCATGGCATGTCTCATTGCATACGGGCGAATCGCGACATGGATATCGCTTCATGCTGACAGTCTACGCTACGCACTCCAGGTAAGCAGATTTGGCCAGAGGGGTGAAACCCTTCTTTGTTGTTTTCAGGCCCCTTCATTAAAACATTGCCAACGTATTTTTTGTTGGCGCCTACAGTCTCGGACGAAAGTCTGCGGGATGCGGATTAATCAAAAAAAATAAAACTGAGTTGCCTCGCTAGCCACTCACCTGATAATGATTCTTGCGGATGAAGCATGCGTGGCTAGTCATGCTTCTGCGCTTTTCAGTGACCTTCTTTACCTCACCACGCACTAATAAATATGCTAAATTTTTAGAGAAACCGCATCCCGAAAACTTCTGCCCCTGACTATATAGTCGTGTGCAAAAAATGTTAGCACAGATCACTGACGATCAGAATTGGTATATCTCACCACGCGGCGCTGCGGTTCGCAGACCTGCCTATCGGGCCGTTTCCATGTTTGCAGCCTAGGGGAGGACGGCAGGAAGTAAGCTTTATCAGGCGTGCACCGCCCGAGCGTTGAAGTGCCGACCCTACGTGACTGCGCATGCGGCATTTATTTTGGCTCGGTTATCATGAGCAAAGATGACTTCTTTTTATTACTTTTTTTTTATGTCTGCGATGGTTTGCGAAAACAAACTCGCGGGAACAATAGATGATAGCGCTGCTTTTAGCCAGTAATTTTGCTGGTCCGTGGCAGTCCGCTGAACCCCCTTAATACTGTAGAATGGGAACGGCCCGACACTCTCGTTATCAGCCTCTTCGCCACCCGCAGCACCACGAGTTGCCATTCCGGTGCTCCGGTGTTCCGTCATGTGTGCTAATTTTTTTTTTACTCGCGACTGTACGTGTGTGCTCACCCCTATCCTAGGTTGTCTTGTTTCAATCTAAATGAACGATCAATCGCCAAATACAGCACAACAACGCGTGCCAACTCCTCAAATAAAAGTACGGCAGGACCAAAGCCCGGAAATGAAACACAGCTTGTTTCCGCTTCACACTTCAGGAATAAGAGTCCTTAGGTAGAGATAAAAGCCGAGTCCCTCCTGCATCGTCAGCTCAACAGTCAACAATGAATCAGGTAAATCGAGCCGAGGAGCACCACGCAAAAGAGGAAGAGGAGGAAGAACAGCTAACCGGGGAGAGAAGAAGAGGGGGGCGTGTCCGTCGCCTCGCTGCGCTCGCCCCATCTGACGGAATCGGAGGGCGAAATGGAGAGCGGGCGTGCGAGAGGCTTTAAATATGGCGGCGCCCTCGAGGCCGCGGGTAGAGGGAAACCGGCGCTGCGCAAACGTCGACGACGCCGGTGCGCTGGTGAGGTCGGCGACGGCGCTGCTACTTGGCGGAGTGACAGCGGGACGCGGCTGGACTACGGGCGCCGCCGGCGGCAGCGGTTTCGAGGCGGAGGAGGCGGAGGAGGCGGTGGTGGTGGTGGTGGTGGTTGCGGCGACGCTGATTACGCTGTTGGGTGCAGCCGTGCGCGCCAGTCCTCGCTCTGCTAGGCACGTTGCCGCGGCTTCCACGACAACAACGTCACCGACGTGGCGAGCGACGGTGGCGGCCAGCTAGTGAGCGGTGTTTGTGCCTGTAGTTATTCGTGGTATCGCTGAACCGTTGGTGGTGCACACTTACTCCAACACGATGCCGGCCGGAGGTGTCACGTGTAGGAGACGCGGCGACGTCGTAGGCTGGTTGTCTCTGCTCGTGCTGGTGTGCATACTGCCCGCTGCGCGGACGGTGGAGCGTCGCGCTGTGTGCTACGCTCCAGGGCCTGTCTTCATGCAGCTTTTCTTCGTCCAGGAGGTGAGTGCGAACTCTGCTTATTTCGCAGCCACCTAGAGGAACGCCCATGCCGTAATGAATGAGCTTGTTAAAGCATTGTTGTACAGCACTGACCGCTTGTGTTTGTTCTTCGCCCAAGTCTTACCCTCATCCGGTATAAGAATGAGGCTGTGTACAAAAGCCGAAACACTGCTATAAGTTGAAACTTGTAGTTGCTGCGGTCAGCAAGTTTCTTTCCAGTCGACCTTCGCTGTGCTCCCTGCATGCTCCAAGTAGTGTCCTGAGCCTTAGTAGCCTGATGGTTTTTCAGGCTTTCCCCATCATTTCCCGAGCTCTGAGGGTATATTTTACATTATATTCAGTCTCCAGTAGCGGCCGCACCAACGTCTCTCCTGGGTGTGCGCGAGAGCGCCCGCAGCGCCTGCTAATTAGCGTAGTGGGCGGGAACCTTAGGCGTAGCCATCGCCTTACCCCTTTTACAGTCAGTGCGGACTGCTCATTTTGCAGTAGGATGCATCCACATTCCGATGAAGAACTCCCTTTCTACCGTCGTATACCCGTCGGGTCAATGACTGACCTCCCGTTTGGCGCGAAAGCAGCGCCGTCGTTGCTTGTCCCCGTTTTCATCGTGCTCGGCGGGACATAGTCACGGCGCCAAGAGGGCTGCGTTCTTGCAAAATCTCTGGCGCAATTGTTTGCTCGCTATGCTCCTCCCTTCTAGTGCTATTACGGCATCTTCTTTGCCCCACCCTCCACTCTTCTCTTCACATTCCCGAACAGGGTTTCACCAGCAATCGAAATTGGGAGGGGGTGGGGCGGTGTGAATTTCCAGGCGGAGGGTAGGGGATACTGATGTTGCGAGTACAGAAGCAGTAATTTTTTGTCGCATAGTATTAGCAATGATCATGACTCCAACACTCATGACAAAGATAACACATTCACCGTGATCAGCACAAAAAAAAAATGGTTACGGATTTAGGGAGGCGCCTTCAGCAGAACAAATGGAGGTTTGTGGGGAAATCCCCGCGCCCAAAAGCGAATTATACCCTCTTTCAGCCACAGGTAGCATCTCTGCGCTGCGTAGCGTCAGAACAGAATTTCTGCTCGGCAATGCTTGCATGTGATCGAGGCTTTATTCAGTCAGTTAACGCCTGCTAGGTGCTTGAAAAAGGTTTGATATTGCCCCAATTCGTGTGCCCAAGAGTGGGCTTGACAAAGGTGGGAACACGTACTTGGTGTCGTTCTTCCTGTTTTCATCATGCTCGCAAGTTATTGCTGTCATTTCTTCGGCCTGCTGAAGGGCGACGTGTCGAAAGTGCTCCCGTCACGGCACTTCACGCAAGCGCAACGTCATGCTAGGTGTTCTTACCCCTTGCAATATAGGGCTGTTCAGCACGGCGGCATGATTACTGTACTCTGCGAATCTCCTCTTATTCTGCGCAGCTTTCCCCGAACCTTTCACAGTCGGTTTCCGCGAACAGTCGCTTGCGCTGTGCACCGGTATCCTGAGAAACTCCTCCCGAGTCGTTCAGGATGCTTGAGGATGGAAGTAGTTCGTTGGTTCTTGCAGTGCTACCGTTGCCATTTTCGTCATTCAGAGCACCGTTACTAATATCTCGAGAAATGTTCCGTTACTTTACCTGTCCTTGAGTTTACATCCATTCGTGAGCCTTCAACTCTTGTGGGTGTCTCACCCAAGGACTATCTGTAGGACACCAGCGTCAGATTTAGTTAGTCATCGCCTTCCATTGCGCTCTGCAGCTCTTCTCCGGGTCCTTCTCCATTTCCTGCGGGCGCATTCTGTTTGGTCTCGTCTATCCGAGTGGTAGACTCTTCACGGTATCGACGCTACCCTTGTTTTTATTGGAGATTCCGCAACATACTAGAGTGCAACCCACTAGTTTTAAAAGCACCACTTTTCATGTACTACGAGGCTCGACGCAGTGGACGGCTGTGCAATTCCTACCAACTGGACTACTTGCTCTGAAATGCGTGCACACGGCAGTCGAAGTGTAGTCGCCGCTACCGGAATTGAATCCATCACCTCATGCTTGGAATCTGAATTTGTTGGCCGTTGTTGCCGTCTGTATTCACTGCGATACTTCGCCTTGCTGCACGGCATTTTCGGCTCTCCTTTCACTGTGCCCAGCCGTCGGCATAATGTTAACAAGCCAAATGCTCGGATATCTGGTCTGCAGTTCAAATGCTTCCAAATTAGTGACTGTCTTCTGGTTGCGCTAAGTTTTCTGTGCAGTTTGCTGCTTGCCGGGAATGTAGTTTGATCAGCTTTGTGTAAGTGCGCGGCCGATCATTTCCTTTCTAGAAAGGTACATATTGTTGGGCTGGTTGGTTTGATCCCATGCTTGCAGGAATCGGCGCTCCGTCCTGTCGTACTTGTTCTGGTGCTTCGTTTTTGTGCGCAGAGTCCGGCAAGCCTTTCTAGAATGAACGCTGCCTCCATACGTTTTGTATTTCCTATCCTCGTATTTTCTATTTCCATTTTTTATCACAGCTTCAACACATTACGTGCAGCAAGCGTCTTTTTGCTGCGTCATTATGCATAGAGCACCGGTAGAAGTTTGTCGCAAGTATAGCGTGCACGAATGCGTGCTGCACTTCCAACCGTTCCGAGTGTCGATAACATGCTCCTACAGGGATGCTTCCAGTTATTTCTGGCCACAACGCGTGCTCGGTTCTTTGCGTGCATTAGTCAGTGGCAGTTGCTCTACTTGAATCCGCTGCACTTTTGCGCAACTGTTGTCAGTCGGCGTCGCTTCGCAGCAACGAAGCATTCTTGCTCCATAACTGCAGCAGGAGCCCGTTCCGCCGCTCAACCTACCGAGAACAATGCTGTCCCGGTGGTTTCGCTGCGAGCGATGACTCTCTGAAACTTATTTTAGCAAGCACTGTTGCACCAAACCTGAGCAAAACTCGCCTAAAATTTTAGCATGTATCAAGTACATTGCATGTTTTTTTAGTGCTACACCGGAGCACGCAGTACTGCACACCTGCATGTCTCAAAACTGCACTAAGCCTTGGAACCACCTCGTCGCACTCCGCAAGGATCCAGCCGTAACATTGAAGTGAATAATTGGCGATGCTACCCTCACTGAGGATTTTTATGGAAACCGCCGCCGCTGTTTAACATGTGGCTGTTTCATGCATCGGGCAGATGAGTACAGGAATTCAATTATAATGGCTCACTCTTAATATGAGCCTTCACTTTGACGACAGGCGTGAAACACACTGGGAGTGTAGACTGTTACCCGTCCCGTCTACCTTCCTTTTGCTTGTTTCGCGCCTGTAACCAAAGATGAACGGTCACCAATTAGCCCCAACAGGACGTTCTTTTGAGCATTTACTGTTGCGGCTCCTGTTTTGATTTTGGCTACCAACAGCGTTTTTGGCTGCTTTAACGTCGCTTAATTTAGCCACGTTCCGCGCACTCCCTACAACCAGCCAGGGAATGTGTTATTGTTAGCCGCGCGCGGATGTTCTGTTTTTGGGTTGTTGCTAGAAGTTTTAAGTGGGCCACCACTGCCAGCCTTCCCCTGTTGGATGCTGCCCGAACATCGGACAACGACCCCCATCTCTAAGCCAAAACAGTCCGCAGGTGTCTCGCATATGCGACACGGTTGGGCTCCGGGGCCCGTATACCTGTGCCCCTTCAAGCGGCACGCAGTCTGGACTCGTGCCGCGGACGACCCCGGCCGTCGCCATGACTACCGTAACGCTATACGGCGCAGTTCCCGGGTGGGACACGGGGCCGCGCGCGCACATACGTATACTGCCGCAATCACGGTAATCGGGCCGCAGGCGTTCCGCCCTCGCGGCTCTAATCGCAAGAATCCCTTTTTGTTTATTTCTTGTCGCCGGCAAAAACCTCGAAACAGTGCGATCAGCCCGCCGCTCCACCAAAGTATTATAGCTGGCGCGGGACCAAAGAAGCTAAAGCTGCGGTGTCTGTTGTGCGTATTTATAGCGCAGCACGGTCCTTCGGTCAACGCGCCATACCCCCTCTGCCTCCTCTTTCAAACCCTGCCGCTGTGTCTTTCTCAACCTTCCTTTCCGTCACGCGGCGGGAGTCAATGAAAGGAAGACTAACGGCGAGACTGGCGCCACCGTCGCTACCATTGTCTCAGCAGCACTGTTCCGTGTGAAAACCTCGGATGATCGTACCGACCAGCCCATCCTCCTTGGTGTGCCCCCTCCCCACCATATCCGCTGGTATCGAACCGCTCATGCTTCGCCTGAGCCGCCGCGGTGGCTCAGTGGTTATGGTGCTCGGCTGCTGACCCGAAAGACGCGGGTTCGATCCCGGCCGCGGCGGTCGAATTTCAATGGAGGCGAAATTCTAGAGGCCCGTGTACTGTGCGATGTCAGTGCACGTTCAAGAACCCCAGGTGGTCGAAATTTCCGGAGCCCTTCACTACGGCGTCTCTCATAGCCTGAGTCGCTTTGGGACGTTAAACCCTATAAACCAAACCAACCATTCTTTAATGCTCGCGCAGACTCCTTTCGTACGATCGTCCATATCAAGTGACGCTTCCATCGGCGGCCGTTGTCACCAAAGCCGGTAATAACTGACCCCGGCGCGTGGTACGCGTTACTTCTTCAAATCCCTCCATCATGCATGCTGCCCGCTCGTTCAGTCTCAATAACGGCGGCTGTTCTGGATGGTGCTGTTATAGTGGCCACTATAGTGCTGTAGAACCAGTTGCCTGATCGGTTCAACCGATCGCTTGTTCACGGACGAACAAACCTGCGCAGTAGCTTCGGTCCACTGCGCACCAGTTACCTTCGTATTCAGCCCCTCTCGCGGTGAGCGAGGCGTCGGCGCGTTTCCGCGCTGCACAATACGTAACACGTGCCGTGTGCATGCCCGGGGTTCCCTCTTCCTGCCCCGTATGTAACCGCACTGCGTCCTCTTGGTTGTCCCCAGTTTCGCTATATCCGGCTCCCTTCCTGCTGTGTATACCTCGGTGTCACTAGCCTTTGTCTCGCAGTTCGGTAGTTCCTGCACTGTCTGGGGCAGATCCAACGCCACAAACAGCAAAGCGAAAATCGGAATGTTAGTTTAGGGCACGCGTGTTCTAGAATTGTCCACGAGATGTATGTACTAACTTAGGTCCCGGCCGATCGATTGGAGTTCCACATGCGGAGGTTACGGCTGCGTGACGACAGACGACCCGTGTTTCCTGTTCCGTCGCCACTGTTTACACTTGTCATTGCGGCAGTTGAAGTGCAAAGGTGACTTAAGCTAACAATACGCAAGTTGCATCGTTTATATGAACGCCTGCGGAAATACGGTCCCATGTGAATGCTTCACTATCACTCCGAAAGTGTACCGCTCATCGAAAAGATGCCGAATCCAGTTTGTAGCTATTTGACTCGATATTTTCTTCGGATATTGTTTACGCTTCCGCGTTCGCATTCCCCTCTTACCTCTAACAATAGGGGATATGCACAATTCCGCACTTGCGCTTTCCAATAACTGTTTCCAAGAATGTATGCAGCGTATCTTGGAAGAATAAAACAAATCTAGTTCTTCTTGTTTTGTTTCAGCTGCAAATATCTGGTCGGCCACCTTGTCTTCGGCAACATCTGGGGACGCTTGGTACCCTTAAGAGTATTACAACAGCATTACTTTCAGAATATATGGTGACCCTATCGGTTAAAGCCATATAAAATAATAGCGGAGCGTCAGGGCGCAGGACAATAACTGCACGGAGGCGTGTTATTGTCCTGCGCTTGCGCACTGGCACTCCGCTATTCCACTATGCCCCTAGCGACAGGGTCACCCTATTTCACCCTAATCTAATTGTCTACATTTTTAACTATGCAGTCTGAGGCGACCGCATAAAGCCCCTCAACTGCATGTCGACTGAACGAACGTTCCTCAGTCTGAAGGGTACCCGGATCGCTACCGTATGGGGGTCATCGGTTCGAGTCCCTGCTGGACAATGTCTTTCTGCGTAACAGTTTTCCTTCTCCAGAAGCACAACGCAGTGTTAATGAAATGACGTTACGACCCTGTAGACGGATCAAGAATTGTGTAGTGACGTCATCATTGTGCTATGCGATCGTTGTGTGGTGTTTCAATACCCACGCTAGGCCGTGTGGTTGCGACTTCAAAACCCTGTCGGCCAATGAGGGAATTTCGTTGTGCATACAGGGCCTTCGCCGAACATCCGCTCTAAAGTTGTCACGATGAAACCGCGAAAAGCTGCTGCCTGCAGCATCGATTTGACAGTTTGTTCGTTCGCACGAGAAAACAATTTCACGCACATTTAACGGTGTCCTGTCCTGCGGCGATACGGTTTGGGAGCGAAGCATTGTGCACTGAATGTGTCAAACCGTGTCCGTCCTCTCCGTTATCGACTGCAGCACCGTCGACAACATGCAGCCCCGCGATAAACAACAAAACGCGATCGCAGTTTTCCACGCCACGGCGCCGCAGAACACAACCCGGGATGCATGTTTACTATGCCAGCCATGTCCCTCTGCCGTGGCGACCTCTGGCGCGCATTTTTGGTCGTCATGCAACGCACTGCTGCGAATATTCCTCCCGTTGCTCAGTCGTAAACAAGGCCTTTATTGAAAACAACGGTACTTGGCATCCGCCGGAGATATGTTGTAGTTCTCTCCATGATGCTAGTTTAGG
Source organism: Amblyomma mixtum (assembly GCF_055824585.1). Lineage (NCBI taxonomy): Eukaryota > Metazoa > Arthropoda > Arachnida > Ixodida > Ixodidae > Amblyomma > Amblyomma mixtum. Next base: position 39,116,085 of record NC_143013.1, read on the forward strand.
CGCATGCAAAGTGGTCCACAGCGCATTCAAAGTTCGGTCATCTCTATTCTTTTTAACCACCTGGGACTATGCCGCCATAAGGTCTCCTATTAAAATTGCAGACTGGCCTTGCGCGCATTTTGGACAAAGAAAATGCGGTACGTAAGTTTTAAACAAATGCCGGTCCATTGGGGTTTTCCCATGTTTACGCTGAATGGCAATTTCTTCGTAGCCAACATGCAGCTCCATTTATTGCTTGCTTCATTGTGCTCCAATTTTTTTCGTCTTGAGGAGCCTGAATTTTCAACGAGAAGCATCGCGACGCATCCCGATGCGGCCGCGCATATTACATATACGCACCGCATTGTTTCCCAACCGTATCCTTTTTCCGCCGGGACGTATTTATACGCTTCGTTCCAGTTGCCCGTTCTTCCCCTCTACCTCGTATTTTCCGTCTCGCGTGTGACGCAGTTTCTCTACTTATGTCGCTGCCGTGCGCTGCAGATGGCAGCCTCTCATTTAATCTTCCGAGACGCTAATCCGCGGCCTCTCGAGGCTTCCGCTGCGACAACTCCCTTCAAAACGATTTTAAGATTCAGTGTTCACTCAATTTCATGCCTCCGCTCACTTTATTTCTAAAATTACCTTTTCGTGGAGCGAGGGGTTCTTACCCCACTCTCCCTGCTCACTCGCGGACAACCGCTGGTGATATCAGACGACATGCATCGTCGTGCACACCTGCGTCTGATAGCTGCTGTATACTCGCAGCTGAAGCCATTTTTTTTTTTTTGTCCATGTCCAGTTACCGAGCGAGGCGACAGGCGCCCGTCGACTGCTCGTCCACTTTGCTATTTTTCTCGACCGCGCGTTCAGATTTATGTACTGTGGGACGGTTATTTCCCATTGGTCAATAGAGGATAATGGCATCACTACCACGACCTCGCGCGGGTAATTCAAACTCCCCACAACGATCACTCGTTACAAGTAATCACGTCACTACACGATTCCTCATTGGTCTACGGTGCCGTGACGTCATTCCACCACTATTACGTAGTGCCCCTGAAAACTTTTGCGCTGAAAAAAAAAAAATGGTCGAATCCGCGGCCCCTTTGAGCCGGGCGCGGTATACCTCTCGACCACTAAGGAACGTTCCTTCGACTTGGTTAAACGGAGGACTTGCGGTCAATGAAAAAAAATTTTAAAAAAATGAACAATGAAGTCCATGTCTGCGGACCCCAGTTTGCTGAAGGGACTCGCTAACGCTTTCGCGTCATGCCCTTACGGCGGAGCTGAATTGTTCCGTTTCACACTCAAAATGAAGTGTCCAGATTAAATTTCAATTTAATTGTCCCATACAACGCCTTATATTTAACATTTTACTAGGCTCACCTCGCTGCACGCTTTACTATTTTTTTTTTCCCTCCCAGTATTAACGTCCGTCCCATTCCAAAGCATTTACCGTTTTTTGCTTCCTGGAAGACACGAGAAATGGCAAGAATGACTATTGTGATAGCATATGTTTTTAAGTTAAGTTTCATAGATTTGTACTCGTCGTCCGCTTTTAATTCCGAGAAAATGGGACTAACACGTAAAAGCGCAATGCCATTCAAATTTTTAGTGCTGGTGCGTACAAGCGATTTCATTTTTATTTTATTTGTGGTTACACGAGGCTGTCATAATTTAAAAACTTGGACGCCGAAAGAGAAAGGACTGGTGATGTCGACCCCAGTGTGATCAACTCTGCCAGAGTGTCTATAGCAGACGTAAAATTCCGGTCTGTTATACCTACATCCGGGTAGTTCGACTTTAACAACGGCCCTTGTATCAAATCAGCTAGACAAAGTTGCGTTAGTACAGGCGGCTTTGATCTGTTTATTTCCTTTTTTCTTCTTTTTTTTTGCTTCAGGATTGACTGTTACATGCCGTGATAGCGCAGTGCCTTCGCCGTCCGTATACGAGCTGAGCTCTCAAACGCCGAAATATCTCTGCCGTGAATCCGTAAAGCAGCTTAAGATTTTTCTTTTTCTTTTTAATGCAAAAAAAAAAACTGGTGACTGGCGTATCGCAACCTCTGCCCTGCTGTCCGCTGCTGACATATGCATTGCGCCATTTCACACATATCCGTGTTAAACGTACCCCCCCCCCCTCCTTCCCAACCTCTCACAGCTGCGTGTACTCCTTTCCGCACACCGTGTATGTATGCCAATTCCTTAAATAAAAATCGCCAATTTCACACTATATCGCGATGAATGCTGCCCAAGTTCCATCCTGTCCACACCTTCCTTGTGTTCGCATCTTTCCCTTGGCGTTTCGGTCTAGCCCTGTCATTCAGTAATCTCAGCATCCGGTGCAGTTGCTGCAAATAGTAGGGTGGGCGACATGGTCAGCTCATCCTGCATGACGTCATAGCCTTTCCGCTTCTCGATGGCGCTTGGAAAAGTTGCTACCATTACAAGCAACGGGGTGCACATCGCTGTCGTCGGCGAGCGGCTCCTGGAATCGATTATCGCCCGCTCCGTGCGTATGACCGTGCCCTCGTCTCGTGCTCGGCGCCTCTGCGTGGCCTGTTCCTTGTGCGTGTGCACCTGAATATTTAATTAAAACCTAATCGGAACACGGCTCGCTCTCGCAAGAGGAAGTACGTGCCGAGCGTGGCTCAGACGCTCGCGGACTGATTGCGGTACGGGTAAAGTTTCCTCCGTAGCGTCGCGCCTTTAAACTAGTTGTCATTTCAGGACCTGAACTGCCCACTCCGATAAGGATTTCATGTGAACGATTAATTTCGCATAGCTTCCGCTAAAGGAACGCCCAGCACCTTACGCACGTAACACAGCTCGGTACACGTTGCCACTTTTGGAAGTAGTCGAACTTAGTATAATGACACCGTTTATAACGTAACGGATATAACAAAGGAATGACTATTCACCTTGGAAGCTCGGTTAACACAGGCTGTAACGAAGCTACGGCTATAACCAAGCAATCGCCGGACCCATTCAGCTTCGTTATAACGAGGTTAAAGTGCAGTTTCCTGAAGTTGTTTCTCGAGAGAGTGAGACCGTGTGTTTAAGCGGATAGATCTTATTCAAACGCGCAGTTTGCGTCGGTGGAGCCCACTGGAAATCTGACTGCACTAAACAGCAGTTCAAACTCCGCACAAAGGGAGCCTTTCTCAAGTGTGCAAGTGACTGTGCCGTAATGGGCGCGTGCGTGTACCAACCCCGCCAGCCGGAGCTGTCGCAGTTACAGGGACTGAAGCCGCGGTTTTGATTTCCGGGCGCGCAGCGTGCGATCTCTGCACTGCCCTTAACGTAATAACTTGACGTGCCGTGCACACACACGCACGGATCTTGCTGTGCCTGGGCCCGGACATCCGTATTTGCCCCGGCCGGGTCTTTCTCTAGGGGCAGACTGCTGTTTCGCCGGCGGCTTCTGCAGTTGTCAGCTTCGGGACTTCCTTTTCGTCGACTGTCCCTGGCTTGCCAACCAGGGCACGTCTACCTGCGGGCGAATGCATGCGCCTCCTGTCGCCAGCTCCGGACTGTTTTTTTTTTTTTTGCTCTCCATTTTGTTTTCCTTCAGCGCGCCTCAAGAGCCAACTTGCGAGCAGCCAGCCAGCGGAACGAGTGTGCCGTTACTCGTTGAGCGAAGGGAGGTAAAAGTACCGCCCGCTCATGGAGCGACTGTGTGCTTATATCTTGCTAGCGGGCCGCTTTCCAAAACTGCACCGTAACGTATCAACAGCGGCCGACGGACACCTGCGGGCGTTTCAAATTTTCTGAGCCTTCTCTTTGTTTCAATTATCTCGTTCAGCACTCCTTGCTATTTTCGATATCGAATTTTCGCACTACTCGAATTCGTTCTAAGCGGCAGTGATGCCAGTGGAATGAGCACTCTCTCCATCCTAGACCAGTTTATGAAGCTGAAAGTTCGTGGACTTCTCCTGTCTCGATCACGCATACGTTGGTTCTCGTTGAGTTCACAGCACGGTGTACAAATGCAGCATCCCGAATCCCAGGTCGGCAAACTACCCGCAGTGTTCTGTTATCACTTTTTCTTTAGCAGTTGCAAATGTTTCGGTAAACAGGCAAAATTTCGGCTACCTCACTTCCACCACGCTCCTTCCCTGTATGCAATACCCTACCACGCGTTTCCCAGCAGTCGAAAGACTCGACAGAAAATTTTCTGTTGTCACAGCATGTATTTTTGTACAATTTTTCGCCACGTACTAGTAAAACTTTTCTGTAGTAACTGAATTTTTGGAATTGTGCTCTCCCTTGCCGTAACTACTAAAAGTACTACACAAGTGTCGTTACAAACCATTCTGTTGCATTTAGGGCACGAATATTTATTTTTCTATCTGGAGGTCCCAACGCAGAGTAAGGATTTCCGCGCCTTTCCCTTTATAATCTCCACACCGGCCTAAAACCCCTGCGGTCGCGGGGCGCCCGCCTTGACTGCCTTCCGAAGGCGGCACCTCCGCTCCGTCTTCCGTTCTCCGTGGTCCGCACCCGCGGCGGCAACAGCGCCCGCCTTTCAGTCCTATTCCTGTGCTCTTGTCTCTAATACGGCAACTTTCACCTCGACCTTTCCCAAGTCACCGTTTCAAGCAGTCCCGCGACGCCTAGAGTTTCTCTACCCTGTCTCTCTTCGTTGTCTCGGTGTTTATTCTTCCACCAGCAATTTAACGATGCTCCCTGAAGTTTCACGGCTCCCGAGCTCCATTCGCTATAGCTTTTGTAGGGGCGCGCTCACAAAGCTGCTGCTTCGTCGGCACCCTCGATCTGTTCTGTCTAGCTCTCGAAGTTCGTCCGCGTTGGCGTCCTGGCGTTTTTTTTTTTTATTTCGCAAGACTGTCTATAGGATAACTACCATCGTATTGCAGCCGAAGTGACTACGCAAACGACCAAGCTTCCAAGCGCATACAAGGTAGCCAGTTCTTTCCAAAAACAAACTTGCAAGCAACTGCCGCACTTTTAGTGCACACCTGAACCGCACCGTGAGGGAAGTAAATATAACTGGGGTTTAACATCCTAAAGCAATACACGTGCTATGAGGGACGCCGCATTTCGGCCACCTCGAGATCTTCAACGTGAGCTAACGTGTCGCACCACACGGGCGTTTTTGTGGCCGCCGATACCGTGGCCGAGACTTGCTCCCGCGGCTTCGTTTTCAGCAGCGCAGACTGAAATAACCTAACGTACTGGATCCCCTTGAACAAACTGAAATAAGTGCTCAACGTAAAGGAGGTAAAGAGCAGCTGTAATAGCAGAAGGCGAACACTTTTTTCGTTGACATTCTACAAAGCCAGTCTTCCATTTTATTTTCGTGAACGTCATTTGTATTTCTACATTTCCATTCTCTGCTGAAACCAAAGCGGAACTGTAAGGACGTTAGATCGTTGTAACGTTCGGTATGTTTAGTTCGATTGCGGACTTCCTCTGCTCTGCGTATGCACACGTTTACAACTGCCGTCTGTTCCTTCGATCGAGCAGAACTCGCAGGCTTAAAGGGATGCTGAGGGACAGCTCCACCGTGCTTTTTTTCGTATTAATACCGACAGATGAGTCTGTCGCGACTTCATGTTTATCCGCCGAAAAATGCATTCATCGCGCAGAAATTCCGTCGAAATACTTTTCCCTCCACCCCAATTCTAATTTATGACTGTCGATCTTGCAGTGTCGTCAGTGTGCTTCGTTTATATTTCAAGCACCTACTTGTTCCTGTCTTTTCGCGGTAAAACTGTAGCTATTCGGGACACCTAGGACTGGTTTCCTTTTTTTTTTATTCTATACCACGAAAAGCGAAAAAATCGTTTAGTGTCTGAGGTATGCAATAATGGCGAGCAACACTATTCTATACCTCAGACAGCTGAATATGAATCCGTAACTTTTCTTGTTCGAAATCTGCTGTAAAAAAAATGGACGTGACTCGCAGAGCCACCGTAATCACTGAATGGCGCTGCATCCTACTCTCGAATCCGTGTAGGTCATCGCAGTTTGTGAAAGACGATGGGTGGTGCGGTTGTTCCGTATCGCTTTTCGGTCGTAACTCTTCTGTAGGTAACAGCGCCAAACCTGTGGCTGTTCCCCTGCACAGCAGCCAGTAATATCAGCGCCAGTAGTGGTGCAGTGTGCTACTGCACTGCGTATTTTGCACCCCCCTTAATTACGGTGCGTGTCTATTCCAGGCTACCTGCGAAGGCAGCAATGGAATTTTCTCACTAATATTTGGTTGCATAAATTTTCGGCTACGCGTGGTACGTCCGCTGCCGACGCCGGTCGCGCGCGTGTATTGCCTCTTCGTTCTTTCGTGTATTGCATGCCTTAGCGTTCGTTGTAGTATCATTACCGTTTCATTCTCTCAATTTCTACATCTTAGTTGTCTTGTTTGCTTTGTGTGCGTAAAAAGCCCAACGAATCTGCCCCGCCAAGCATTGCATACCAGAGCATTGACAAGGAATTCCTGTCCAACACCCGACACTATTCCCTGCCAACTCGTGCTTACCCTAAATTCGAGGTTCTAGAGCATCTTATCTCCGTCGCGCCACTCTTCACACCTTTCCTCAAGCGCTCCGCCCTTTCGCAGCGCCCCATTTCGTAATGCGGCCCTTCCTGTCGAAACTATCTCTCTCCCCCCCACACGCACTTCGTCCACGCTCTTCGACCAGCCGCGCCGCACCTTCGGCCGCTCATTCGCCGGCGTTCTGCGCGCACCGCTTGAATGAGCCTTAATCGAGCAATTCAATCTGCGACCACGGCGGGGCCGCGGATAGCGCGACGACGACACGCCACTTTGCGTGCCACGCCGCTCCACAAGCCATATGCGAAGCTTAGCGCGCGCGCACCGTCGCCCGGAATCCGTATGGGCTGCCAACGCGTTGTTTCTCGCTAATCAATACCTGCTCCTCCCGCCCTCGGTGTCGCAACTGCCGGCGCAAGCGGAAAAACTAACTGCACTGTAACGGCGGTGACATCGGTTTAGCCTGGCGCGATCTGTAATCGACCTCCGCGGGGCCCCCACGCATGCGCACATGGCCCCGATGCGCTTTATTTTCTTACACAGTGCATTCTCTTCTCGCAAGGCGCTTGATTCTGATGCCTTCCTCCTTGCAGAGCATCGAGCACTCCGTTGTCATCACGGGTGACATAACGGGACTCCAGCCGGGGTCCCATGGCTTTCACGTTCATGCCTTTGGAGACCTGACCAACGGTGCGTCTTGTGTTCCTCTTTACACTATCTCGGTCGCTATGGCGTCTCACCTTGTGAGCACGAGGTCGAAGGTTTGGTTTTTCCTGCGAAGGCGGGAACTCCAAAACGCTCACTTCGTGTAAAGGCATGTTGGTGCATGTCGCGCCCTGCACCCCCCCCCCCCCCCCCCCCTCATTCTCCTCTTGCGGTGTGATCAACCGTGCTCTAACGACGCATTTTGATTTCTTACTCCTCTCCTTCTTATTCTTCTTCGTTATTACGGATAACTCGCTTTATGGACACTTCCGAACCAACATGTCCACATTAACGAGCTACAACTGTCTCTTCTGGCTTGCGTGTAGCAGGAGCAGACATATTCTATGCGGCCACTTTTTTAATCCTTCATTTCTGTCTCAGATGAAGAGTTAGTTCTATACCTTATAAGAAGCGATGCGTTCTATTGAAATTGAAAGGGCAACCGCGAAAGTTTCATATCCGGCTGCGCTAGTGAATTGATCTGCTGCCGTCTATCGCGAACTTCACTATAGAGATCAGTGCTTCGGCTATAGCTCTGCATATTGCTCCACGCTTCGCAAAATGTTTCTCTAAGAATTGACACTGCCTGCACACTGCTGAATCGCCAGCATGTTTAACGGTGTCCGCGCAATGTCCACATGTGTTGGGAATGTCGTTCCGACAATTGGCAATAAGCCCTAATGATTCTTCGCAGGCTGCAATTCCACAGGACCCCACTTCAATCCCATGCACAAGGACCATGGTTCCCCCGAGGACCGCGAACGGTAAGACTCCTTCCATCTGAGCCGGTGACAATCTGAGGCGCACATTCGATCTTCGCACTACCGGTCGCGAACTTACCAGGACCCGCGAACGGTGGCAGAGCAACATGATCGGCGTATCTGCGGTCGTTGGCGTGTAGTTTCGTGATCGCACTAACAGCGTCGCATTCTCGGGGTCACACCGTGATCGTCAGCCAGTGTGGCCCTGTTCCTTAGTCGTGGGCTTCTTGGATCACTAATCTAGGCAGCCTCGTCAGCGACGGTACGGGCCATGCAGTATGCACACAGTTGCTCCTGAACTCAAGCATTCCGAGGCGTACGCAGTCCGCGCTGCTGGACACGCTATTGTTCTTGCAGAACGGCTTCCGTCGAACCTCGGACTGCACTACTTCACCTATCACCCGACAATCCTCAACTAACCGCGCAATTTTGGCGCATAGGCCAAGAATAAAGAACAGTAAACAAAAACATTCAGGACACGCAATTGTGTTGCCATTAGCAGTTGTTGATGCCTTCTGAAGCGACTTCAGTTCCGGTCTGATGACTCCTCCCTCCAGCGAATCGGCGATTTTAGTTTCCGACGACACGTTTTCTTTTTGAAGCTTCTACTGTTATCGCATTAAGGAACGAGGCACAGTGCAGGAATGTCTTCTAAAAACTGAAGAATCGTTGCTAACGACGCACGAGACTGCACTTTCGTGTTCGCGTTGTTATTCACAGAAAGCTCTGACGACCAGTTGCCTGTGCGATGCACCGTAACGCCCAAAATAACGTGCAGTGCGCTGCATGGCCAGTCATTTGCCTCGGGCAGTCAGCCTTCGTGCCTTAGACTATTTGCGAGCGGGAGCATGCCCAGGGCTTGCTGGCACAGCGCAGCGATGATATGTATGTAGTGTGCATATTAACTTAAAGCAGGCCTAACGAGGAGAACCGCTGCGACACTGAGCACTATAGCCGTCATTCTCCATTCCGGTTGACGCGGACCGTTCATTCTCCTAACTCGTATAGCGCTGCGCGTGCAATCAGCGAAGCGCCATCTAGCACATCAAAACTTAATATTGCACCTTCTTTGTCACCACTTTGCTGCAGGAGTGCCTCCACAGCGTTCGTTATGCCCGGGTAGCGTGCTCACTCGTCCGACTCTGTCCGCAGGCACGTCGGCGACCTGGGCAACATCAAGGCCGATGCTGACGGCAAGGCCCGCGTGTACATCACGGACGGCATGATATCCCTCGTGGGCCACCATAACATCATCGGTCGCGCCATGGTGGTGAGTTGTTGCTTGCGACCATTCTCCAGCCCAGTGGCTGTTGCGTCGACTCTTGCCCACTCATCCACACGGTTACGAGTGAAAGCGAGAGTGCCGTGGACAGGTTATGACCCGCGCAATCCGCATTCCTTATCTCTAAGCGCAGAACACCAAACTGTACCCACATAAGCTAAATAAACACACAACATCCTTTCTTTCACTACAGGGCCATCAGGACAGATAGTGGGCTCGAGTGGGGGCGATTACACCTATAGCATTCAGGATGCAGCTTTCGTCGCCCTCTTTGTGTTCGGGGAAGGTGTAACTCTTGTTACGCCACACCTGTGCGAAGTAAAGGCACGAGCTGGAATGAACTGACCGCAACAGTTCAGGCCTTCGGAGTTCCCAGCGTTCAGTGCCCGCTACTAAATATAACATCTCGGTTGAACGACGGTGTCTGAAAACAAAGTTGTGTTGTTGCCGGCTAAGAGATAGCACGGTAATATAAAAGACCGGCCGTTTGGTACCTTTTAAGGGCGGTGTGAATTCTTGGCATTTATAGGGCTTATAGGAGCTGCAGAACTGGCATCGGCGCTTAGGGGCAGGAGAGTAGTGTTTTCCACATGCTTAACCTTGCCGTCCGGACAGAGCGTGTACTGCGCAAGAGACCAGAGTCTGGAACTCCCCAACAGCGTGTAGTCTCCGTCACCCTTTAAATCAGCCCGACTGAAACTACACCCGCTCATGCACCAAATCGCTTCAGAGGGGGGGCTATTTTTTCCTCGGAAATTTTGGTCTCAAGGGTGGAGCCCTTAGTTTAGGGCCCCTGTGGCTGCTGCAGCGATCTTATGCGCTATGGTCAGCGCTGCCTCCCACTGCTCCGTTGTCGCATTTTTTTTATTTTGGGAGCTGCTGTTTTGGCAGCCCCAAGTAGTACGATATAGGGTCGGTTTGTTACATTTTCTCCAATGGACCAACTGTACTGAGCATTCATCTGCATGCAGTGCCCCACCACCAACAAAGCGGGAGTAGGTATATCGGCTACAATTGTGTAGTTAACACTTGCAAGCGTAGTCTTCTGAAAGAAGGAACCTCGCAAAACTCCGGAAAGGTGCCATGCTGGTCAAGCTGACCTCATCACAAACCGGCGTCATTTGCCCCTCCTGACGATGATTCATTCTACTTTGATGGAAGATAGGAGCATTCCCTTTGAAACGGGGTGGTGGCAGTTGCCACGATGATCGGCTTTTTTTCTTTTTCGTTTTACATTTGAGTTTGCTGCAGCTCCCTCCCGTCACTATATTGGCCTGAACACAGCCTCTTCCCAGCAATCCCTCTGGTGGTACTTAGTGCTTTTTCCTTCCAACTCTTAGCCATAGCGCGCTTCTGAGCCACTTACCATTATCTCCAGCGATGCATGGCTGCCGGTTCCGACGCTCATCGGATAAGCTTCTGCCATTTGCGTTTCGAGGCCGAAACTCGTGTGGATAGTGATATCTAGCCACTATCCCTAGTAAATTGTAAGGTGCCTGTCGGCATCGAGTTCACCACACAGTGTCCGTTCACTTACCTTTGTGAAGTCTTCAACGCATGCTACATCTGACTGCCGCAGGTTTCCGTGAAGTTGTGTCCCAGTTCGAAAAGTGTGCACGTACAGTAAACGAACGATATGCGGCAATGAGCGCGTTGTCTTCGGTACATTCAGACCTTTGGCGAAGCCTAGGCGTGCTTCGGGAGACGCTTTAATTCGAACGGTTTCTTTTAATGGAGCACCTTCCGCCATGCACACGCAGCCTTAGACATGGCTGAAGCCACGCGCTCAGTGCCGCTCGTTTCAATCGGTGCAGACTGTACGTACCTTCGCCAAAAAGTTCATAGCGATTGCCAAAAAAAAAAAATAACTGCGTGAAGACGTCGGGACAAGAGGCACAAAGACGCACACATAGAGCAGTTTTTTTTTTATTATGAACAGACTAACCCAGCGTCATGTCTTACTTCAATTTGTCAGTTTACGGTATGCGGGTGCAGGCACTCAAGCCAATCGCATGAAATACCTTTCAGAATCGGAAGGATGTGCCTACTCCATCCGCTGGTATCAACAGCAAACGACTGCATACGAAATGTTCCTCAGCACTTACATACAGTAAACTTTTGTTGCCGTCTGTACATAGCAGGTGGAAAGTACGGCCGCTGCAGCCGCGACTTTACCAAATGTTAAAATCTCAAATACCGTGCGCCGTCCATGTACGTCATATAATCCCAGGTGTGTAAATTTAATTCAGAGCCTTCTGCTGCGGCGCCCCCGTTAAATATCAAATGGCCGAAATGCAGCTTCTTGTTAAGCGCCACATACCAAATACGATTTGAGTGGCCAATCATCCTACATTCCATAAACCGGCGTATCGTTCCCCGAGCTAGTTTGTGTAAAGTCTGGGTTGACACCTCGAGAGTTGACACCTCCGCATCGCTTGATCGCAGGTTCACGCAAACCCCGACGACCTGGGCAAAGGCGGAACCGAAGACAGCAAGAACACTGGCAGCGCCGGTGGCCGATTGGCGTGCTGCGTCATCGGCTTCGTCTCCGGATCGGCATGGACGACTCCAGACTTGCGGCTCATGCTCACCACGCTTGCCTTCGTCTTCGGCCTCTTCTCCAGGCACGGCGTTTGAAGCCGCGGTTCTTCCGTTGTTCGTCTTTCACGTCCCTGTACATAGCCCTTCCTTTGTTTATGGCTTGTTAAATAAAAGCTGGTTTACCTTGTTGCCCGCATGGCCTCCAGCGTCCCCCTCAATCCACTCCTGGTGGTTACCGTGGAAACAGGAAGAGGGGAGGACGTACGTCAGCAGACGAGCTGCTGTTCTGTTCCCATCCAGCTGCTGCTCACCTCTTGGGGTGTGTTTAACCCGGTTGCCGTGCCAGCCATATGTAATCGGATGCACATCAGGAACGAGGGAGCGCAGACGCAGACGCCGCATGCCTGTAAGCGTGGACGTGAGACGACGACCCTACGGGCATTCGAGGCAAGTTTAACCGTTCTATGTGAAGACTGCAGTCCGTAAACGGCACATTATTTTTCAGGTCACTTCGGCGACCAGCTGCTGACCCCAAGGTCGCGAGGTCGATCCTGGCCGCGGCGGCCGTATTTGAATGGAGGTGGACAAACTCCGGCGTGCTGTGCGACGTCGGCTCACGTTAAAGAATCGCAGGTGGTCTAAATTATTCAGTCAATAAAGTTGAAACCGCAGCTCGGAAGGCAGAAATTTGAAGGCAACAATGTTCAAGTAACGAAACACGCTTCGTCAAAGTTTCGAAGTCAGGCGCTCATGGAGCCATCGACGGTGTCTTGCATACGCGCGAAAGTAGCATGCCAGCCAAGTGGCCACAAAAACATCTTCAGTACACACTACGGCCGATGTGTCTCTCCTTGTTCCGTGGGATGCAGTCGCCGTATACCATGCATGTGCGCATCTAGAGGGCAAGCTAGGCGCTCTTGACCTGCTCAGAGCTGATGACGTCACGAAGCCATCACGAAGCCCGCTTTCAGTGTCTAAGTTGCATATGGTGTCACTGTGGGGAAGTGACAGAAAAAATGGTGACCCTGTCCACGTAAAGTTATCAGAAAAGCATTCTCTGTCGCCGGGGGCGGTCCGACTATCATCATCAGACTTCTGCGGCCATACTTGGTCCAGAAACGCGAGCCAAACGGAGGCTTATACACACAGGGGTAAACGTCGCTTATGCCTTCGTTTCTACATTAAGATTCCGCCTATGGTACGTTATTCGCTCGCATCAGTGGAAAGCTTAGTAGAGCATAACGTTGGGCCAGTTGGCGTAGCGACATATTCAAGGAAACTTTGCGCAGATTAACACAAGACTGAAGGGAGAAACACGCGTACACACAAGCGCACGTGTTCGTGTGTGTGTGGGTGGGTGCGTGTGGGTGGGTGGGTGCGTGTGTGTGCCCCTCAGTCTAGTTTATCTACGCAATTTTTTTCTTGAATATGACGCAGACAGCGCAGCAGTAGGTGCTCGCAGCTTTTCGGCAAGCGTCCGTAGTTCTTACGTTTCTAATGTTTTTTTTTTATTTTATTTGAGCACTTGCCATAGGGCATAAGTCGGAGCTGGCGATATGACAGATAGTCATGTAAGCTATTCCCATTCAGGGCCATGAGTAGCCTCCGGTTCTCATTGCTATCCCGTCAACCACCTGGAGATGTCTGCCTCTCCGGTGGCCTTAAGTCAAACGTCTTGTAATCTTTCCCTTGAAGCATTTGTCCCTGCACATGTTCACCAGTTGCGTGGCTGACGTCTCGAGCTGTGGGTGCTGCCTGCCTTTTGCGGCGTCAATGTCCTCAGTACTCACTGGTGCTCGCTCTCGGAAAGCAATGTACATTGGACATGTACTGTGCGATGTCAGTGCACGTTAAAGGTACACTTTGGACAATTTTGAATTAACGCGTCAGTAGATAACAGTATTTTAACGACAAAGAGGTTCCTTTAAAGGGCGACTGCACCACTTTTTTGAGGATTTCGCAGTATTCTCTGGATTCAAATCTATATAAGCTGTAGGTAAAGCATGCCAAGTGTTCCTGCTCTAACATTTAAAATAGTGACGTAATCGACGATTCAATTTTGCGCTTCTCCTCAATGCACCGGAGGAGTGCAGAGAAATTCAGCATGACGTCACGGAAGGTATGATTTCAAATTACCGCTGTTGTCAGCCACACCCTGCCCTGACTCGTTAGACGCTGCCAGAGCACTCTCGCCAGGGTTTGCCTTCGGTGGCATTGGTTTTTTTCCTTCAAAGCAGGCGTTCGTGCGTTGGAAATGTACCGATACCTTCGATGACGTCATCATGCGCCCCCCACTTCGCGTTGTGCGCTGCGGAGAAGCTTGAAGGGCGTCCGGATTTTAATCGGCGATTACTTCCCTATTTGAAGCGCTAGCCCAAAAAGACTTCTCATACTTTACCTGCAAGTTTCACACATTCGACCCTCTCAAGCTCTTTGATTTCTAAAACCTATGCAGTTTCCCTTTAACTCACGACGGAGTTTTTAGGTCTAGAAAAAGCTAATTACTGAAATACCAGTGTCGCCACCATCGGCTGGTTTCGGAACTGCATTGTGTCGACAGAGCTTTTTTTGGTCTCAGATTCCACCAGCTAGATTGTACCATAATCGCCGTTTTAAGTGAACGATGGAGTCCTTCTCGGTGTAGGCACCACGAGCTTGGGCAGAGTGGCGGCAACAACTGGAAGGGACACTTAAGGACCACCCTGAGGGTATGACGCGATAGCGTTCATGCGTCAATGCCCATACATGCTTCCTGGTCATTGTCTACGCGATAGCGTTAATGCGTCAATGCCCATACATGCTTCCTGGTCATTGTCTACGCGATAGCGTTAATGCCCATACATGCTTCCTGGTCATTGTCTACGCGATAGCGTTAATGCGTCAATGCCCATACATGCTTCCTGGTCATTGTCTACGCGATAGCGTTCATGCGTCAATGCCCATACATGCTTCCTGGTCATTGTCTACGCGATAGCGTTAATGCGTCAATGCCCATACATGCTTCCTGGTCATTGTCTACGCGATAACGTTAATGCGTCAATGCCCATACATGCTTCCTGGTCATTGTCTACATTCATAGATCCCTGGTAGCCCTCATACCACTTGTGGCGCCACTGCCCTGCGATGGCAGGTGCTGCCACCGGCGGGGCTTGTGAGACCCAGGTTGCTCTTCCGGAGCAACCTCTCGCGATCAAGCATTAATTGAACTGCCACCTGCCACGGCGGGCAGTTTGCTCACAATCTAGTAGACAGGCTGAGATGTCACAGGGTCACGTGACATGGGTTGCTTCTCTGGGTATTTTCAGTGCATTTTTCACTCACGGCCGTCGACGCAGACGACGGCTTTCCTGCGACACTGTGCCCTTCACGCTCTCGCGTTAAAATCCCATTGAACGCAGGTTTCTCAACCATTTTCTCAGCAATCGATGCGTCCTTAGCTGCCGGACGAACGTCAACATACCCAGGAAGAGACATCGAATCTATTTTCGCTAATAATAAAAAAAATTGTTTAAGTTTTCGGTGTCCTTCCTTTCAAAGAACTTGAGGTGGTTGAAATTAAAGCGCAGCCCCCATTACGGGGTTCCTCATAACCCTTGTGCAGCTTTGGGACGCTGAACATCACACCTGTGACTAGTTAACACTTGAACATGTAATGGCAGCGCCACCTTTGAGATTGCTGTACTACTGCCGGTTGTGTTTTTTGGTTTTTATTAGGCGACTTTATATATTCCTTCGGGATGTCCCAATATATCAGTCAACAGTCTGCGCAAGTCCTGCTCTTTTCGTGTTGTGCCCGCGTCTTGCAGAGCAGTGACATTTTATTATTCATATACCGCATACCTACAGTCTTCTTCCAGCCGTAACAATATCTGATATAAGGACACGCGTCGGTGGCAAAGTTCACGTCACCTGTTTCTGTGTACTATCGGGGACAAAAGTGGTATACTCCACGCGCCGGGAGCCGGAGCAACGGAAAACTGCGTTGCAACGCCTTCTACAGGTGGCATCTGAGATCGAGACATGCCGCTTGGCTCGTTTCAATGTGTCGTGCTTTAGCTCGCCAAAATGCCGCAGTTTTCCGATGCTCCGGCTCCCGCCGCGTGGAGTATACCACTTTTGTCCCAGACAGTACACGACATCACGACTCTACGTCGCGCACTCACACCATTCCCGCAATGATTTACACTCGCATAGTGCAGTGCAGTTAACACCGACAAGTCAGTGCTAACGCAGTGATTCTGCGCCGTCACCACGTGGCAAATGTAGAGCGAAGTTCCGACGGCTGCAAAGAGCAAACGGTAGGCCGTACGATAACCGCATGTTACGGTGTTTCCTCGCGACGCGCAGTACGACGGCGGGACACACTTGCACAATGCGGCGAGGCTCAGTGCTGCTCGGTCGCGAGGTCGGGATACGAACGGCGCCGATACCACATTTTATGCGAAGCATACTAGCCGCACAACCGAGCTCTTCCTTGCTGCGCCGCGCGCGGCCGCGTAGCTACCACTTGACCTACATCGGCGCACCACGTGATATGACGTCACAACAGCTGTGAAAGCTGGGGCTCAACTCGTGCGCTCGCTTGCGGACGCGCAGCCTCCACCGGCGGCCTAACTCCCGCTCCTTCCGCTAGGGGCGCTGACGTCACAACAGCTGTGAAAACTGGGGCTCAACTCGTGCGCTCGCTTGCGGACGCGCAGCCTCCGCCGGCGGTATGCTTCGCATCCTAGGCTTAACCATAAGCTAAGCCAGGCCATTTTTTAAGACCTAAAGAGACATTGAGGACAACTCCATGCAATTATTGTTCTCAGAAAAAAACTGATTCTCCGACTCTTCCTGGCTATGCTAATGTTTGCCCGGCAGCAACACATGCATTTATCGGCGAGGAAAAGGGTTTTAAAAATCGCTCCGCCAGTCGAATCACACTAGCGACGTTCTTACCGGAAGGTCTAGTTACCGCCGTTTTGAAGTGAATAGCTGTGTAGCTTAGAATCTGAGATCCGCGAAGAAAAAAAAATGGCGCCGACGCTTGTTTTTCACTTGCGAAATCGGCCGATGATGGCGCTACCTGCATTGCGTGGTCCTTTACAGCCTGTAAATGCGGTTTTCGGTGTCGGTAGTCTTTCCGATTAGAAGACGGTATCGTTAGCGATACAGGCAAACTACGGTTTCCTCAGAGTCGCTTTAGACAATATAAAGCACTATAAAAGGTACGGTGAAGTCCTTGTTTGGTAACACGCAATATTTTTTACGTGGACCTAGAGAAAACTGCTCAGAGGCGCCAAGCTCATTTGAGTTGTTCGGTATTAAGGCGAAAGCCTTTAATGTCTCATCGTTGTAAGCAGCAGTTGTCGACAGAGAATGTCACGCTTTTCAGTTGGTCGAAACGGTCGTGACGTCACAGTGCGCCAATTTCAAACGGGGCCAATTGTACTTTGCCTAGTAACCATGCAACCAATTGAAGGGATCGTATAGTGATGCTCCAAGTAAGTGGGACTGAGCTTAGTTAATTGCTTAATTACCCAATTAGCCTAATTAACTTCTCTAGTCAGGCCATATAAATAAATAAAACCTAGTAAGAAATTGGTCGAGCTCGGGAATCGAACCCCGGTCTTCGGAGTGCGAGACGAGCATACTATCCACTCCGCCATGCCAGCTCGATGGTTTGGAATGAACAAAGGCACGTCTAGTGAATACGGTGTCTTCGCTCACTGCCATCCTCCTCCCTTCCCTTCCGGCGAGGTTTAGGTGTCCACCGAGATATGAGAGAGAAATACATTTTCTTTCCTCAAAAACCAATTTACCGACGAGCGAGGCGTAGAACCGAATGGGCGATGGCGTTCTATGGACTCCCTGGCAGCGTTGCAAGACGCTCTCGCGTTCCACTCTTAGAGGCGAAGCTTAACAGCTTAACCACACATCAGTGACCACACTTTAGGTCAAAAAAGTGCACCCCCCCCCCCCTGAATTTTGACGGGTGTCCACCGAGATATGTGAGACAGTTACTGCGTAATTTTCTTTCCTCAAATACAATTTTCATTTTCTTCATTACGGGCCATCTTCGGCTTTCTTCTTTCACTCCCACTAACTCCGTTCCTCTACGGTGCGGTTCAGGTGTCCACCGAGATGACAGAGATTTACTGCGCCATTTCCTTTCCTCAAAAACCGTTGCGTTGAAACGGCAAGGCATCGTGCCGAACGGGTCGTGGGGTTCCGTGGACTCCCTGGCAGCGCTACAACACGCTGTCGCGTTCCACTCCTAAAGGCGAAGCTTAAGCTTAAGCTTAATTAGCAGTTAATTAGTATTCAGGCATTAATAAGTAATTAACCATTAATTAGTGATTTGTCATCACTTAGTAATTAGTACTCAATTACATGTGACGCCACTAGTGCCACAGAAGCACTGAAAGTGGTGCGGAAAACGCTTTCGCCTCTACGCACTTTAGACAGTCAAAGTGCCCCCTGAATTTTTACTATGTTCCACTGCTCATACTAGGCTTTACTGAACTGTTTCGATCCATGGGTCGTTTCGAAGCAAGCGTCGGAAGCTTCTTCGCTAAAACCGCTCTAAAGAAACGAACTTCGCTCTAAAAATGGATCGAAAGTCACATGCCCCCAAAACCTTTGGCTGCTAGCATGTAACGCGAGCCGCTTCCGGGCGATGGGCGACCCATCTCCTAGTGTAGATTGCAGCACTAAGGTACAGAACGCATAACCACCTCCACTGCTGCATGCTGCGCGGTATCAAAACCTTACGAGGCAAAACAGACAGCAGCAAAGATGGGAACGCGTTCGGTCAGAGCTGCCGCAGTACGGGTACTAATGGGCAATGGTATGTACAGCCTCCGACAAAAGTATACGGGCCAAGGGGTTTGCTTGTGAGGCCTGCTGCATGCCTCATTATGCATCCTCAGCAATCGTAGCCTCTCGAGAGAAATGGCTTCGAGTTGTCAATCCTAATAAGCTTTGGACTGCTACACGTGCAAGGGAGCCCCGCTAGACAGAAGCAACTCCCTTGGGCTGTGTGTTTTTGACGGGGGCTGTACCTGTCGCTGGGCATGGAAGCTGGGCATCTAATGTACTGTCGGGTGCAAAAGTGGTATATAACACTGACTCGCAGCAGCATGGTTCGCTGCTCTTGTGGCGCCTTTTGGCATTTACGCCGATCTAGAACATCACGAAACGAAACCAGCGAAATGACATGCTCTGGATGAAAATGGTAACCTCCTCGCCTGTCTAGATAGTAGACGTTGCTGAAAAATGGCGCGGGAACAAGTCTAACCGAAGCGCTAGTGTCAAATTTCAAAGCCTTGCACGATGCGAGAGAGCATAATGAGGCCAGGCCTGCTGCCTTCAAGTGTCCTCCCCCTTCTTGAACTACCGGTCGGGGCCGAATGACTGCACTCAACGAAAAATATCTTGCCTCGGAATCAAGGGCATTTACATTGGGCTTTTGTTGACAGGTGGCATAAACTAGTGTAATTACTCAGTGCGCTGCAAGTGACTGATAACAGCAGGTATCAATCGACAAGAGGATTCCCGAAGAGTCACAAGCCACATAAGGGCCCTGCCTCAATCTTACAAATGTTTGAGTCCTTCGACACGTAACCACACTATCAACTCAAATAGCATTTAGCCTGAACAGCAGCGTTATGCAGCCAATAACGCAGTACATCCAGTAAATTTACATTCCATACCGAGTCCATCGCACATGAAGCAATATAGGCTACAGGCTTCCAGCGCCGTTTTTGTCAAAATACAAACTTTTTGAGACGTCGCACTGCCTCATTCCAAAAGCCCACTTGCGGTCTGTATGGGGTAACAATTCACCCTTACAAGCAGAAAACATTTCGTCCCTGGTGCAATTGGTTTGGTTAGGTTTATGGGGTTCAACGTCCCAAAGCGACTTAGGCTATGAGAGACGCCGTAGTGGAGGGCTCCGGAAATTTCGACCACCTGGGGTTCTTTAACGTGCACTGACATCGCACAGTACACGGGCCTCTAGAATTTCTCCTCCGTCGAAATTCAACCGCCGCGGCCGGGATCGAACCCTCCTCTTTCGGGTCAGCAGCCGAGTGCCATAACCACTGAGCCACCGCGGCGGCACCCTGGTGCAATTGAAGAAAAGCAAGATCGTTGACTTTTCACCCCGGCGATTGAGAGAGATCTTTTGCATTGCACGATTCACTTCCCCACACCGCCATGCGCACACGCAGACTGGTCCAGACACAGCTGCGAGCACCTGGCGCCCGCAGCTACGTCTCCGCGGAAGCAGATCGAGCTATGCTAAATCCAATTTCAGGGCTGTGCGGCATAGCGCTGTACAGGGCTTAGGGTACGATAAAACGATCTTCATTGAACATTAAAGGCTCGTGACGCTATCCGCGTAACGGCGAGAGGTTAGGGTGGCAAAAGCCCAAGGAACAGAAGCAAGAAATCAAAATCTCGTAAAGACTTCAACTGCTGTCGTGAAACATTTTGCGTCGCGATAAGAGTAATACAAAAGCGCACACGCTCCAACACACATGCCATTGTTAACGTCGAGCATTCCATTTATATATGCTGCGCCGTTTCAAAATAACAGTCACTTCTGACGGCTAGAAAACTCAAAATGTCGGGGCTGATACAGAACACTCTTTACACACTTAAATCTGGCATACTCATTTCCCGCACTCTAGGTTTTACAGTGCGCGGCTTCGTTCTGACCTGGCGTATTGTGCCTCGAACCCAGCGGCGCAGGCGACGCGAGGAACGATACACCTCGGTGGACCTCCGAAGGGCCGCCGCGGAGCAACGGCCCCTTTTCCCGACGGTCCCTATCTGGACAAAATACGGCGGTTCGGCTGTCCACGGTTGTCTCAACGGCGCGATAACTGTTCGTTAATGCGTCATGGAGCCGACAAGTTCAGGCGATATGGAAGTAAATGCAGATAGCCCCCGTGTCAAATAATGCGGCTCAATCGAACGAAAAGAAAAAGCGCCTATCACGACACTAGTCGAATATGTACTGGCAGAAAGCAGTCTGAAGCGCTTTTATTTCCGCTACGCGGAAGAGAACGCCACGCTATATAAAGCCAAACATTTGCCGAACACCTGCTTGTCGCTAATTCATCTCACACACGAGACACCTGAGGGCGCGAGTAGTGGGTCCAACCTAGAGTTACTGTATATGCTACCAAAGGTGCATATACAGTAACTCTAGTCCAACCTAGTTCGGCCTACAATATGCGCCAAATCAGCGAGATCAAGAAACTCACTATAGTCAAGAATGAAGCGGCGCATGCTTCTCACAGGAGGCCCTGCAGCCAGCCGATTTCCATGATGCCGTGGTTTTTAATACCCCATTTATCTGCCACTCCCCGCGATTTAACGGTTGCAGATCCAAGGGCTCCTTTGAGGGGCATTAGCCGCTTCGTTCTTGACCGGCACCAAGTGAACCGGTCTAGTTACGCCCTCCCTCCAGAAGCTAGACTATGGTAGCGCGCGCCACCAAGTCAGCGCTTGCGAACTCGGGTGCGCGTATAAAGATGCGGCGTAAGGAACCACAGCTATAACAGCTGCTAAGTAACTTGCAAATTAAAAGTCGAAGAATCGCGTGGAGATGTTTTCTGAAGGGTAGCAAACCGAGGCGCCATCTGCCAGCTCAAACAGCTAAGAGACCGCGCGCCGAGGCTTTCGAGCAGAACAAGGCCCGAGGAATCCGCTAGTACCGCTAGATCCCTACAGAAGGCGCGACCATCTGCAGACCAACTTAAGTCGATTTGAGCACGCAACTACAAACCATCGCTCTTACACCGTTTCGCAAATGGTGCAATTATAAACAAGTGCCAAGTCGTCGACGCCAACCGGCACACTTGGTCTCGCTGTACAGCACGTCTCGTTATCTCCAGTGGTTTGCAGACGTCCTGTTTCTGCGTCACAAACGCGACAGATATTGCCACCGCTCGACAGCCACAAGCAAGAACTGGAGGACGCAGCTTCCGCAGTACGTCCTTCATTTCTCCGGTCTAAGCGTAGTCATGCTGCATGAAGAGCGGTGTTGCACATCACAACACAGTGGTAAACCACGCAAGGCAATGCAGTCGGGTAAGTAAACAGAGGAGGGCCATGCCAGTTACGCCCGATGGCAATAACTATCGACATGAGCTCTGAATACAGGCATCACTGCTTCACGTTCGTGCACACAGAGAACGAGTCCCCTCTCCAGAAGTTCAAAACGTGCAGCGAAGGGCACACACGGGGAAAAAAAAAAAAAAAAAGTTATGACCAACGAAACTGATATAGCCTAAGTATTCTGTTAGGACTCTTCCTTCCGCATACAGCGCCAAGCGTCACTCATGTACTCTCCCATACCAAACTGAGTGGATGCTGCGGACAATCAGCAGTATTTATTTCTACCCAGAAAGCATACACTACACACTCGCTCTCAGTACCCTTCTCGTTTCGTTACAGCACATAGGAAAGAAAACACGCTCGAACCTCTCTAAACAACTTTAGAGGAAACAAAAATAGGCGTCAGGAGCCTCTTTCCCAGGGCTTCACGGGTGAAGCGACGGGAAAGATCACTCGCCCTCGGTTCCCTAACAACGCAGCTCAACATTCCGCGATAGGTCGAAAGCGTGCCGTGGGAGAAGCCGCTACCTTTTGCGCCGAGCGTCCGTGGTCGATCAACAGTTCACAGTCCGGCAGGCAGGTAGCGTGGCCGCTGCAGTCGTCGTCGTGTCCTCCGTGGGCCACTTACCCTGCGGCTGCCGATGGCACGTCGAGCTTGCAGCTACTTGCAGCAGAAAGACAGCCTGGGGAGTAACATCAATCGTGTCTTGCTTCTTCAGAGACACCCAGCGGGGGTGGGGCCAAACCAGAAAAGGCAAAGCATGTTTCGTGTAACAGAAACAGGCAGAGCACTATTTTCGTTTTATTTGGTTTTGCGACCCGCAGGGTCGGTGGGCGACTTGCTGCGCCAGGGCAGTCCATTAAGAAGCCCATTTCTGTGTTTTTTTTTCTCAGGCCCGGGCAAAGCCCTGCTCCGTCCCGTAATGCCGAGCTGTCTCGTTTGTTATGTACACAACGCTCCTCACGCACACACATTCGCGCACTCAAAAAGATGAGTCTTCATCAGATACGTCACGCCTTTGCTTGGTCCGCTGCCTTGGCTGCTTCCGATTCGGCGGGGGCCTTGCATTCAACGTCTTTCGGCAAAGGCACTTCCTCAGTGCTCCCGTTCGGCCTGCTGTTGCTGCTCACCTCGCCGTTGCTGCTCGCTTCAGCTGCTGCGGCTCGCTCCGGCGAGCTGTGGCCACGGCCGGTACTTCGGTCACGGTCTCGGCTCCTGCGGTGGTCCCCTCTGCTACTACTGCGCTCGCTGCGCTCCTTGTCCTTGTCACCCCGGTCACGGTCTCTGTCCCCACGATCACGGTCCCGATCGCTCCTGTCGCGTTCTCTGTCCCGGTCTCGGTCCTTCTCCCGGTCTCGGTCCTTCTCTCGATCCCGGTCCTTCTCACGATCACGGTCCTTTTCCCGATCACGGTCGCGATCCTTGTCGCTGCGGTCTCGGTCCCGGTCGCGATCGCTGCGATCCCGGTCCCGGTCGCTCCGGTCCCGGTCACTCCGGTCGCGATCACTGCGGTCCCTGTCGCGGTCGCTCCGATCGCGGTCCCTGTCCCGGTCGCTGCGGTCTTTGCTCCGATCCCGGTCCCTGCGGTCGCTTCGATCCCGATCGCCACGGTCTCGGTCGCTGCGCTCCGACCGCGACCGAGATTCACGGTCCTCGTCCTCCCGCGACCAGCGGCTTCTGCGCTCGCGGCCGCCTCCTCCTCGCCGCCGTTCGGGGGTGACCTCGCCAAAGGCATTCGTGAACACACGCCTGTCGTTTCCGCCGAACCCACTGTCGTCGCCGTCCCTCCCAGCGCTCCAGGCGCTGTCGGGTCCGCGCTCGGACTGAGGTGGATCGTTAAACCTCGACCGTGGGGGACCGAAGAAGCCAAAGCCCGGCTGCTTCCACGGCTGCTCGCCGTTGGCCTGCCGCTCTTCAGCAGCTGGCCCGTTCGGCCCTCCCGCTGGCGGTTTCCAATCCTTTGGCGCTTCCCCGTTCTCGTCTCTTTTCTTGTCAGTGAAATCGGCGGGCTTGTCTTCCGCACTCTTCTCCCTGTGGCTGTCACCTTGGCTCTCAGGACCTTTGCCTTCAGCCTGCGGAGGTTTCAGGTCCGCGATACAGGCCGCCATCATGGGCGGTAGGTTAGGAGCCAGCATGCGGGGACCGGGTGCCAACAATCGCGGTTCTGGAGGCCCAAGCTTTCTCAAGTCTGGTGGGGGAGCGCCTAATCTAAAGTCGGGTGGCCTGAGCATCCTATGGTCTGGCGGCCCTGGCAGCATTCGGTGGTCTGGCGGCCCGGGCAGCATTCGGTGGTCCGGTGGACCGCCAATCATCCGATGATCCGGAGGGCCCAACATTCTGTGATCTGGTGGACCTCCCATCATCCTGTGGTCAGGAGGACCTCCCATCATTCTGTGGTCAGGAGGGCCAGCTATCATTCTGTGGTCAGGAGGGCCACCCATCATTCTGTGGTCCGGAGGCCCACCCATCATTCGGTGGTCTGGAAGCCCTGCCATCATGCGATGTTCCATGGGCCCTCCCATCATTCTGTGTTCCATTGGTCCCCCAATCATTCGATGGTCAGGAGGTCCTCCCATCATCCTAGGCTCTGGCATAGGCACACCCATCATTCTGTGGTCTCGCGGACCACCCATCATTCGATGCTCAGGAGGGCAGCCAAGCATTCGGAGTTCCTCCGGGCCACCCATCATCCTTGGCTCAGGCGGTCCACCCATCAATCTTGGCTCCATAGGGCCACCAATTATTCGCGGTTCTGGTGGACCACCCATCATCCTAGATTCAGGCCCCCTCTGCATACGAGGTTCCATGTGACCACCCATCATTCTTGCTTCTGGAGGTCCATCAAGCATACGCTGTTCCAAAGGGCCACCCATCATTCTCTGCTCTGGTCCTACCACCATGGCTTGGTCATGAGGGCTAGGCTGCCGAAAATCGCCTGATGGGGGAACTATCATTCTTGGATCCGGACCCATTAACCTAGTTCCTGGGAATTCCATGCCAGGCCTGCCATCGGCAGGGTTCTCGAAGGGGAACATGGGTGGCCCCCTGAAACGTACCGGTGCACCAGCAAATCCTCTAGGAGGCATGGGGGGTGATGGCATTCCTGGGAGCCCAACAGGCAAGGGAATTGTAGCAGAGCTCACTGGAGGTACTTCAAAAGTGCGAGCTTCCTGTCCTGGTTCGGCAGCCTGCTGCCCTGTACTAGGTTCATCCACCTGCATTTTGTCAGGCTCAGTTTTTTCAGGCTGTGCAGCCTTGACATCTGCACTAGGTGCTTCATGACTAGATCCAGCCACTGGAGACTTTGTTTCCTTTGCTGCTCCAGAATCAGTCTTTTCTTTTCCTACCAGACCCTGGTTCACAAATTGGCTTGGCACACCAGGTGGCGCAGACAGAGGTGCAAATCCACCAGAAGATGGCACCACACCAAACTCATTCACAGTCGGCTTTGAACTTTCAGCAGGCTCTTTATGGCTGCCTGCTGCTGCCTCCCCTGAAGCAGAAGGGACCAAACCAAGGCGACTTGCTTCACTTGTACCATCTTCATCTGTGGGTGTGGCGTCACCATCAATGGCCATCGGTACATCTGCGGTCGAGCTATCTACAACAGGTGCTGTCACCACAGCGGGTGACTGGGTGACAACTGCAGCAGGGTTTGCTGTAGTGACGATGGGAACCACTGCTGCTTGAGAGGTGACTGGGAGGCTCATAGGAGGATGAAGTGGCAGACCCAATGCAGCCCCTGGCAGGCCCAAGTGAGGGGGCAGCAGTCCCAGGGCGCTGGGCCCCAGGAGGGTTTGGGAGGTGTTCGGTGGCACCATGAGCATGTGGTTGGGTGGAGGAGGCACACCCATCGGCAGCTGGATTTGAGACATCACGAGGCTCTGAGAGGGCAGCATGCCTGCAACAGGTGCACACAAACAAAGTAAGTCTTTTGCTGAAACAACTGTAGTCACAAACAGCGGCATGCTAGACACAAAGACTGGGGACCCCCAAGCAATGGCAATGACTGCCAAAGTGAAAGTGCTCACAGCAGGCTGCCAAGCTAAATGAATAATGACCGCTGTGAGCACAGTTTCCTAAGAATCACTGGATGTTTGAGCTGTTGTGCTTTGCAAGAAGCTAAATGTGGCTTCCTGACACTGCAAGCATGTTTTATACCAACCAGAAATGCTGCCAGGAAGTTGGTTTTCAATACCAAGGTTCGTTTTCGTTGCACCTATACAAATAAAAAAGAGCAGTGGCACGATGCAGCGCAGAAGGCATTCCCTACTGTACTTCAGTAAACATGTCATTAGCTTATCTTACGGCAAGACATTTTGGGGGGAATGGCAGGGCAGCGTTCACTGGCCCTGGACATGACGCCACACGAACATAGCAACTGCAACATTTGCAATGTTTAGCTGTAAGAACATAAGCTTCAGAGAATTATTCTCTAGTCCATGACCTATGAAACAGATAAAAGCAGTCGTTCTGCGATGACAGGCAGAGAAAAATTCGGCATTTCGGCACCGAATGTGGCTTTTAGATGTGCAGCCTTCATGTCAGCACCGTTGTCCAATTAACGTGTTCAAAAGTGGGGCTGATGGTTGCTTCCACCATAGGCAGTGCCTAAAGGCTGGCTCCATCGATAGGGCCTCAAGTGACCTGAGCACAGGTGGAGAGGAATAGGTAGAAAGGAGCTTGTAGCCTGTTTTGCACATGGTTTTACAGAGAGGTGAAATCATTTTCAAAGGCGGTTGTTTGCTCAATTTATGTCAGACACCTGAAATAAACTATCCCCATGCTCCACCAGTGTGCTGATTGTTGTTTTGTAGCCTTGGAGCTGAGCAGCCAGCTCTGAACTGACTAGTGGTGTGAAGATACGGGTTGCCCTTTTTCATCCTCCCTTGTGTAGTGCTGCCACTTTGTATTTTTCTCCGTCTCGGGTTTTATACGAAATGCTAACAATTGCTCCTGAATAACACAGCCAAATTTTCAAAACAATACTATTGAGACCAGCACTGAAACGAAGCATAAAAAAGGGGTTTCTTGCTTCGGACTCGTGCAGTCCACCTTATGTCATGGGGGGGGACTCAGATCCCCTCTCAATATTGGTAGGGGGCCTAAGTCCCTCCGTGACCCTCCTGACTTTAAGCTCATAGCATGCTGTGTTTGTCAGCAGCGGTTCAGCGTAGTGGCGGTTCTGCGACCACCTGCAGGTCTTCATTGCTAGGTTAGCCACACTTTTTTGGAGGTGCTTCTCCACTGGCTATTTTCATGAACAATGCTTAAGCACCGGAGTCGTCCAAAGTTCTCCTAGTACAAACATAGTTTTCAACACCTAAAAGCATAATCCCATTTTGTACTGCACTTGCCCGAAAAAACAGCGCATAGTGGGCAGAAAACACCACTTTGACATTTTCGGCATTAAGATGCCATGTCCACGTTTGTGGACGTGCCACTCTGAATGTCCACCGCAGTACTTTTCCTTCATCTATGATAATGAAAACTAGTGCGCCATTTCTACATTAACCTATTTTGACACATTCCATAACAGCGCATAGTGGGCAGAAAACACCACTTTGACATTTTCGGCATTAAGATGCCATGTCCACGTTTGTGGACGCGCCACTCTGAATGTCCACCACAGTACTTTTCCTTCATCTATGATAATGAAAACTAGTGCGCCATTTCTACATTAACCTATTTTGACACATTCCATATGGTAAATTGCATCATTCCCGACAACATGAACAGACAGCATGCAAAAATAAAAGCTTTCAACCAACCTGCCAAAAAAATGCCGTGATGCCTAACTTTTCTTATTTTTTACAACACACATTTCGCTGTAGCTGCGAGAGATGGCGCCACAAACTGGACAGGAAGGGTCAAATGGTAAGAGCGCAAAATTAAAAGGTGGAAATTTGCTTCGTATACGAAAATATAAGCAGGCTCAAGTCGCGTCCAAACATGTGGACACAGCGCCTGAAGGGGTTATGCACCTTCGCAGTTCACGACGTTTGGGTGGTTGGGGTCCATCCCAGTGCTTGCAGTCCGGTGAAACCGATATGCGAGGGCTAAGCAGGCTATGTGTCGTCGTAAGCATTGCATTTCAGGCTGCATTCGACAACTGACAACCGGCGCACTGTCTGCATGTCACGAGAGAACGTGGAAGGGATTGTACCGCTCGCATTGCAGCTCAGGTTGCTGCTTTTCTGTTCGTTTCGCAAGCTATCTTGTGTTTTGCCTGCAGTGCCTTGCCGTTAACCGTCCGCTGACGTCACTGCTCCAGTAAGTAGGGATCTGGCCACCTTACAATACTTCGTGACAGCATTCAGTAAACTTTAAGCATATTGCCTAACCGTGATATCAGACCTTTTTTTCATGACAGCAACTGTTATTGAAAGAATTCTAAACAAGGTATTACTATACAAAATAAAGTTTATTGCTGCTATTAATACAGCACGATTCCCGGTTCCTTATTTAATGCCTGGTAGGTTACAGGTATAACAAATTATGCTGATTAGGCTCAAGCAACCTGAGGTTTTCCCCTCCCTTGTTCATTTTGTGATCGATTATGCTGATGAGTAAAAATAAAATTTGTTTCAACATCTCCGTTTCTCTTCATAGCTGTGTTTTGTGGAAAAGCATTTTTCTTTATTTTGAACTACCTGTAATGAAAATCGAAATTATTCGATTTGATATTTGAATACCTCTAATTTGTTTTTCAGGCCATGCTTAAGAGAAAATTTCAGTTGAAATTTAACTTGGAAGTATTATTTGCTTCTATCTGCACTCTACTTATAATATTCAAATTCAGTTCAAAATCCAAAATTCACCTATTTGCACGGCTCTACAAACTATCCAACAAAGCCACTTTTGTTAGGTAGAAGCAAAAACCCATAAGCACTGGAAAACGTATTTAGAATATCACGCCCAAGGTGCCACTACAGAAGGAACTGAAGCAGAATTTGCTGGCATCTTAAAAGAGCCCTAAGCAATACAGCTGTTTTACCACATGTGCTATTTACTGGCATTATTACTATTATTATTATTATCAGTATTATTTACCTGGGCTAGAAGAGATGTTGCGGCGGAGGCAGGCCACCTGGGGTTCTACAACATGCACCGACATCACACACCACATGGATTTTTTTTAATTTCATCTACATCAAAATGTGCCTGCTGATGCAGGGATTCGATCCCGTGTCCCTAGTTAGGCTCAACTGCTGAATACCACAGCTAGTAAGACATCGCAGCGGGTACATCCAGAGTGTCTAGCTCACATGAAACTTGAGGCACTACTGTAATTCACTAGGAGACTGAGAATGGAATATAAGATTGAAGTGCATGGAAGCCTGCTACCCGCCCGAATGTGGACTGCTTGCGACAAAAACTATACTGCACCATGCATAACTACTAGTCACTATGGTCGCTTTGACGCAACATACAACTATTCTGGACTTGGGAACCACGTCTCGCCATGTGTCCGATGCTGAACTTTGCCACCAGTTACAAACACAACATGCCCCCATCTTCACAGCAATCTGCTGCCTTCCCACTGTGCACAATGTATCCGTAGTACCAAATGGCTTTCTATAGACTCCATGGCCTGCTGGAGCCAGCTATGTGACAGTATGCAATGTCAAATATACTATAACCCATCAAGAATAATACCAAAACAGTGTTGCAAACAGCTGCACATTTGAAACACAGTTTCCCAATACTTTCCAGCTGATAGACGTTTATCAAGTGTTGGTAATACGGTAGAGCTCAGCTCTTACAGTCCGGGGGGCAGCATTTTACCGGCTGCTAAATTGTTGAGGTCAAGTCCTGCAGTAGCTTTCACAGAATCCCATGCCATACAAACTCTGCTGTTACATGGCAGTGGTACGAGCATACCCATACGATACGTTGCGACCGTTATCTCACGCTGGCCCATACGATGAATGCCCGCAGCCACTTTGAATTTTTATGAGGCTTAGTCAGGCTACAGCAAAAACCACTCACATCAAAGGGGCTGCTGGCCCCTAGAGGCAGGTTAGCGTGCATGGCATGGCAACTGTACGTCGGCCAAAGCAGGAAGCCTGAGCCCTCAGCATGTTCTGCGGCTTATAGTGTGCTCGGGCCACATCAATGCTTCGTGCGCTAACAGGTGGCGTGAATTTTGTTGCGGCTGCTGGCACAGTTTCATCCCCGTAGAAAGGAAAGTGTGCAAAGCCACAGGTGCAATAATGAAACTACACTGCGAGAGAGAGCATGGGGGCAGCGTCGTACGAAAAGCAGTTGCATGGGTCAACGACACTGCAGAACTATCTATCATTCATCCTCAGCACTGACTGCACACGTGTGAAAACACCTAGCAATGCAGTCACCCATGCAATGCAACTGATGAGCCCCTTTTTCTCGAAACGCCCTTTTTAGTTCAAACTACAAGTACTTCGATCAAATTTTTTAAGTTCCTGTCATCAAAATTGGAGCGTGATGAGGGCCTGAACAAATTAAACACGGACATCTGATAAGCATTCCAGATCGACCAAAGAGCATTGTTTTGCTGTGATATACATGTGGACAATTAGCTGGCACATCCAATCTTCAGTCCCATTTTCGAAGATGAACACAATGGCCACAAGGCTGTCCTTGTCTTGCCCTTTATGCCAAGTGTTCTGTAATCGCAGCTGTCCACTGTGTTGTTCCATTGTGATCCAGAGCACAGGTACAACTCTGCCAGCCATGCTTTGAATCCGATCCGGCACCACCCTCAAGCGCTTCCATGGTGCTAGAGTACACCGTGGTCCTCAAGACAGTGTTTTTGCAAGTATTGATAAAAATGTGTGCTTGCGTGATCAATGTAAATTATCTAAAAAAAATCGCCAGAAGCATTAATACAGAGTTAAAACAAGCAGATATCACAGTCTTTCTTTTTTGTAAAGATATTAATTTCAGCCATGCACACAAGTTTTGATACCACAATATTTTAGATGCTGGTAAAGCCATTGCACAGATATCGTAGATCATGAGCTGGAACAGTCACTTTTTGCAGAATGCACTTGCTATGGGGAACTTTGACCAAAAATTTCACTGTGTTGTGGACACCGATGGGCCATACCATGTGCACGAACTCTGCTGCTCCAAACGTGTAGTGTAGGAACAACACCTTTGAGAGAAATGAATGCAGGAGAAAACTACTTTTGTACTTAAAAGAATGTCTTGCTGGGCAAGGTGGTAACTGTTCACCGTCGTCCCGCCTTTCTGCCTTGTGTTCTGTCTTTTTTCGCGCCTGTAACCAAAGATACTTTTGTACACTAGTCCATCCGGCATCACCACGGTGTAAGAATATACTTAGGTGCTGACATTGCACCCAGCGGCGCAACCAGATCTGCTGCTCCTTGCACTTCTCTCGAGCGCGGACAGATGGCGCCATATGATGGGGGCTTGTCTAGTTGCCGAGCTGCGACGCCTTAATGCAGGCATTGTGCGATCGTTCGGTACGCTCTCTCTGGGGATTGCCTGGCACCAATGTTCTAGGCGAGCAGGCTCCAAAACAGCTTTAATAAGTGAAACTTGGTCCGGACAACTCTGGCAGCCCGGGTACGAAGCAGCCCGGAACTCTGGGTACGAAGCATAATTTATTTTATTTATCTATTTATCAAATACTGCCAACTGCCTCTTGGCAGTCAAAGCAGGAGTGGATACATTGTTCTTGAACAATTGCTAAGGTGAGTTTAATTCGCAACCGTGGTTGAAATATTGTTCACTTTCTGATCAATCGAAGTTAATTTATCAATAGTTTTGTCTAGGCGACTGTTTGTTGAGGCCACACTTTCCTTTAGTTCCTTCAAGGCATCCATTATCGTCTATCACGTCTATTCGGCTTCTGGAACCGGCTGGACCCCTCAGGTGTGCCATAGCAGCAACCAACACATCACAACCACTATGTACATAGGCCGTGACGACCGTCCATACAACAACAACCAACACATCACCGCCACTATGTACAGTCTCTCTTTGTCAAAAGTAACCAGGCTGCATGGTTTGTTTCTAGTTCATACAGTGGAACCCGTACAGCTTCCCTGAAGCTGAAATGGTTGTTAAAGGTAAGGACTGGGGGTCTTCTTACCTTCCAAATACTTTTCATGTTTAGGAAAGTCACAAGGGCTCCACTATACAAGCTAGAAGCAAATCATGCAGCCTGGTTACTTTTGACAAAGACTGTACAAAGGCCACGACGACCATCCATGGCACCGGCCCGCGCCACTACATGCGTTTGCACAACGATCACTGTGGCTGGCCCAAGCTAACTTTGTACGTGCACGGTGCCTAACAAAATGTGGAAGCCAAGAACTTAACGTCCACACCTTGTGATGCACTTCGGCAGCGCATAACACTGACAAGCACAGCGTAAAACGGCACCGAAAGCCGTGCAGGCCGCTCAGCTGTGTCTGCCGCTTCGCAAGCGAATAGCCACTACTCCGCAGCCCCCCAACGTTGCTGCAGTCGGCACATGTACTAGAGGGCGAACACGATCTGTGCGCACTCTCTGCCGCGGCGAGCGGTTAGTGTCAACACCTAAAATATTCTTACACCGTGGGCACGACCAGCCTAGATAAAATAGGTAAAAATGACATAATCCTAAGCCCTGCAAGCCATAATTTACAGGCAAAACAAAAACAAAGGCTGTGAGAAATGAAAACGCATCACAACACCCTTGAGGACTCATTTCTATCCTTTATTCGGAAAAAAACATTGGCATTATGCTGCCAGCATTGCTTATTTTTACTACTCAGCTTATCTCCGCAAGCTTCTGCGCAGTCATCCTACAGCACAAAAGCAGAAAACTGAGAAAAAATAAGCTGCAATCCACTGAACAGCATTGCATTAACTCTTTCCCTGCCGAGGGGAAAATTAACTTTTTTGTAGGCATCAGTAGTTTTTTTTTTTTTTCTGTAAAAACTACTGCATTTAAAACTTTATGCGATACATGAAAACAGCTAAATAAACGTTCTTCTCAGGCATATCAGTTTGAATAAAGAATTGCACTTTGCAGCAGTAAATTTTATTTGCCAAAAACAGGGTTTTAGGAAAAAAGTGAATAGAATTTGTAAAGACACACTTGGATCTGTGTAGTGGTGAGTTTTATGGCACATGACCAACTACATTTGTATCTAAAAAAAAAAAAAAGTCAGGAATTTTCTGAAATATGCAAAATGTTTGGTATTCCACTGGCCACTATCTATGAAACAATCAAAGTGCTACTTTTAATAGTATTCTTACTACAAAACAATCACTGTAAACCCTATAGTTGCCGCCTGTGTTCCAGGCTGGTTTCCGTTCTCGCCGATGTCAGATCTGAATCGCGATGAAAAGGCAGCATCTTCAGACTTGCTGCTACTCGGGTCGTCGATAAAATCAATTGCAGACAAAGCGGAGTCCTGAAATTTACGTTTCGGGGCATGCGTTGCACATGCGGAGGCTGCCAACCAACTCGACGCTCCTGCGTCTTCGGAGCACACTCAATAAACGCCGCCTTGCTGAGGGGGGGGGGGGCTGCACCAAAAGCAAAACTTTATTTGATAACTAAAAGCCAGATGATGTAGCGTGCCCATAAACAATGCAGAAGGCTCCGAAGTCGGGCGGCAAGGTCATCGTTAGCGGGCAATGAGTGGGGCACAGCGTCTTTGCAGCACGTTAAAAAGTGCTGCCTTGAGGGGAAAAAAGAAAACTACATCGAAAACGAAACTTTAGTTCTCTGACTACAAGACAGATGCGCAGCATGCCCCTACGCAATGCGGAAGGTTCCGAAATCAGCACGCAAAGTCATCGCTGACCGGCTGACTATGCTTAATAGCGTGGTAGGGAAAGAGTTAAAAGAAGAAAGCCCCGCCTATGCAGTAAGGACTTCTGAGAAAAAAGGTCTGTCATAAATCCATAGCTGTTCAAAAACTAATAATTAGAGAACACTGCAACCTTTATATACTGCACAGCCAAAATTTACTTCAAAGGTGCTCTCTGGATCAAAAACTTTCTGGTTCTGTGGAACAATATAAGGTCCTTATGCTCAGTTGTTGGGCTTTTATGACAAAAAAATATGGCCACTCCAAAAAAGTTGCTTTCGTGGTTTTTCAGAACAAGTGGTCATGAAACACCTTATTTCCTTATCCTGCACAAGGGGCTTTCCTGAGGTCACCTATGCTAAAAAGTGAACAAATTACCAGCATTTCTGAAATGAGTTTTATTAAGCTGGCACACTCACTAGCTCATTGTGCTGTGAACGACCTTTTTACACTTAAGATACAATACTGACAGTTCGGTTATGTTCTAATGGCATAAGAATACAATGTCCCTGAAAATTTGATTAAAATTTGTCCAGCAGTTCAGAGATTGGCCTTTCACCTCCACATCCCATAATACGACGCTCACAGTGAGTAACAAGTTTAGGTTCGTAGGAGGATTCAGGTTCCAAGATTCCAAATCTGCAATTTTCACCATGAATAGAGGCTCAATGAGCCAGAAAACAGCACAAAAGTGAATGACAGCAGTGACACCACTCAAGCGTTCCAACTTTGCCTAGTGAAATTAATTTTCCACCGGCAACAATTAGCTCATCGCTTTCATGTGCAACACGGTTTCAAATTGGGTGGAAAACACTGGAAATGCAGCATGCATGGCATAAGAACGTGACGCATTGCCTGCTTTGCACGCTATACACAGTAAGTCCATAAAAAAATGTTACATTTTTTTTTTACTGATTTTATTTGGAGCATTCTTTCAGACACAAACGGTCTAGGATAACAGGGCTAAAGGCAGATTGATTTTATTTGGAGCATTCTTTCAGACACAAACGGTCTAGGATAACAGGGTTAAAGGCAGATGCTCTCTGCCTGACTAGGGCCCTGGCACCCATACAGTGCTCAGATATGCACAAAGGATTACGACATTATACAACAATATACAAGTGCTAATGTGATAATAAAAGAGAAAAAAAAACCATCCAATACAGAGTTTACTTGGTTTTCAAAACATGTATGCTTAATGCTTTTAACTGGACAGTATGTACGTTCTGAAGGCATTTTTGAATCTTTTAACTGCTCTATATTGCTGTGATATGTCAAGAAAAGATGGGTGTGTATTTAGAAAATTAGGGATTAGATATGTCAGTGTTTGTGTACCATAGCCCGTTCTTATGGCGGGTAGTCTAAAGAAGCTCTTTCGAAAGTTATAACATGTAGTACTGGGCAGGCACAAGTTGGTTAACACTGATGGATTTCGCATGATTTTGTTCTAATATGAGTAGCAAGTTCCAGCTCATATAACTGGTTTATTTTTAGCACATCAAATCTTAGGAACACCGGGGCTGTGTGTTTCAGCTGTTCCAAGATTTTCGATGCATCACATAGCTCGTTTTTTAAGAATGATCAATTTGTCAAGGTTAGACTTGGTAGTAGAACTCCAGACATGCAAAAGTTACATTACCGGATTAATTTAAGCCATCTAATGCTCTTAGAAGCTGTCCTAAATCTCACCTCACGGGTACAAAGTTCATTTCACATTCATGAAATTAGGCCTGATGATCATGAAGAACCACCATGATGCTAGCGGAAGTACCTATAATGGGACGTTAAGGCGGGAAGACTGCTTGGAGAAAAAATTTTTATTTCTCCACCAAACTAAACAAAATTTCATATACTGCACTAGCTCCTCATGCCGATTTCAAAAATATGATTACTTTTTTGATAGGTTAATTATTCTCAGGATATAATTAATTAGCCCCCCCCACAGTTCACCAGAACAATAGAGAGAAAAGTAAAACATAAAACCTCAAATATAGCACATTGTTTGAGTCCAGAAGGAAAATGGAACAGACAGTTTTCTAATTTTACCATCATTAGTGATCTCACAGCACAATGAAATTCATGCAACCATCTGTGACTAATGTGCAAGACCAAGATCGATAAATAAATTTCTGGGCCTTAATTAAAAAATCTGCACCCAACATCGCATGCTCAGATCATATAGCCACAAGATGAAAAAAGAATTATGGGACACTCAGCTATACATGCTGAGATATGTCACTTAGAAATTTGCTCGGAGTCCAAAATTTGCATTCTCAGAAAATGAGAAAAACAAACAGAGTGCAGTTTATTGAAGAAAAATTCAATGTTATTCATCTAGTGGCCTTGGGAAATTGCTAACAGCCTCCTGGAATGTAGTCTGCTTGCATACTAGCATTGAAGTGGCTTTTTTTCAGCGTGCATTGCATATTTTCTGCCGACTTGTGCTTCTGCGCACATGCAGTCTTTCTCTTGCATGCACTTGGTTGCTTGGGGGCTGGGGGTCAGGTTCAGCTCTTTCAGAACGCATGCAGCAGTTCTTTCATTGCCTGCGTTAAACTTCACCACAGCCACAGCGGTCTGAACAGTGAGGCGTGGCACTCCTTTCGGGCAAGTGCCCATATCATCGAGTGTAGCTTTTCATTATTGTTCCGAGTTTTGCCTTGTTGGACGCGCTCAAAAAGCCTCTTGTTAGAAAGTCTTTCGTACACAGGCAGCAAAGCATCACAGACATGAGGAGGCAGGTTGTGTCGGTGATGCGGCGTGGTCTCGCCTCGGGCCTCTGCAGCCTTCTGCCTGCACCAAGACTCGGGTCCTATTGGACAGAGGCTGTGGTTGGCCGTGGCATCATTAGATGTGATATGATGATAGGTGGCCATCCCAGCCCTTTGTGTGGCCTCCACGTCACCAGTGTGCCACTTCAGAGCCCATGCATAGTACGAGCTCAATTTAGAAATTAAGTCTGCCGTAAGCTTTCCTTTTCCACCAAGGGATTCTCCACCAGCGACCACATTGCACAAAGCCATTCCCATGCGCTTCTGCACACAATTTATGCAGCCTTCTTCGGTAATTCCAGTGTGGTTATAGACTTCTGCTTCTTGCAAAGCAAGGAAAGTGCGACTGTCCTCGTCGGACAGTATGATAGTGTACCAGAGGTTGTGTGCTGTTGCAGGGACCGCTTGAATAGGATAAGTGCAGCCTCTACCCCCATTTCGCCAGCTTTCTTGTTGGTATTCTTCTGGCAAATGTGGCCTGCTTTCCAAGCTGAGTGCGTCGGGTCATTACATTATCCTTCGGGCCACGTTCGCACGCTGCCCAAAAATTACTGAGCACGATGTAATCGAGCACAAGTCCAGTAGAAAGCTCAATAACTGTCCCGACTCCGGTGTGCGAGGAATGCCCGCGTGTCATCCACGAGCCGTCAAATGAGACTGATTTTTCCTGAATGTCCCACATTTGCCTCCGCGTACACCTCCCGAACGCATCGCGCCCAGTCAGCCGTCATCCTCTGGGCTGCATGGTCCACCGTGGGCGTCAACTTTTCTTTGACATACTTTGTCACGTTTTTGTGTGCAAACCGCGATGACATATATTCATTGCTGAGAATATATCATTTAAGGCACCACGCTGATTTCCGGTTGCTAGCACTGCGCGTGCAGCACGAATGTTCACAACAAATGGATTCTTTTTTTGTCCGCCTATCACACGCGGTGAACTCCATCCATAAGAAATGCCCCCGCAATTTACGCACAAGAGCGTCAATTTCCCAGCACGGCCATACTCGCTGTCACATTTGCTGATGTTCACATCCCCATCGCAACTTTGCATTTCACAGACACAAGCAGCGCGTTCACAGATGTCAAACGAACAATTGTGAAGGCTGCATCGTCGAGCGGTTCGGCACCGGTCGTCCGTCTTTGGTTTCACCCCAAGAATGCTGCCTTGCGCTCCGTTGCAGAAGTCAATGCCATCTGCTGCCGTTTTCTATGCGGTTTCCTTTTAATTGCTTCGATCTCTTGATTGATTCGACCGATGCAAGGTTGCAGCATCGGGCTGTCTCGCCGAACGCAACCGCTGTCCGATGTTTCAGTGTCCGCGGCCGCCGTTCCGATTACGCCTAACCCAGTCCCCACATCGCAGTGTGATTCAGGCGGGGGTATATCCGCGATGCTTGCGGTTTGAGCGCAGCTCTTCTCCTTTAAGTTGTCAATGAGTGACTTCTTCCTCTTCTTTCCGAACTTGTGCGTCGTGCGGAACTTAGGTGTTGACATTGTTGTAAGGAGCACCGACGATGACACAGACAAGATGGCTCCCACTTACGCTTGTGGCCAGCCAATCAGATGACACGCTTCAGTAACGTGCACCGATAAGCGAATAGCAGCACACATTAACTTTTTCTTGGCGACTTTTTTTTTTTCGCAACCAATACAGTAGCCGACCGATATTTCGGACTCCAATAATTCGGACTAGCGCGATATTTCGGACTTCGCTGAGGAACCGTCGCGCACCTCATAGGGACGTGTACATTTTCACGACCGATATTTCGGACTTTGCAGAGTCCAAATGTTCGAATTTTCGGACTAAAATAGACGCCAACAATATTGCAGTGATCATTTCTCAACCGAAAATTTGTTATTTCGGCCTAATGTAGACGTGAATAGGCATCGCTGTCACTACCAACTCATTTGCCGCCACCGCGAAAGGCGCCATCTTGGATTTAAACGGAATCGGTTCGGCTATGGCTCGGCGGGCGCAGTCGGACTGGCTTGGATAGGTTTGGCTATTTGTTTTCTGTCGTCGAGATAATAAAATGCTCTCCATTGCCATCGAGATGGTCTACAAAGGGCGCGCATCTCACTGAAAACGGTACAGCGGGACAGCAAACGCGGTAGACGGGGGCGAGGGTGCGACTGCATTCGGAGGCTCTCGCTCGCGTCTTCCCGCGGGTTACCTCTCGGACTTCGCGAACGTCATTGCCCCATGCAAATTGGCTGTTCTTGCTTCGCGCAGCGAGTGCATTCATTCGCGGCATGACCGCGGCCGCGTCGCACTATCTGGTATCATGATGTGATAGGGTGCGGGCATGAAGAAAGCACGGCTATGACTCAGATATAGTTATCGCTTGTAGGTGGAACATGGGGAGCGGCGATTTTCGCGATTTCAAAAGCCGGTTTTTTGCAGAAAAGTTTTTTTTTTTAAGTTCACGCACCGCAGGGTGCGTCGTCCAAGCCGCGGCGGACGCTGCAGCTGTCCCGCTGTACCGTTATCAATGCGATCGCGCGCCCTTTGCGCCGCACTATCTTGGTTTTGGTTTATTGGGGTTTAACGTCCCAAAGCAACTCAGGCTATGAGGGACGCCATAGTGAAGGGCTCCGGAAATTTGCGCCGCACTATCTGGTATCATGATGCGACAGGGTGCGGACATGAAGAAAGCACGGTTATGACTCAGATATAGTCTAATATTATCGCTTGTAGGCGGAAAATGGGGGGCGGCGATTTTCCCGATTTTGAAAGCCGGTTTTTCGCAGAAAAGTTTTTTTTTTCTAAGTTCATGCACTGCCGGCTGCGTCGTCCAAGCCGCGACGGACGCTGCAGCTGCACCGCTGTACCGTTTTCAATTCGATCGCACGCCCTTTGCGTCGCACTATCTGGTATCATGATGAGATAGGGTGCGGACATGAAAAAAGCACGGTTATGACTCAGATATAGTCTAGTATTATTGCTTGTAGGCGGAACATGGGGAGCGGCGATTTTCGAGATTTTGAAAGCCGGTTTGTCGCTCAAAAGTTCATTTTTTTTAGGTTCACGGATTTTTCGGACTGTTCGATTATTCGGACCATTTTTTGGGTCCCGCTGAGTCCGAAAAATCGGTCGGCGACTGTACAAGTAAAAGCTCGTCAATGGAGTGAAATTGAACACGAAAGGATGCTCTTTCAAATGAGCCCAAGATGGCAGCGATCACTGCCGGAGAACGATGGCTGCGTGTTGCTGAAAGAGCGCGATTTTTTTGTCAAAACCTGCCCACAGTGTGCGCGGACCTAAGTTTTTTAAATTGAATTAGTCGAAATACTGACTCTGGAGCTCTGAAAATTCACAGACTACTAGAAAAACAGCTGCAGATATAAAGAATTCTATTCCTGAAAAATCGATTTCTTTGAGATTTTTTTCTTCCCCATGACCGGTGCAGAATGTCATTTTCTATCTCACAATCAGCTAGCACCTTCTGCAGTCTAATATTAGGCTGGGTTTGTGAAACTCTCTTCTCCTATTCTGCTCCTACCTTTCTAGTTCATGCTACAAATATTACTTAAGAAATGCTTCTCCAGTGGCGCACAAAGCTTGGAATGTGTTAAACCAACTTGTTTGCGAAAGAAAAACAACATATGCTACTGGCCAAGCGCACAACCTTTCCAAATGCAAAAAAAAAAAACACAGTAGCAGTGCTTATTCATTGCATTCTTTTGCCATTTTTCAATCTACTTGTACAATGCCCATCAGAATGTAGAGTAAAAGCTCATTAATTCGAACACTGTTAATTCGAAAATCCATATAGATCAAACTGCCAACATGCTCTCAGCCAACGCCCATGTAAGTCTATAGAGTCATAAGCGAATTCGGGCACAACAGGCTTTGCACCAGTTGATTCGAATGGGCTCCTGAAGAAAGCCGTGTCCAGATATGACTGGCGCGGTAAGGTATCGTCCAAATAGCCCTAGTTCAGCCTTAATTTCATGTCGCATAGCATAGATTCAGTTTCGCTTTTCTGAGCTTTGCCCCAGCCCGCATCTCGCAGGT
The DNA here is from genome assembly GCF_055824585.1 of Amblyomma mixtum. Classification (NCBI taxonomy): domain Eukaryota; kingdom Metazoa; phylum Arthropoda; class Arachnida; order Ixodida; family Ixodidae; genus Amblyomma; species Amblyomma mixtum. The sequence goes on from NC_143013.1 coordinate 39,156,594, forward strand.
CTTTTCTCGCCCCATTTTTTTTTCATGCCACTTCGGTGTTTCCACCCACATGGTTCTTTTGTTTTTGCAGCGCATCGAAAAACTGCGCGCTCATCATGTGCAGTTTGTAGTTTGTGTGGCAAAGTCTCACGTGCGACGCAGCAGCGATGATGCACTTCTAAAAATAATTGTCGCACCATTCTCATCTCAAAAGCAAGCAAGCAAGCAGCCATAGCCATCTTTCGCCTAATAAATTTACCGTGACACAAGCGGTTCCCGTTACTTTTTTCGGGGCCGATAAAACATTTCTTCCAGCCCCTTGAAGTTCAAATCCACTAGCATCTATTGCATAGGAAGACGGGACGAAAGATTAAGGTATGGTACCATACTAGTATAGTCTGTTTGCGCAATTACCAAGCCCCCCTCTCTAAGCAAACAAGCATGCTTATCCCCTAGGACGGTACTGAACAGACAGACAAATGCAACCAAAGAATTTTTCAATCAAGAGTAGTGACTCACATGCACCTTTAATTTGTGCTTCGTTCGTCTTAACGGACCCTTGGCCCACTGAAAATTACAAACAAGTCAATAATTAAAACAATCGAAAAAACACAAACAGATCTAGCTCCTAGGCAAGCGTAAGAGGCAATAAATATGAACTAGAATAAAGGCAATGAAAACTGGCGCTACTCCCGACAAGATGCATTCTGCCGCAACTTCACATGCCCTTCTGGAGGCAGACACTACCCACCACTGTCATTACATAGCAACTGAACCCTGCACCTCCCCAGAGACAAAAACAACTAAAAAAATAGCGTCTAAAACTGGACGGAAATGATACAATACGCACACAACTGCTGACCAAAAACTGCCAGAAATAGTGCGGCAGAGTTTACACCCTGATGAACACTACCACTCCTACTATGATCGTGCCCCAACCCCACAGTTGCTGCTATCACACAATTTTTGCGGTGATGTGCAAGTGTCTCACTATACTTTGCTTTCGTGTCGTTTTCCCGCTCAACTTTTGTAGGCATTCCGCTGAAACAACAAATCCCGTACGCGGAATGACAATGCTTGTACTATCACGCTCAATATGAGTTGCAACGCGCGGTCATCGACCAGGGCTCGTTCCGTGGTGTGCCTGCTCCAAACAGTCGCTCGGAATTCTGGGAGAAACTGCTGTTCCAGGAAACAACAGCACCCCCGCTCAGGAAAAAGTTTCTCCCAGAATTCCGAGCGACTGTTTGGAGGAGGCACACCAGGGAACAAGCCCCGGTCGATGACCGCGCGTTGCAACTCATACTGAGCGCGATAGTACCTCCCTCTTACCGCCTTGTCTCTCAAACTCTGCACAGTTTTACCACCATCAAGAAAAATATCCAACTAGCCTGCACAAACTCTTTTTGTTGCCCAAAGACAGGCTGAGAGTTGTGGCAAACAGTGCCACAAGTTGGATACAACTTAAGTCTGCAGTGAAGCTCTGACCACATTCAGCCTCCGCGCACAGAATTCCTTCACGACGAAAAAGTAGTTCGCTGGTTAAACGTTTTGCGTTACCTAAACACGAAGCTTATTACAAGAAAAAGATTACGAGCTCTAGAATTTTGATACGCGGATTGTATGATGTAGTCAAACATTAAAAAGATGATTTCGTTCATTTCTGCGACTGGCCAGCAGAGTAATACAGGATGCCGCGGACTGCGGCCCAGTGTTAGCAACTGTTGTTTTTTTTTTTAAGTTGTATCCTACTATAATAGGGCATGAGCCAACGTTGCCCCTATTCTGAACATTCGACCAGTTGTCTGAAGTTAAGGGGGGACATGGGTCTTAGATCATTTTTTTTATTTACAGACCAAATGCAATGAAACTGCACAGACTTATTCAGTTTTTTCTGCTGATTTCAAATATGCAATTTGTTTATTTCTAGGCCAATTAGTTCCTTAGATATATATATCATGCCATTGTCTGCTGAAACAATAGAAAAGAAATGGGCCACCAGAAATTTAATTTTAATGTGTGGGTAGATACTACAATGTGTGAGGAATGCAACGCTGGAAGCAGTTTTCAGTTTTTTGTCCGTGTGGACAAATGGGCTTAATAGTTAGTTTCATGTGTGTGATGTTTTCTGGCATTGTATGTCTGGTCAACTGGTATGTCTGGACAGTTTCAAATAGTCTGTGTGAATAGAATTTGCTGTTCAATCTGCATTGTACTTTTACTATTTGAACTAGTATTCAAACCGGCATCGCTGATTACTGTGTGTCGGTGCCCGTTCCCAGCAGGACACACTGGGCCTCGGACAAGTGGTAGGCAGAGCACAAAATAAAAAAACCCGATTAGAATTAGGGAGCTTATACATTAGCTCGCGATAATCTAAGGAGCGTGTGTTGCTCTGAAATCCAAAACAAGAAGACCCTTTTCAGTGTGGCTTGCCACTAGCCAGTCTGGCCGCATGCAAACGGTGGAGCGCTGTTTTTTCCATCTTCGATTGCCACTGGCTTTAGACTGCTGTCCTTGCGATCGCACTGTTACACCTTTATTGCTTTGAGTTGTGCATATGCGATATCGTCCCAAGGGAAACTAAAAAGAGAGTGCGAGTCTACTTTTATGTGGCAATACACGGTAATCTTAAGGTTACTCTAATAAAGGCATCTCTGATTACGTTAGGTACAGTTGCATGTTGTGTATAAGGTGTCAGAAGAACGGCCATCAAAAACTGGAGGATCAACCTATACGTGGAGCCGACCGACATATTTGCGGGGTCTGAGTAGGTTTGGACGAGCGGCAGGTAGTACATACCCAGTGCCAGTCTCCGTTTCCAGCAGAAGGTTAAAAGAAGTCATTAAATCCTATGCAAATCGGTTCTGCTCAACAAAATTAGAATTAGAAAATCAGAAAGAGCTAACACCCATTTGCTACATGGCAGAAGAGCCCTGCTACTAAAGAGCTGCTCTGGCATGCATCCTGCCACAAGCAGTACAGTACAAGTTTTCCTGATGTGGCCATACCCTTCACTCTACACGGCCATTTCATATAAATTAACAACATGAGTTTCACTAAAAGCCTGATTTTCACTACTAGTTCAGGTTTTCTTTTCATTCCCCTTTCTCTGACTAGGCAAACTTTTGGGTCACTTCTCGGTCATGTTCCTGAACATTTTAGCTCGTCCAGAATGCTCAGATCTCCAGCTTCCACAGGACAGGCAGATGCCCGCGATCGTTATCCTAAATATCATCCCTTAAATCGTGCAGCGACTGCAAGGCCCTGAATAAAGCAGCAATTTTCCTAGCTTATTCACTTTATCTAATTCTTCACCACCGCAAACCACATTCTTCTTCCGTCGCTTTACTACCGGTTGTGCTCTACACACACTGCCTCCTGTGAGATCCACATGCACAAACGCTTTTGGTTAGGTTTTTGAACATTTTCTGCATGACCTACGAAAGGCTTGTCTGATGCTCTCTATAAATGCCTACGGAGACAATGATGATGATGGGAGATCTCCACCTGCAGTGAAGTGGGCTTTGCTTTCTAAAGTCAGAACCATTACAAAAAAAAAACCTATTACGAGCCGAAAGCTAACTTTTGAATGAAAATGCCATGTCTTCATAACACGCCAAACAAATAAAATTTACAGATTGCATTGTTTCTGATGGTTACCAGACTGAGACAATGATAAGTGCTGCATGTCTGCTTGCAAAGCCTAGCTCTATCTTTGAACAAAGCCAGCTAACAGCTATGCAAGGATTGACTATTCCCCAAATCACTATGGGACATCGAACAGCCTACATCATTGCCAAAACAGAAAGCAAAGAACCACACGCAGATGCACCAGAGCAAACATGTAGCGGCTATAATGTCCCAGCCAGATATACAGCAGCAACGTAAAAAAGAAATGCCAATGATAAAAAATTTAATATCACAAATGTTCTTTCTCTATCAACGGTTTTGAACATAGAGGTGGCACTGACACTGCTTTCAACACTGAAGTCCAGAATCAGTGCGGACTGCACGCAGAGTCTCAGAGAGCTGCATCTCTCAATCTCCGCAACACCCATCCCCTGCCATCCCATCTACTTCACTGCAAGTGAGAACTGAAACACTGGCACCGAGGACAGCAGCAGAAGAGAAGAGGAGGACTGTCTCACCTGGTGGCAGCGGGATGCCAAACTGGGGGACTGGTGGTGGCACCATGGCCACCGCTGTGCCACCCCCCGGAGTGGCCATGGTCGTCACCACAGGAGTGCCAGCCACCGGGGGGAATGCCACTGCCATCATGGCCTCCGCCGAGGGCTGTCCTGCTGCCTGTGACTGCTGCTGCTGCTGTTGGGCCAGGTCGAGCAACACTGGTGGAAGTGGCTCGCCCATGCTGCGCTGCCTTTCTTGTTCAGCATATTTCTCTGCAAGCCAAGCAACAGAGAAGGAGGTCAGGATTAACAGCATGCGGAGTAAAGATGCGTGGGTGACATTTTTATGCAAACTGCGACCCATGGACGCATCCTACAAACAAGGGCGATCCTCACGCAGGTCAGTATGATAGATGTTTGGGCTAGTCCGTTCAATATGACTGCAGCAACCAGTGCAATGGAGACAAGGATAAGAAAAACTACAACGCAATAAAAGTTGTAAGCACTGTAAAACCTTGATGATACGATCATGGTTCACAAGATTTCCTGCCTCATACGCTCAAAATAGCAGCGAAATGCACTGCTGAGTTACGGTATTTCTTTTTCCAGCTATTACGTTCTCGAATAACACGATTTCCCGGAAACTAGGTTAGGAATTTTGACAAATTCTGGCCCTGCAAAAGGTTTGGGACCAAAAGCACACATGCAAACATTCAGATGGGTCAAACCTGGGGCACTCGAGTGTCAAAATGCAGCGTCAGCTCCCATCATGGTGGTTTCTCTGCATTGCGTAGGTGCAAAGGCGACAAGCATCCAAAAATAAACTGCGATATTTAAGACTTCGCTGAGGAACCGTCGCGAACCTCATAGGAACACGTACATTTCCATGATCGATATTTCGGACTTTGTAGAGTCTAAAAGTTTGGTTTTTCGGACTAAAGCAGACGTCAACAATACTGTGGAGATCATTTTTCAACCGCAAGTTGATTATTTCAGCCTAACATAGACGCGAGCGAGCATTGCTTTTGCAACCAACCCATTTTCCGCCGCCATGAAAGGCGCCATCTTGTATTTAAGTGGGGACACTGGTCTTTGAGACCAAAAAATGACCAAAAAAACGATTTTCAAAAAATGACATTTGTGGAATTTACAGCCATCATTTTCCAACTGTACCACTTTTTTCCTTTAAGAAGTCATCATTTTGACCATAATATTAAATTCAGATCATCGTGTGGGCTGAATTTATGCAGGCATTGACAATTTAATAGCATGAAAATTTTGGACATCTGGCTATCATAGTATGTCGATATCTCAACATCTAGGACAGATAGAGATGTTGTATTAGTTGCTAAGGGAAGCTGAAGGCACAGTGTGTGCAATAATCGAAGCAGATTTGTTCAATCACACTTCAAAAATTTATAATTTCGCAATGTTTACCAATGCACTACATTCACAACTTTGAACACTGATTTCCAAGTGCTGTAAAATTACTAATGAGGGTAAAACGGAAAAACTGCTTCGATTATTGCACTCTTTACTCACCATACTATGCAGCCGTGGATTAAAAATGATTTTTTATTGAGCAGTTTTTTTTGCACCGAGGTACTAATGAATAATTAAAATTAATTATCTTGGGAACCAACTAATTTATGAGAAAGATAATTGCATTGTTGAAATCAGTATAAAAAACTGAGCAAGATAGTACAGTTTTATTAGGATTGGGCTAAAAATAAGGAAAATAGGTCTAAGACCCAGTGTCCCCCCCTTAAATGAAATCGGCGAGCGCTGACAGATTGAATCGTACGGACTGACTTGGATAAGCATGGCTATTTGTTCCCCATCGTTGCCATTCGAGGTAATGGGATGCCCTCCGTTGCCATCAAGAGAGGTGATTTCACTGAAAATGGTACAACAGAACAACGGGACAGCCACAGTGTCCGCCACAGCTTGGACGACGCCACCTGTGGTGTGGGGCAGCAAACGCGGTAGATGTGGAGAGGGGGAGCTCATTCGGAGGTGCTCACTTCCGCTCGATCTTCTAGTGGGTTACCTCTCGGTCTTCGCAAGCGGCATTGCCCCATGCAAACTGACTTCTTGCTTTGCGCGGCGAGTGCATTCGTTCACAGCATGACTGGCGGCTGCATCGCACTGTCTGGTATTGCACCGTGAGAGGGTGCAGAGATGACAAGAGCATAACTACGGGTCTGATAGAGTCAAATATTATCGCTTGTAGGCAGAACACAGGGAGTGGCGATTTTCGCAGTTTTGAAAGCCGGTTTTTCTTCTTTTTTTTTTTTTTTTTGCAGAAAAAGTTTTTTTTTTCAACAACACGGATTTTTCGGACTGTTCGATTATTTGGACCATTTTCCGTGCCCCACTGAGTCCGAAAAATCGGTTGGCAACTGTATCCGGTCAAATAGAGAAACATTCGATATTCGATTCGATCCAAATGTTTGGTATTTCAAATCTCAAGCAGCTGACTCGAGCGAATAACATTTCTGGAACTCCCGCCAAGGGTCCATACTAAACCTAAGACTAAGCTGTCTCACACACGCCAATACAGAACACACTATACAGGCAGCGCTGAAGGAGAACAGGGAACAAGGACTCCCCGAAAGAAAACTGGACGGGACAAGTCACCTCTGAGGTTGTCGGGTAGCGAGTCCTTATCAATCACACCGCCCTCCTCCAGCGCAAGCAGGTTCACTTCAGCCGGCAGTTTTTCCAGTGGAATGTAGCTGACGCCCAGGTCCACCTCCCAGAAGTCCTTGAGTTCTTTGCCCTTCACGCCTTTCCCTGGCGCCCATGCCATCTGCAACACAGGGAGGGCATCCACTCATTCGCACTGCAATGCATGCGTTACAAGAAATACTTCACAGGGAGGGCATCTACTCATTCGCACTGCAATGCATGCGTTACAAGAAATACTTCATACGCTAAAAAAAAGAAAGGAACTTAACTATTAGAACACAAAAACAAGCAGAGTTTTCACTCACCACGAGGGCACCTTCAATGCTTTAATGCTCTTCAAAAGTTCTGCAAATTATTCTCTACACCAAACCAGCACACTCTGTGCACATAAAACCACCTTACTTTACCAAGAAAGCATTCTGCCCTCCTGATACGAGCAGAAATGTGCTAGCTTACCACAAGATTTCATGTTAACAGAAACACAGCAGAACTGTACAAGTGGATCTTTCCAGCTGTTATGGTGGGAATGCGCAACTTAAAGGAGCACTTAGGAGATATTAAAATGGCCCATATTAATAAATTTCCAAGTTTAGTAACAAAGAAGGATGTTTTTTTCCCAGAATGGAGCTTTCATAAGGTAGAAATGACCACAAAACTAAACAAGTGTTTTGCTGTCACCAGCCATTCTCGCTCGCAGTGGCATCAAGATCGTTTTTTCACACGGATCCTTGAAGGTAGGCTACACTGCCACTCACTTCAAAACGGTAATCAGAAAGCCGTTATTGAAGTTGTGAGATTGGGGGGGGGGGGGGGGGGGGGGGGGGATGTTTTGCTCTTAAGGGGGGGACATGGGTCTTAGATAATTTTATTTATTTACTGACCAAATGCAATGAAACTGTACAAACTATTCAGCTTTTTCTGCTGATTTCAAATATGCAATTTGTTTATTTCTAGGCCAATTAGTTCCTGAGATATTAATATATATCATGCCATTGTCTGTTCAAACAATAAAAAAAAATGGGCCACCAGAAATTTAATTTAAATATGTGGGTAGATACTGCAGTGTGTGAGGAATGGAACGCTGGAAGCAGTTTTCAGTTTATTGTCCGTGTGGACAAATGGGCTTAATAGTTAGTTTCATGTGTGTCGTGTTTTCTGGCATTGTATGTCTGGTTAACTCACTTGAAAACTAACTATTAAGCCCATTTGTCCACACGGACAAAAAACTGAAAACTGCTTCCAGCGTTGCATTCCTCACACATTGTAGTATGTATATACCCACATATAAAAATTAAATTTCTGGTGGCCCATTTTTTTTCTATTGTTTGAGCAGACAATGGCATGATATATATTAATATCTCAGGAACTAATTGGCCTAGAAATAAACAAATTGCATATTTGAAATCAGCAGAAAAAACTGAATACGTCTGTGCAGTTTCATTGCATTTGGTCTGTAAATTAAAAAAAAATGCTCTAAGACCCATGTCCCCCCTTAAAGAAAAATTTCCAAGCCATACATCTTCTGCTGCCAAAAAAACAACACCAAAACAGCCAGAAAAAGCCATACAATCGGTTTTTGCTAAAAGCAAGAAATTGGATGAAGGAGGAGGCCAGCCCTCCAACCAATCACACTAATCTATGATAAACTTCCTTGTACCTGCTAGCATGGGTGGGAGTTAATTCTTTCTCTACATATTCCCGCCACCCTCCCATTTCAAGGCCACACACTTCTGCCACTCATGGACGAGCTGCCACAGACCATCGCTGTGGAACTCATTTTGGGTTCATTAAGAGCCACACTTCAGTAGTCATTACTCTACTGTTTAACCCTTTGAAGGTTTTTGCCGTATATGTACGGCGGCGGTTTTCTGTCCCGCAAGGTCTTTGCCGTACGGGTACGGTTTCGATCTTCCGTTTGAAATTTTGTGCCAAAACAATGCATGCTCACTGGGGGGTGCTGCCACCTCTTAGGACTTACAAGAAGTGTTTGAATTTTGTGCTGCCTTCTTACGGAAATAAGCAGAACTTATGTCTAGCTTTAGCATGGTGGCACAGACTGCGGCAACACCCCTTTTGTAGTTTTGGTTTCGCCGCGTGATCGCAACGGAGTCGCGCGAAATTTGAGTTTTCTTTTTGTCAGCACTATCTTGCTGGGGCTGCCGAAGTTGATTTCTATCTTTATTGGCGCTGCTCTTAGCTTGCTTACCACCATTGCTCGCGAGGTATTCTCGCCCTCTGTGGCAACGCGCATACGCGGTTTCGATTCCGCCGCGGGATCGCATTGGAGTCGCGCGAAACGTGTTTTCTTTGTGGGCACTGTTTTGCAGAGGCGGCGAAAGTTGATTTCTCTCTTTATTGGTGCTGCTCTTAGCTTGTTTATCACCGTTGCTATTCTATTCTATTGAACATTTTCCAATTGTGAGTGATGCTGTCACCAAAGTACTGTTCCTAATTTTTTTTTTACTATTTATTCTCGATTATATACACCTTGTAGATTCAAGATCCGCAATAAAGTAATTTGACCACCTGGGAAAGTTTTGTTCAAAATAATTCGACCCTCAAAGGGTTAAAACGCTTCCCGCACAGTGCAAGGGAAGAGGAAGTAGCTGTGTGCAAGGTCTGGTGAAAATGAAAAACGAGGCCAAATTTCATAGCCTAAGGGCGCCCCATGTGTCACTGTCATCTGTGCCGAGTCAGCCAGTGCGTTGTAATGGGGAAGACTGACTCATTTTGTGAGCTTTTCTCCACACTTTGCTTGACAGCGTCTTGCAACTTGTTCAGAAGCTCACAATAATAACTCCCTGTGGTGGTTCGGCCGTTGTGGACATACTCTGTGAGAAGAGCACCACGGCAGTCCCAGAACATGCTTAGCATGACCCTTTTCCGAAGATGGCACAGCCTAGGCCTTTTCGGTACTGGAATTCACAGCAGTCATTGTTTGCTTTGCGATTTTATTTCAGGGTTGAAATGGTGCACCCAACATTCATCCACGGTGATGAGGCAGTCAAAAAAGTCATCAGGGTCATTCTTGCGAAACTGCAACATTTTTGAGACTGCTGCCTTCTGCAAGTCTTTTTGCACTAATGTCGGAAACCGTGGAATCCAGCAACCTTTGTCGTGTGCAGGTTGTTGTGAAGGATGTTGCGCACTGAGCCTGCACTCACGTTAACCTTCTGCACTGCTTAACCGTTGACCGCACTAAGCCCCAACTTGCACAGTAATTTGTGTTCACCATCGAGGGACGGTCAGCCACTCCATTCTTCTTTTACAAGTGTCATAAGCCGGGGCATTGCCAGTGTACACAGCCACCAGCTCGGCAGCACTTAGTGCTCAAAGGTGCATGCGGTCGCAGCTTGTGCGATCATTTCATCCGCAGTGGTGAGGGAGAGTGTTTCGGTTTGGTTTGGTTTGGTTTATGGGGTTTAACGTCCCAAAGCGACTAAGGCTATGAGAGACGCCGTAGTGGAGGGCTCCGGAAATTTCGACCACCTGGGGTTCTTTAACGTGCACCGACATCGCACAGTACACGGGCCTCGAATTTCTCCTCCAAAGAAATTCAGCCGCCGTGGCCAGGATCGAACCCGCGTCTTTCAGGCCAGCAGCCGAGCACCATAGCCACTGAGCCACCACGGCGGCGGAGAGCGTTTCGAAGACCCTAAATTCTGCATGGTGCACACAATGCACTCTGGTGAGCGGGATTTCACAAGTTTGTATCATTGAGATTCTACTGCATTTAGGTTTTTCTGCATTTTCACCCATTCTTAGCAGCAGGACCACAAATATGGAATGACTACTGCATTTTCATACATTACCAGAGTATCCGCAGCATCGTAAGGTGTGCTGTGTAACTGGTCAGCGGTCTCAGTGCTAACGGGAAAGCACTGGGCTTATGCCAACATAGCACAAAGCCTTTGCAATATGAACGCTATTGAGATGCAGAAACACCAAGAGCACAAAACGTTGGAAGCTAGTACGAGGGAATGCAAAGCGTCAAAGACCACTCAAGTAGCCACCTCAGCAGTAGACGAAACAAGATGTTTTATAAGCTCTACAATGCAAGAAATGGCGTGAGATGGAACCACAGTAGGTTACAACAGGACTTGATGTTAAAGGTTTTCTAAGCCTTGTGGACACCATATCTTACAAGTGCACTGCATTGTACCCTGTTCCCACTAAATACATAGTTCACCAACGCCACTCCAGCATGCTCATCAACACTGGCAGGCACAGAAACCTTGCGAAATGGCAGCCAGCCAGCAATAGCAGGCTCCATGAAAGCCTTGTCAGCAAACAGGTGTAACTTCTTGTTAGCCACAGGAGCAAAATGGGATGCACTAACCTTGATGAGGCTTCCTTGGAGCTTCAAGTTTTTCAGTTTGGACAGTGCCCGAAAGGCATCCTGCCTGCGGTCCATGCACACATATGCACAACCCCGAGGTGGAATCATCTGCAAGAGAGACATGGCTGCCATGAAATCAAGGCACAACTCTTCCAGCACAACAACAAGTTGCACCGGTGACCACTAACACTGCACAGTGGCAAATAAACTTAAAAAGCCCGATGGGTCCATTGCCTACCAAAACACTCAACAACTCTCAAAAGTTTAGACACTCAAAACATTTTGTAAGTTCCAGAATATTTTCAATACTTTTTCTCGAACTGATATAGTCTTGTCAATACAATATTTTTTTTTAATTTTCGACTCTTTTGCGTATTTGCCAATTTTTTTCACAATAGTCACACCAAGTATTTGTGTTGAAAGAAATGTCTTCAGAAAGCCATCATTTTCATGTAAATTTCACTTTTTCTATACCTCACATACTTTGCGGGAGAAAATTACGCCTCAGATCTATCAAAAGAAGTCACTTTTCCCATTGCAACAATAGTGTTAAATGCTGCTTGTATGTACAGTGCATGACAAAAGAACACCTGGTGCATGAGTGTTACTCAGAGTCACCCGAGTCAACAGAACTGAGTCGGATGATGAGAGCTTCTCACTGGCGACATCCCACTAAGCATCACCCTCTGTGCCATCCAGTGCGTGCTGATGCTGCATTTAAGAGAAGACTTATACACCATCTCTTTGGAGAGAGATTTTCATGGCGACGACACCCAGCCGCAAGCAGTCAGCAGCTGTGGACATCTCAGGCAGCCAGTGGAGGTGATCAGTTTGTCCTCCAGCATCCATTCATTACAAAGTTCAAAGTCCACGCACTTAATCTAAGTAGTTACATATCACTGAAACTGTTAAGATTGTTCTCAAGCTCTTCGAGCAGTTTCTGACGCATAGAAGCATGCCACCATAGAGCAAAGCCTTTTCACTCCATAAATTAACACCCTTGATACGACCCTTTAAACTGCACCCTCATGAGTTCACAGGCATGCACAATCTCAACAGCTTTCATGCAGATGCACTCGGAAGTCATGGGCAGCGATCTTCATGCAGCTCCTAGACGAACTCCGCAAACTTGGCTTCCAGTTCGGGATACACAGCAGTTTGTCCATGAAATGACGTTGTCTTCTGGTTGTTGCATGTTGTGATGTGCTATTTCTGTCTCTGCCAGAACTGAATGCTTTTTTCCAATGCTCTAAATCCACACTCTGCTGCCAGGTTGCCGTGTGCTTCCGCGTCCTCTATAGTTTTTTTTTTCTCTTGAAAGCTATGGTGAACTGCCATCACAAAAGCAGACCAACCAAAGCAGCATTGCAACATCAACAAACACACAAAATGGCGCCGGCTGCTGATGATGGCAATGGAGGCTTCTGACTTCAGCCGCCCACTGTTGCAAGACTACTGCAGCTATTCCATCAATGGTCGCTATATAAGACAGGGGCCAACATTTTGCCGCAGTTTCTTTTTTCTTTTGAAGTTCTACCTATAGTCTGGTTTGTACGGTAATATTATCCCTTGCAAGCATAAGGTGGGAAGCGGCAAAGTTTGCGATTCTTAAAACCAGTTTTAAGCAGAACAATGATTTTCTTTTCTTAAAATATGACAATTTTTCAGACAGTTAAGATTATTCAGGCCATTGCCCAGGTCCCTTCAAGTCTGAAAAATCTGTCAGCGGCTGTACACAGCGCTCCCTTGAATGCCGGTCTGTAAACAGGCTGAAACGCCTTGCCTTTAAACGCCACCCCAACAGCGCTGCGAGACATTGGAATCAGTTTGAAATACCTGTCAACACAATCCTTCAATCCTCGTCCCTTCAGAAGCAGCCTACTTATTCAATGTTGAAGATTGGAAAACAAAAAGCAGAAACCATACTCACATCCACCCTAACTATAGTGCCAAACTCTCCGAACGTGTCATGCAGGTCCATCTCCGACACAGACTTCGGAACATGTCCAAGCCACAACGTAGCACTGCAAACTGCAATGAAGCAAACAACAAGAAAACTTAAATTTCTGGCTATGCCAGAGGCTACAACAAACGGCCACCCTTGATTGTCCCCCATGGTGGCAACAGCAGCCAACTGCCTCCATACAAGCAAGACCTGAATACAGCTAGCAAAGGATGTCCCATTGCTAGCAGATACAGTGGCCATATGGTGCAACCACATCGCAATACTATTTTAAAGGGCACCTGCACTTCTTCTGAGAATTCCACGCTATTCAAGGGTTCAAATCTACATAGGCTCTAGGTAAAATCATAGCCACTGTTTTTGCGCTAGCATTTAAAATAGTAATGTAATCAACAATTAAATTTTAGGCTTCTCCTCCCAGCACTGGTAGAGTGCGGAGAAACTTTGTATGATGCCAGGGAAAGTAATACCCTGCCACACGCCAAATTTAAAGTCATCCCCATACTAGAATGACATTCGTTCAGGATATTTGCTTGCTGCCACACGAGAAAATATAATGTCATTTGATCAAAACGACATTACGTACCGAATGAGTTTAACTTATTCACCAGTGATCTCCAAGCTAACGCATTACCACGACACCAGAGGCTTGGTGAGAATATACACCGAAAATAAGTTACACAAGCGTCAGAAGCACTGTAATATTTCTGTGCCCGTATAATTACATCGCCGTTCATTTATATATAGTATATAAAAATGCCAAATAGCACTGGAAAATAAATAAAACTGTCACTCTCGCTACCAGCGTGGCTTGCCTGGTTAACATTATCAACATGGTGGCAGGGCCCGCTTCGAACCAAATACTGCATCGCCGCTGCGTTTTTAGACGTGATAGCTTGCTCTAAACGGTTGTATTCACTTTTATTATGTGCATTCTCATCCCTCCGTAATCATATAGGTTAGAGATAATCATCATTTCTGCGGCAACTTAAAGAATTTCTTGATGTTAAGCCTACCTATGTACGGCGTACACTGTCATCACAGCAATAACCCCTGGCGAAGTACTTCTCCAACTTAGCACTGAAATCCACATTTTCATTTGATTCAATTGATTTGCACTTAAAAAAAAAGAAAAAGCCTCCGAATGCATCCACTGCTGCCATTAACAAAACTGAAAAAAGTTTCTTTGGCACACAGTTCAGGAGCTTTGCCTTGCTGTCACTAGACGGCGCCACAGTACGTTATGCTTCTCGGGCGCTATGCTAGCCACTCCCAACTAAAACTGTCGTTGCGAGGACAGGTGGCAGTGCGCGTAAGGTACGCCCGTAGCGTACACAAAGCTTTTGCGGACGCACAGTTAAAACTGTCTCGTTCATTTCACAAAGCAATGTCCACCATTTGCCTGTAGCCGCTGGCTGAGCTTTGGTTTGGCTTGGACCAGTGGTGGATAGCAGTGATCAACGCGTTATTGAAATGAGGATTAAGATTTTAAAATCAGTTTTCATTCGCAAAGCACTACTTTTGGCAACGTATTGAAGCATACATCAAAATTTTTGTATGGTGTACTCTCTTTCCACCACAGTCGCCATCATTTGCAAATGGCCATGTAGCAGTGCGCAGAAAAAATGACATTAGGCCGAATAAATGTCATTCAATGAGAATGACATTAAATTTGCCGTCAGCCACACCCTGCTGCGCCTCGGATACTGCCATACAATGCTCGGCGGCCTTTGCCTTCGGTGACACTGGTTTTATTCCTTGAAAGCGAGTGCTTATGCCTTTAGCTGCAAAGTCAACTGCCTAAAACCTCCTCCTCCAGTTCAAAACTGCATAAGATAAACCAAACCACTGAACAGCAGCAAAGAATCAAGAACAGCAGACATAAACAGCAGAAACAGAAAGACAGAAGTAGTGCTGCCTGTTCGTCGGTTACCGCTGTAATCATATTCCATCGCTATTTAACTAAAAGTCAGTACCCACTTGCCCAGACTGCCTTGTTACTCAAAAAGGAGCACTCACCACTAAGGCAGTTCTTCTTGACGGGTGGAAAGCCCTTGCGACGCCGTTCCCTTTCACGTTCCCGTTCTTTTTCCCTTGCACTTTCCCTACTCTCCCGCTCTCTTGAACGATCCCGCTTGGCGGTGCTGCTGTAGCGGTTGCCCGAAGAGCGAGACGGCGACCGAGAGCGTGAACGACCCCTCCGCCTCGGAGACCGCGACCGACTGTGCCTTCGCCTGTCCCTGCAGGGAGGGGGAAAAAAAAGGCCCAATTAATTGAATGTGATGACAGCTCCCTCCCAGCAACCAAAACATGTGCTTCATTGGACATTGCAAACGGTGTACAGCTTTGCAAAAAAGAGCTTAAAATAAAAGTTCCAAACACCTCGTTGTGCGTGCAAACCAGAGAGGAGCGATGCTCAAGTAAGCGTTAAGAATATTTTCACAATCCAGGTAATAATTGCACACTGTTCTTGTGACATTTAGTCCTTTTTGCAACAACTGCCTTTTGGCCATGCTGCTCCCAACTCTCAAGCTGCTGCAGAAACTGCTTGGCACAAAAATGATGTACTTTAGCCCCTCTAAATTTGTGACGAATTCAAAAATTCCCATTATACACAAGAGCAGTCAAACTTCTGATGAACTTCTGATGCAAAAAACCATGCACCATAATTTAACTGCATGCGAGTGGAGCTGCTACTGCGGCCTTTTTTTTTTTTCTCTTCATCACAGCTTTGGTGCTTCTGTGTTCTTGACTTCGTTATTCTCTATTTAAAAAGATGCGCAACACCAACGGCGTCATTGCAAGGGGCAAACACATTTGGAGTCCTTTTTTTTTTTTTGATCAGCAAGGGCTGCAAGTGGGGGGGGGGGGGTCAACTTGTATTTGGAGTTGACTTATACGCGGAAACATACAGTAGTTATCTGCTCTGGGCAGGACGTGCCTGGGGTGCACAAACAAGGCAAAAAAGAAGCCCCACCTGTCACGCCCTGGAGAAGACAGGCCACCCGCTGGAGTTCGGAGGTCCATGTCCCGGCCACCAGGGCCGAGGACCACACCACACCGCTCATCCAGATCCCCGCCGCTCATGTACGAGGGAAGCACAGCAGCTACGCCACCTTCCATGGGCGCGGCAGCAGCGGGTGGCTCATCCGCCGACGTTGGGCCAGCTGCCAGGGGCACGAACCCTCCTGGGGGCTCCCCTCCACTGGCAAAGGCCATTCCGCCCACCATGGGGGGCACAGCTGCCCCTATAGGAGGAGCCACCGGAGGGTACAGGCCCGCCTGCACACAAGACAGCAACCATCATCACTGCCGCTTTTGCCACATCCAAGAGGCATGTGCAACCACTTGATCTAAATACGCAAGCTTGTGCATGGACTAACCACTTCAATGCCACCCACTTGTTTAGGTAACCATACTGTAGACCTCATTGGGTCAACGACTCTCCAAGGATGTTCTGTTTCAGTTCACAAATTTTCTGCCCCGTCTTTACAGCACTGACCACGAGGGCTAATCCAGTCTATCCTTGAGTCAATTGTTGGCACAACAGTTTCTGGAATAGAGCCGCTTTGATACATTTTTATGATGCAGCTGCCAAAATGCAGGCTTCATTTTCTGCACTGCGTAAACACCCACTCCAATAAAGCGCAAATGAGAGACAGAAGAGTCCGTGAACAAAAATAGAATCCCCAGAGCTGGCTTGTTCCGAGAGAAGTGAAAACAGCCATGCCACTGCATGCCCCTCCATCACTATGCTTGACTTCATGTAGTGTGATCTGACTGTCCACGCCAATTTGTACAACTGAACCACAACAATTCGTCCTTCCATTCTTCATGCTTCCAAGCTTGCCTTTTGAAAGTGAGGCACAAAAATTCAGGGACACTTTGACGATCTAAAGTGCGAGAGGCGAAAGCCTTTCCACACAACTTGCCGTAGACACACACGAGGCGGCTATGGGGCGACTTCGATTGGATAGTCATGACCAATGACTAACTAGTCATGATTGGTTAATGACTAACTAGTCATAACTGATTAGCTAATTCGCTAATGACTAGTACTCTGACGATCTAAAGTGCGAGAGGCAACAGCCTTTCCACGCAACTTGCCATAGGCACACACGAGGCGGCTATGGGGCGACTTCGATTGGCTAGTCATGACCAATGACTAACTACTCATGATTGGTTAATGACTAACTAGTCATTACTAATTAGTTGATGATTCCTTAATGACTAGTTGCTCATGACTAGTTGGTCATGGCTAACTAGCTGATGACTAATAGCCATGACTGGTTAATGACTGACTAATTAGCTGATGACTGGTTAATGACTAGTTGTGACATGACTAGTAATGACTAGTTATGACTTTCACTTCAGATGTAACAGACGGATGGAGTATGAGCCTTAAAGGCTTTCTTCGCCTTAAGAGGCACTCACAGCATGCTGGCCCGTGTCGGGGAAGGCCTGAGACAGCACGGGAGGTGTGCCCAGGTAGCCAGGCGTGACAAGAGCGGGCGCATTGGCCAGTTGGGCCGTCTGCGAGGCGTGGAGGTGGGCCCCGGTCACTGCTGCTGCCACCACCGGTTGCTGGGGCACCACCGATGGCTGCGGTGGTGGCAGACCGGGCGAGGAGTGGTGCTGCCCACTGGAGGCCCCATCGGCAGGCGTGAAGGGCCCCGGCACACTGGGCGCCGCCGCCGCCGTGGTGGGCGTGGACAGCACACTGGAGGCATTCTCCTGGGCCCGCAAGGCCTCGGACGATTGCTGCTGCAGCGTCTGCTGCATCTGCTGAAGCTGCTTCAGCAGCTCAGGGTTGTTGAGCAGATTCTGGGCCATGCTGCAACGACCACAGAGGACACCGATCTAGCAATGTGCTCTGGGCCAGTCAGTCAAATAAAGTTTGTGCATCTGCCGCCTTTACTCGAATGTAGAAGAGTTTTTTTTTATTTACGTTGACAACAAACTGAATCATACGCAGAGGCAGCTGTGAAGACTGGATAAAGTAGCTCAGAAGCATAGTAAGCATTCTATTAAAATCACCTAGAGTAACAAAATACTGCTTGTCTTTATGTATTCTAATTTTCCAACATTTAAACGAAGGTGCCCCACCAGAGAGGTGCGTAGCATGCATAGGCACAAAATCATTAAGTAGTATGTGCAAGCAATCGGTTGCGCCATCTAAGCATCGTGAAAAGAATTGGTTTTTAGGTGTAAATCTGTCCATAAATAAAAGATCGGTTTAAGAGGGGTGTCCCCCCTAAACTTGAAGAAAAAATGTGTGCAAATTACATGAGTAAATACAGTAGGTATCTCAGCAATGAACCTTACATACGTCACCAAATCATCTGTGACAACGCACGGCTGGTTGTAGTGCCTTCATTGTTCCTCACTTTGTCTGCCATGTACGGGGTTGTCCACTCCTAGCTAGAGGTGCGGCTATGCTCTTAGAATGGCCAGTGCGTCCAACACAACCATGCATCGAAGCAAAGTAGTGTTGGAGTAGAAGGACCTAGAGCTGGTGCTTCTCATTGTCTACCTCTTCGCTTTCATGCACACATGCAATGAACACACTACCGCTCTGAAGAGCGCAGCCATGCCGCTCGCATGTACAAGCAAGAAACTGACGACCCTGTAGAATGCTCACTAAACAGGACACCAACAACGCTCTCCACTATGCACAGCAGAACCTCGATTATACGACTTAAGACGACACGTACTATGAAGCAAAATCGGCGCCTTTTATTGGCTAGCTTAGATCGCCAGCTTAAATCATGCATGGGTGCCACTTTTTAAAAAATATTTCTAAATGTGAATAGTGAGCAATAATGAATACTGCACTCCGTTGTTCAATTGCAAAAACTGTCCAAGGAACGTTCCAAACCAAGCTACTACCATGCCCAGTATGCACGCATCCTGCCTGATAAGCAGCGCAGCGACATCAAGCCAATAAAATTTTTTGATTCAAAATGAAAATCAGCTTCTGTTCGCACAATTTGCAGCCACTAGTAATGCAATTCATGCACCACAAGAACCATGTTTAAACAGCTTTCCTTCAAAGTTTTTAATTTCCTGCTCTTCGCAATCAACTTTGTTTTCTTGCTCCACTCAAAGCAAATTTCTTTACTCCAAAACCCCTAATCAGGTCCCTAAGCATACACCACTAAATTCAGCTGCCAAAGTTATAGGCCACACTGATAAGCTCATGATGGATTAGGAGAGGTTGGGATTGGCCAGAGAATGGCATACATTGGCACAAGAAAATTAAATGCCCTGCACGGCAAGAGCTCACCTCAGCGCAATGGCATTGGGCTCGGACGACTGGCCGCCCGAGTCCTCCAGAGGAGGTTCAACAAAACTGGCAGGTTTTGTCTCCTCAAACGATTCTTCTTCTTCCTCTTCTTCTTCATCCCCGTAGTCGAAGTCGAGAAGCTTCTGCAAATGGAGGAATGACACCATTTTGCTACCTATTTATGACCCCTATTTGTGACTCCTGGGGAAAGCCTCTGCAATGGGATCGGACAAGGGTGCAGCCACTCTATCGGGAGCAAAGAGACCCAGATGTCTCATCCCAAAGTGTAACAACAAGTAATAAGCAGCCGCACAGACATTCCACAAAAACTGCACACAAAAAGAATTCGTTCAAGAAGTGCATGTGTTAACTCGAAGACAATACCGACTTCCAAAGAGAACCATAACTGCCAAAGCTGTTCATTTCTGCCAGTTTTGTAACAACCACACCTTCTGAGCCACTTCCAAACTTCAGCCATATTAAAGGGGCACCGCGATGATTTCCTCGGTGCCAGTTAATATCATTAAATAGATTCATCATGCTTTCCAGAGACCAGAGCAAAAAGAATTATTGAAATCGGAGCATGCAAACGAAAGTTATTCCACTCTGAAAATTCGAAATGAGAAGCTCAGACGAAAACGCACTTCACTCGCCCATTTCACTCACCCAGTACCGAGATTGGGCGCTACCAATCAGAACCACGCCTGGCGCACACGCAGCGGAAGCATCCATGCAGTTGTTGCTTTGTCGGGGCTGTAGACACCCGCGCATTTTGACGGCGTCTTCCCCCCGTGTACGCGACGCCGTACTCAGGGCAGGGGTGACTAACAACAAAGGAAGCTCCCCGAAGTTTCTTTTTTAGTCGGACTGGAAGGCAGTGGGCAGTAGCCCTCCTCCCCCCCAAACTCGACTCCGGTCTCCTGTCTGGCCTTTCTTGTCGACTGGCTTTTTTTTTTCGCTGCCGTCTTGGTATGGTCACGGCCGGTCTCGACGCGCGCGCTTTCTGGTTTGAGCCAAGGTTTTTTGAACAGCGCTGGCTGCCACGAAGGTTTGAAGCGGAATGGAAAGTGTCGCCCCTAGCTGTATTCTTGTTAGTTTTCATTCGCTTTCCCTGCTTCTTTCCAGTTTTTGTGGCATGCGAAAAGCTTTCAGTACTCAGAGACATAATATTTTGGATTCATTTCGCAAGTATAAAGGAACAATATGCAAACTGGACGCCCAACCAATGAGAAAGGCAGCGCCCTATCTGGATGCCTCCTCATTTCCGCTGCCGCAAATGGCCGCCGCGTTGCGACACCATCGGCTCGAAACAAGCATTTCTAGCGATTTCTAGGGATTAAAATATCAAATATTATGATTTCGGTGATCTCATTGCGCGTTCGGGACTCACAATGTCCCTTACTCTGCAACAAAGAATAAAGACCCCATGCTTTATCTACGTCGCAGGGCACCTTTAATGCTTCATGCTCGAATGAAGAGTTTTGTACAGCAGCTCTGTGCACGTGCGTAGAGGAAATGTCACTTTCAAAACACCTTTAAAGTTCCCACACTGCTTTGGTGAACAAAATTTCTGAAACTAAGCAAGACGGAAGATTACAGTGAAATTAGGTGGTGCCACGTTTCAGAGGCAAGCACAAAGGGGGTGGCAGTCTGGCAGTCAGTGGGTTTAAAGGTGCACTGAAGAGGATTCTGAACTTGTATTTTTGCCGCAGGAACTCGATCTACACGTTCCTAGCATTCTTAGAAACTGCAACTGATTGCCCTGTATGGCCGATTTCCCTAATTAAATCGAATTAACGTCCGGCTCCCGCCCTTTTTTTTAAATTCTGCCTCGTACGATGGGCGTAGTCGACCGACGCGTGAAGTTCCTCTCAGCCAGCTCCGTGGAGGCTTTGCTTTCGCTTTATTTTGTTTTTTAGGTTTCCATGAATAAATAGTTTCATTCGCAGATAATATAGCCGCAAAATAAGCCCGCGGAAATAAAAATACGCGCGGACTATTTGCTACTACGGACTACTACGTATTACTCCGCCGATGGCAGAGCGGCAAGCCGCCACGGGACTGGGTGAAAGGCACTCCACGCGTTGGTCGACTCCGCCCACCATACGAGGCAGAATTAAAAAAAAGGGCGGGAGCCGGATGCTAATTCGATTTAATTAGGGAAATTGGCCACACAGGGCAATAAGTCGCAGTTCCTAAGAATGCTAGGAACGTGTAGATCGAGTTCCCGCGGCAAAAAGACAAGATCAGATTCCTCTTCAGTGCACCTTTAAGTACCGTATTTACCCAATTCCAACGCGCACCTTTTTTCGGGGAAAATACGTCTCAAAATAGCATGCGCGTTGGATTCGAGTGCAAACCGAAACTGCCCCATAGCTGCCCATCGACATGGGAGCACATTTGCTCGTCGTTTTCTGCGTCGCAGGAGCCGTTTTCAACCGGTGTGGCGCTTGTCATTGGTAGCGTGCTCAGCGAGCACGGACCACGTTCACGGCGACGGTATGCCGTGCACTGCCACGGGCGGACGCCTCATCACTGCCTTTGCACGATCGAGATACGCGGCTCGAAGAATATGTTGATGAAACAACGGTTGTCGGAAACGCGTCAATTCGGCGGTAAAGTTCCAAAAACGATCAGAGTCCTTTCTGTTTTGCCGCCGATTCTCTGACAGAGATTACATCGTCCGCAGGCGGGGCACGCCACGCCGCTGGCGAGGTCGTGCATCATGCCGATCTCACAAATAACAGCGCTTCCGCGCTCGTTTTTACGCTTGTTTTGGCCGTCGAACATCTTTATCTTTCGCTCAGATGCACTGACGAAGTCATGGATGCTCCGCAAGAAGCTTGAAGGATCCAAATGGTGCATCGCCGTTGCCGCAGTTACGCCTAGACGCAGACGAACCTCCCGTCACCGGAGCTCTCCGCTTGCGCTTGGGGCGTCTTCCTTTATACTGATGCTTTGTCAGGAACTTGCATGAACGAAAATCTCGTTTCTCAGTAACATCCATAGCGGAGAAAGGAGAAAAACCCTGTCAGAAGCGTTGGTTCACGTCTCGGTGGCGGCAGAACGAAGAAAGAGCGTCTGCGTCCGACCGTGCCGTGGAATGCTCGTAGCCAATGGAAGGGCTCCGATCGTACCACGTGATTTCAAGGGCCAGTCACGACGCTCGACTCGGGCGGGAAACGATCGTTTTTTTTCGTATTTTTATCAATAGTGCGCCGCTGCCGAAGTGGCTTCTGGTAGAAGATGGCTAGGCTACTTCCCCGCGAAAATTCAAGAGCGGGCGACGCCGTGGAGCGAAATGCCGCGTTCCCGAAATTCGGTACAATTCGCACTTTCACGAGCCACCGCGAGTGCTTTAATTGCATTTTTTACTAACTTCCCATTGATTATCGGCTTTGATTTTTTTATACATAAAACAAGAGGCTTGGGGGAATACAAAACGCAAGAAAATACAAAATCTACTTTATCGAAAAAAATCGCGGTTTTTTCACCCGCATCTCTCCTTAAAATATAAAAACGGTTGCAAGTTATTTTCATTCGTGGAAGTCACATGCAAGTTAAAAGCGGGGCTTGTAGGTTTTTTTTTTTTTTTTCATTACCAATATCGGGCGCGCGTAGAATCGGGGCTTTAACTTTTTTTTTTTTGTGCCGTAAATTGGGTGCGCGTTGGAATCGGGGGCACGTTGGAATTGGGTAAATACGGTAAGTACCGTATTTACTCGCGTAATAGGCGCACTCGCATAATAGGCGCACCCCTAGTTAGGGCGCGAAAAATCAGATTTTTTTATTTCCACGCATAATAGGCGCACCCCGAACTTGGCACTGTGATCAATACTGTATTTCCACGATTTCAAGCCGACGCCTCGCCACCCCCTGCTTCCCAATCTTTATTTTAACAAAGTTTTTGCTGAACTGACTACTAGTCCCTACTAGTGCTGCTGCCGTCGCAGCTGCTGCGGACCCACAGCACGTACAACGACATCGCGAAGAACAGCCGCACACAGTTTTCAAAGATGCTCACTTTAAACGTCTGTTTGGAAAGCTTCATCTCCAGCCGGAAACGTTCCGGACTTAGGCCCACGAAAACCTCGGCGCTTGGAGTCGCGTTTGAAAATTTAGGGACGCCGCAGTCGCAACTGCCGCACTTCTCGGCCACGTCGTATTTTCCGACCTGCCGCACGCTTGCCGCGTTCGAGAGCAAATTCCCAGCCGTGTAGCTGTTAAGGTGCTTGCCCGTCGAGCTAAAACAGCAACGCTCCGCGGCAAAGCCATAAACCACGATAACTATCGCGCAAATCCCGGCACTTGACAGCAACAATAACAACAACAAAAAAACGAGCTGGAGATGCTGATGGCGATATAGATAGCGAAAGCTCGCGGCGGAGGAAAACGATGATGATGATGATGATGAGCTTGGCCTTGGGCGCCCTCCGTGGGCGGCGTCTGGAAGCTCCTGTGCACGTGGCCGTGGCACGTGTGTGGCCGCCGCGATCAAGCGCCCGTTGCGCGCAGCCGGAGCCGATCGCGGAGGCCTCGGCGCGTGCATTCCAAAGGCTATTCCCGCGTGTGTCGTGGAAAGTTTCGGTGCGACCCTTACACGGATCTTTTTTTTTTAACATTTTCTTCGCGAAAACGGGGTGCGGCCCGTACACGAGTGCGTTTACGCGGTGTGTTCAATTTTGCGAGTCGAAAAATTTCCGGAAATTTTACCCCGCGTAATAGGCGCACCCTGAACTTTGAGCCGGATTTTCTGGAAAAAAAGTGCGCCTATTATGCGAGTAAATACGGTAAGTCATGTATTTAAGTATGCTTTGTGGAATTATGTGTTACCAGTCACATTCTCATTTTTTATACCACTGCTGTTATGGACATCAGTAGGAACGGCAGTATAATGAAAAAAAAAAATGACTATTTTACGTTATATACATGAATATAATGCAAAATGGAAGTTTGAGAACTCAGGAGAATTTTAAAATAAATATTTATTGTAGTTATAATGCAATCTCGAACTATTCATGCCAACCATAGAGCAAGCATTATTTGATGACTCCTGCAGAATTTTGCTGGCTCTTTGTTCTCAATTCAAGCCGCAGAAAGTTAGGTTTGGTTTGGTTTGGTTTATGGGATTTAACGTCCCAAAGCGACTAAGGCTATGAGAGACGCCGTAGTGGAGGGCTCCGGAAATTTCGACCACCTGGGGTTCTTTAACGTGCACTGACATCACACAGTACACGGGCCTCTAGCATTTCTCCTCCAAAGAAATTCTAGCCGCCGCGGCCGGGATCGAACCCGCGTCTTTTGGGTCAGCAGCCGAGCACCATAACTAGGAGCACGGTTAATTGGAGGGATATGGCAGAGCCGTGGATTTAGCTAAGCTGACTATGATGGTGAGGTTTTGGAGATGAATGCTTGTGGCCAGGGCCCCAACCAGCTTTCACTGAGGGACTCACCTTGTTGAACTTGACAGCGGGAGCCGGTGGCTGATTACTCGGTGCCTTTTCCTCCACGGCCGCCGAGCCTCCAGGCCTGTTAGTCAGCAGCTGAGATGCGAGACTCTGAAGCTTCACTAGAAGCTCTGGATCAGGAGGCGCAGCGTTTTCCGCCTCCGCTGCCATAACCAAGTTTAAGTTCTCCTGCAAAGAAAAAAAAAAAGAGAAAAAGTCAACATCAAAACACCACCAATAGCAACGTCAGTGACCCTAGAGCCACTTAAGAGATTATTTCAAATTCAGTTTGCTTACATGGCAGCCGACCTGTTTTAGAGAGGGGAGGAAAAGAACTTGGCCAGTTTGCGCCAAACAATGTTCGACGCAATGACCTGAGCAATCACGGCCACCACTTCTAGCTCACAAATGCAACATTTCGCTTCTCTTAATCGAGGGCATTCGAAGTCTAAATTGTTAACAGTCTCAGTCATTCATTACCTTTGAAAATAAATACACAATTTTTCTGAATGTGGCGGCTAATGGGTCACAACAGTGTGTGAAAAAAAAAAAAAAAGATTTAGCGCGCTCACTTCTGAGGCCGTTGAGGCTGGTGGCATTTCACTCTGACTGAGCCACTGCAAGCATGCCAAAAAGAACCTTAGTGCCAAACGAAACCTTTGCAAACGTCAGCAGACAAAAAACTTCTCAAAAAGCACAACGTCGGTAAGACACACACCTGGGTGAGAGCATATGTCTTGGTTTCCTGGACAGTTCCGGACACAGGCTCCCGCCCGTGGTTCCAGCCCTTCCAGTTGTCCAGCGAGTTCTTGTTGGCCTTGACATCAATCATCAGGTCCGAGCTCTGAGCAGAGTCGGCTGCAAGGAGAAACGGATGCTCATAAGAGACTGCTGCAGCTACGTCGGCCAGTGAAAGCAACTGGGCAGCCCATGAGAGGAAGGTAGGAAGAGTATTCATTTGGTTTTGGGGGTTTAGCATCCCGAAGTGACACACGCGCTGTGACGGATGTCATTGTGCAGGGCTCCAAATTAATTCAGACCACCCGGAGTCCTCCAACATGCGCTGACATCATGCAACACACAGACATTTTCACATTTCACTTCCATCGAAATACATCTACCGCGGCCAGGGTCAAACCCACAAACTTGGGACCAGCAATCAAAGCCACCGAGCAATCACAGTTGGTCATAGGTTGAGTATCATAATGACAAAAGATGGTTTCTAGAAATATGACACTAGTTTATTTTGCCACTTCCATCTACCTAATGTGATGCTGCAGCTGCCCTGGACTTAAAACAATTGCTTTTGAAATGCGCAAGTACATGGCAATTTAAACGCTGCAAATGGTACAGTCGCGGGTAAAAAAGATTAGCACACGAGACGGAACACCAGAGCGCTGGAATGACAACGCGTGGCGCTGCCGGTGGCTAAGAGGCTGATAACGAGAGTGCCGGGCCGTTCCCATTCTACAGTATTAGGGGGGTTCAGTGGACTGCCACGGACCAGAAAAATTACTGGCTAAAAGCAGCGCTATCAGCTATTGTTCCCGCGAGTTCCTTTTGACAAACCATCGCGGACATAAAAAAACAGTAATAGAAAGAAGCCATCTTTGCTTGATAACCGAGCCAAAAATAAATGCAGCATGCACAGTCACGTAGGGTCGGCACTTGAACGCTCGGGCGGTTCGCGCTTGATAAAGCTTACTTCCTGCCGTCCCCCCCTAGGCTGCAAAACATGGAAATGGCCCGATAAGCAGGTCTGCGTACCGCAGCGCCGCGTGGTGAGATATACGAATTCTGATCGCCAGTGATCTATGCTAATATTTTTTGCTCTCGACTGTACTTGAATGGGTTTCATGATCACGCCTCAGCCGGAATATAAAAGGATTCCTTAAAAAAGCCAGGGCCTCGAGGATGGTAGCAATATTGTCGAAGAGCACAAGGGCCTACAAACCCTATTCTAGAGTTACTTTTGTAGCAAGCACATTTTTAAGCCAGGCTGACAGAATTGGCAAACCAGACCTCAGTGCTGGACATGCAAAAGGTACAACACCATACAGTGCTCACCTGCGGGCACAGCACCAGGGCTGGCCATGTCCAAAAGTGGCTGGATGACATCGGGAGGGAACACCTGGTTCTTCTGCCACAGGTTGAGTACCCGCACTATCTTTGGCTGCAAGGAAGAGGCAATGAGAAGCAGTGCTCAAACCCAGCAAACACAAGTAAAAGCAAAGCATCTCTTAGAAAGCATCTCTTCATCTCTTAGATGTGTTGGCGACTGTAACCCCATCCAATTACACGAAAAAAATTTTTTTTCTATCCTCAGCAGCGTTGTCATGTAACACCTTCAATCACATGTCACAATTGCACTGTCCTAAGCAAACACTCCATCTTTGAATTAGTTCTGCAACTGAGTTCTGGAGGCTTACAACAGAGGTGAAGATGTTTACTGGTACAAAGGTCCAACTCAGCCAACAACAGCACCCACAGCAACAAGAGTTAAAGGGGCCCAGCGACGTAGATAAAGCATGAGGTTTTTATTCTTTGTATGCAGAGTAAGGGGCATTGTGGCTCCTGAACGCCCAAAGCAATCACCGAAATTGTAGTATTTAATACTTTAATCTTCTTCAGAAATGCTCGTTTCGAGCCAATGGTGTCGCAACGCAGAGGCCATTTTCGGCAGCGGAAATGAGGTGGCAACCAGATTGGGCGCTGCCTCTCTAAGAGGATTGGTTGTGCGTCCAGTTTGCATATTGTTCCTTTATACTCACGATATGGATCCAATATATTATGTCTCTGAGTACTCTAAGCTTTTTTGCATGCAACAAAAACTAGAAAGAAGCAGTGACAACGAACGAAAACTAATATGAATAGCCCCAGCGGCGACACTTTCCGTTCTGCTTCAAACCTTAGTTGGGGCGAGCGCTGTTCAAACCACACCGAGGAGGCAGCGAAAAAAAAAGCCAGTCAATACACCTTGCCCAAAAGTGTGAAAAGAAAGGTTTGGTTTAGTCTGGCTTATGGGGTTTTACGTCCCAAAGCGACTAAGGCTATGAGAGACGCCGTAGTGGAGGGCTCCGGAAATTTCGACCACCTGGGGTTCTTTAACGTGCACTGACATCGCACAGTACACGGGCCTCCATAGAAATTCAACCGCCACGGCCGGATTGAGGCCAGACTGGAGAAGACGAGTTTGGTGGGGAGGGGGGGAGATGCTGTCAAAATATGCGGCCATGGGCTGCCCCAACAAAGCAAAGCAACAATTACAAGCAAGCTTCCTCTGCGTGTGCGCTAGGTGCGGTTCTGATTGGTGGTGCCTAGTCTAAGTACCAGGTGAGTGAAATGGGTGAGTGAAACGCGTTTTCGTCTCATCTTTTCATTTCGAATTTTCAAAGCGCAATAACTTTCATTTGCATGCTCTGATTTCAATAACTCTTTTTGCCCTGGTCTCAGGAACGCAGGATAAATCGATTTAATGACATCAATTGGTACCGAGGAAAACATCGCAGTGCCCCTTCAACAATAGTGGGAGCCACAGAAGGGAATCCTGGCTTCATATTTCAGTGTGTTGTTGTGGTATGTTTCCCTTTCAGTGGGTTCTCTCTTCGGTGAGCAGAAAGCCTGCTTCAACTACGCAGGCTAGACTTGCGAAGGACCCCTCACAAGACCGCCACTAATGGGCAAGAATGAAAGCCATGCAGCAGTTTGCCAGGTGCTCACCCTGTCCTCTTCAGGGCACTTGAAAAGGTGCTGAAATGTGTTCTGGATGTTCTTGGTGAACCGAGGTGCAAAGACATCCTTGTCCTGACCAAATTGGTGCCGCGACTGCCGTACTATGGAGTCCACAACGTACAGGCCTGGCACCTTGTACTCTGGCCGACACTGTGTGATGAAACAGTCGCACAAATCAGCAAATGTCTAGTGACAAAAAATAAGCCTCCCAACCCATGATCCCCCATCACTCATCTCGAAGCCATGGTAGGAAACTCATCCCCATGAATTTCCCATGAGTTTCCCATGATCGCTGTCTCTATACCTATGGCTTCCTTTTCTTGGCATTGACCCAGCCACTGCAATAGACCACCGGTAACAGGTTCTAAGCATTGCATAATGACGAAGTCCAGCTCAAGTGTGCAAAAAAAAAACCATGCACTGCATGCAGTGACCCTGCAAGTACAGCGAAAGGGTGGACATCTGCCACTAAATTGAAGACACTAGAAAGTGAGCACAAAATGACAACTGTTACAACAGCAAAACAGGACAGGTGAAACAATTTAAAATGCTTACCTCACTTCGTACTTGTATCACACTCTGACTAATCTTTTAAGACTTCAAAAGCGTGCCAACACCCTCAACACCACGTTTAAGCTTCTTATACTTGCATCAAATAAGACTCGTGCATTAAAAGAGAAATAATACACAAAATCTTACACATGCTGCTCACTAGACAGACACAATATCAACAATCATCTCAAACATTTCAAACAGGTTACAAAGCTTTCAGAAGCCATAAAGACAATGGGAAAGCACTGCTCGTTGTGGCAATGCCATCTTTAATTTCAAATGGTCTCCTGCATGCATTCTAGTATACTTTCTTCCACCTGAAATTAATGGCGATTCTTGGCTTACTCGTGCCAGTGTCAAGAGCACCCTCACTTCAGTCCACCACTGCCAATACTAACTTTCACTCGTCTTTTTGCAAGTACAGAAGACAGGTGCAGTCAGAACGCACCACACTTTGGCACAGTGTGAAATGTCAAATGATCCAGCCATTTGTTTTGACGGCATCATCAAACTGATGATAAAAGAGCGAAATATATTTTAAAAAGGCACCTACCTTCTGCACGAATTTCTCAACACTCTGCACAATGTGTTTGTAAAATTTGATTCCTTTGATTGCAGATTTTGTAATTGCTGTCATCTTGGCTTTGGAGATCGGAGGTTTGCCTTCATACAGCGAGGAAAGCTGTCCAAGGAAATGGTAAGTTCATTAGAACAT
Source organism: Amblyomma mixtum (assembly GCF_055824585.1). Classification (NCBI taxonomy): domain Eukaryota; kingdom Metazoa; phylum Arthropoda; class Arachnida; order Ixodida; family Ixodidae; genus Amblyomma; species Amblyomma mixtum. The sequence goes on from NC_143013.1 coordinate 39,186,428, forward strand.
GATCTACGGCGTTTTACTACGGGTACCTCCGCGCATATTTTAAAGCGGTATTTTCGTAGTTTTCTTTTGCACAACAAAACACATTCACAGGCACTAAAAAGCTTTATAAACGGCATGAATTATGAGCACAATAGCGCCACAATGTTGTGAGATACACTCATTCCGGCAATAACCCGACGTCAGAAACTAAGAACTTCCAAGGGAAAACGAGCCTGCGGGAACGAGCACAAGCTACCTGGCACCCAACCAGAGGCCACAGAAATCGTCGCGAAATGGACGCATAAGCAAATGAAGCGCTTTATTTCAGCGCTCCGTTATCTGATCCGCCCAACAAGCATGCTTGCCGTCACGACCGATCCTCTCTAGAGCCGCTGAGACGCCTCGATTACCCCAAATGCACTAGCAAGAAAGCTGAACACAATGCACAACAACCAGAGGTTGAAATAAGCGATCATATCGCCTACGATAAATCAAACCGCTTCTGCAGGCCCACAGCAATTGAACTGCAGGAGCGAACAAGCCGATGTGTGCTTGGCATGACGCTAGCTAGGCAACGCACCGAACCGCGGGGCGCGAGATACGCAGTTACCAGAACATGAAGATCGCCAAGTTGTTCGCACAAGAGCAGAGTAAATGCCACAAGTTCAGCGCTGCATTTCTTAGTAGCAGCAACGAGAACGGCAAAAACATCCGAGTTAAAGGGCCGTCAACTCCTCTACGCGCAAGCACACACAACGGTGCGGGAGAACCGCTACACCGAAACATTCTAAGCGCGATCGATGTTTGCTGGCGGTCAGAACATGCACACATATGAAGGATCAAACTTAAGTGATCAGTACCTACGAACACGCGGAAATTCGCATGTGGGTACCGCTTATTTTGATAGAAATGTTTATAAAAGTGTGAGAAACATGCCGGTTAGGCCTCATACGACACATCGAGAATGGGTTCGCATGAGTGCTTGAAAAGCCTCCAAAAAGATGATCCAACAATTGCTTACCTCGCTGTTGAAGGCTTTGACGACCTCCATGTCGAAAATTGTTTAAAATAGTCTATCTTGATTAATATTTTTTACGTTTACTATCGTTTAAACACCTCGCCAGCATCCAAGATGGCGAGCGACATTCAGAACCGTGTCTTTCGCAGCAAGGACTAGCACGCTTTCTCATTGGTCGAGCTCTGAAAAAATTGACCAATCGTAAACAACTATAACTAAATTTTTTATTACGTCAGAAGCTTTTGTTGACGAGTTACCGTGTCGTAGTATATTTTGTTGTTTTCGTGTTGTTCCTTGAGGCGTCTTGAGCCACATGTAAGCAAATGCGATTGGGCTACGTTTTGTTTACATGTAAGTATTGCGTAAAATCTGTATAAAAAATATAAAGGTTTAGTTGTATTTGTCGCACAATTTTTCTGCTTCCTGTCTCGATCAAGTACGCGACAGTACGCGGCATAGTAGTACACACATATATTTAAGCCTGGCGGGCTTCTGACACCCAGTTTCAAAGGAAGCACTCTTACCATCTATCTACCGTGAAATGTGAAGCAGCACAAAATGCGCGGAATTGAAATGACTTGCGTCTGCTTGTTCTTGCTGCGGAATCTGCTGCAAACTGTACATAAATGTAGTAAGCAGCGGTAATTCTGTAGCTTATCAAAAGCTTTTTGCAGAAGTATGAGTCAGGTCACAGGTTGACTGCCGTCTTCTGAACGAAGTCACTGTTCAGAAGCGATAGCTTGCATTCTAGTTTCCCAATTTTCAGGGTTGGTTGCGTACGTGCGCTCGTTGAACTAATTTATGTCGCTTTCTTTCGTACTCTGGGTTGATGTCGAATCTGTTCTTTTCATTAGGAAAGGAAAGAAGGAAATCTTAACGTCATCATCAGCCTGACTACGCCCACTGCAGGGCAAAGGTACAGTGCTAGCACTGTAGCAAAGGCCTCTCCCATGTCTCTCCAATTAACCCTCTCCTTCGCCAGTTGCGGCCACCTTATTCCCGCAAATTTCTTAATCTCATCTGACCACCTAACTTTCTGCCGCCCCCTGCTACGCTTGCCTTCTCTTGGAATCCACTCCGTTACCCTTAAGGACCAGCGGTTATCTTGCCTTTGCATTATATGCCCTGCCCAAGCCCACTTCTTCCTCTTGATTTCGAACGCGTGTTTGTTCTCTCACCCACTCCGCCCGCTTCCGATCTCTTAACGTTACGCCTATCATTTTTATTTTTTCTATAGCTCGCTGCGTTGTCCTTAACTTAAGCTGAACCCTCTTTGTTAGATGATGAGGAAGTTAGAGCGCAAAAAAAAAGACAAAGTGGAGACGTGGACGGGACAAGCGCTATGTCCCGTCCACGTCTCCACTTTGTCTCCACTTTGTCTTTGTATTTTTGCGCTCTAATTTCCTCATCATTAACTACCAACAGGCCCAAATTACTACTCTGCTGAATTATACCTCTTTGTTAGCCTCCACGTTTCTGCCCCATAGGTAGAAGGTTGCGGCCAAGTGCTACACCAGGGTGGCCAAATCCTTCTCTGGTGAGGTGGTGCCATGTTAAATATCTTTGCTGCAATATTAATTCCCTTTCAGAACAGCTGCAGTTGATCTTTCATTGAGTTGGTTGACTGAAATTCTTACTGATTTCTTTATTAGCTGTATTTGTACAGTTTTTGTCATTTTTCAGCAGTAAAATAGCTGCATTGTACGCTTCACTAGCTCTGATTTGTGAAAGTGGTTTGCTGTTTTTCTAACGACTTCCAGAAGTGTGCTCTCGATCTTCTCAGGCTCACGACACAGCCAAACAGGTCAGGAAGCCGTTGCGTCACACTTGTAGCTTGCACTGCACTGCCAGAAGTAGTGAGATGGAGCATAGGCGCCATGCAGCAAGCCATTTGTGGCTTCAAAAGCCCCACAAGTGTCATTTGTGCAGTACAGATAAAACCTTGTAATTATTGCCGTTACTGTTTTGACAGGCACTTCTCTCAGCGTTACACTATGGCAGGGGTTCTCAGACTGGGTTCCGCGGAACACAGGGGTTCCGCGGGCTGTCTTCTTGTGTTCCGCAAGAACCCTCACTGACCCTGACCCGGCAGTTGATATGAGACTGGCTCTGAGTGCTGCTGAGCCACGCTTTGACTTGCTCTCAAAAGGGAAGCAGTACTTCCCAGCACATTAGCATTTGTATTAATCGGTGCAATAAACATTTAACTTTTGCAACTCTCTCTTTGCAAAAATGCACTCGACAACATTGCTGGTAAGTAAAAGCGGGGTGGGTTGGGGGGGGGGGGGGGGGGTTCCCGGGAACTTATTGAAGGCTTTTGGGGTTCCTCCAAGCAAAAAAGTTTGAGAACCCCTGCACTATGGTCTTGCATACGTTCGTCATTATACCAAGCTGTTGGGCAAAACTTCGCAGTTAAAGCTTTGACTAGAGCCAAAACTCTTCTGGTGACTTTCATGATGCGGGAGCTAAATGTATAATATGTCACGTCTCCTTACTGTTCCATATACCCAGCAAACCAAAAACCAGATTTTATGCTTCTTTCGTAGATAATCAGCGTCTTCATAAATATGAGTTAGCAGGGCTCTCGCAATGGTGAATTACCACACTTGCAGGATAAAATCACCTTCGCTCATAATTGATTTGGAAATAACCTACCAGCTGCTCAAAAGATGACTATTCAAAATAGACAAATGTGTAACATGCTACCTGCTCCCCAATGTTCTCTTGTACACTACCTCTTTTTCTGCATAACACTGCCAACTGTTGCACTTGTAACAATAATTTATTTTCTTGTGAATCCTTCTTGCAGATCAAGACACTGCATCTTTTGCTGCTTGTTGTGCGTGTTTTAAATCCCACCGATGGTAAAGCAAACACAGCAAGTTGAACCCCTAAGTTTCCAGTACATCATAAGCTAGTACGCAGGTGGGAGAAGGAAATAGAAAGCACAACATAATCATGTTTCAGTGGGTGGAGCACTGTGAGCACCTATCAGTGCCAGCGTAGGTGTAGAGCTTCCAGTGTATTAAAAATAACTGGAAAAGAGAATCCCCAGGACATGCTGGAAGGCAAATTTTGATTGCTGGTAATTTAAGCAATACAGAAAGCAGTCAGTAAAGTCTTGCTATGGGTAATTTTGCGAGTGGAGCCCCCTTTATGCTGAACAGGGTTCACAGCTTCGCCGAAAGATATTTCAGTGCCCCTCTCTTTGCTTGTTCATCACTTGCAGCTGCGCTGGACAGCACCAATTGGAGATCGATGAGAGAGGCATTATTATCGAACAGTCAACATAATGTGGCTGGCAATGGTGATGTTTGTTATCATTCCTGTGTAAAATGTGCCCATCATGCAAGCAAACTATTTTTAACAACTGAATTATGCTAAGCAAAGATAGTAGAAGTGAAACTGTGTTGATTAAATTGAAGTAACTGCCGTTGTGTCCTTTGGTGCAAGGTATGTGTATTATCACAACAGAAAGTATCACACAAAGACGTTACGCCCCGCCGAGGTGGCTCAGTGGTTACGGCGCTCGGCTGCTGGCCCGAACGACGCGGGTTCGATTCCGGCTGCGGTGGCTGAATTTCGATGCAGGCGAAATTCTAGAGGCCCGTGTACTGTGCGATGTCAGTGCACATTAAAGAACCCCAGGTGGTCGAAATTTCCGGAGCCCTCCACTACGGCGTCTCTCATAGCCTGAGTCGCTTTGGGACGTTAAACCCCAATAAACCAAACCAACAAAGACATTACAACTGAGAAATGAAGTTCTTTCTTCTGTAACCAGTTTTATTCAGCTCCTATTGATTTCTGGTTTGTTCATAGTTTTAGTGCTTGTGAAATGTTAACATGTGCTAATATCCTAAATTTTTCATACAGATCGACACACTTTGTCAGCCTCTTCTGCAATTGTGGCCTGAAAAAGAAATATCCGGTTCACACACTCATGCTGTCTGCCTAATCTGAGTGTTTTCTCTGAGATTTTCACAGAAGGAGGGCAAAAGCAACCTCCTTGCGACAGGGTTCGCCATGCTGCTTGCAAGAGCTGCCTATAAGTTATGAGACTACTGCTGTTGATGCTAACAGCCATTATTAGGGACTGGCTGCAAAGGGAAGTTGGCACAGATCTCCCTCAGTGCTTGGATGCAGTTGTAGACATCTTCATATGTGTTGTACAGTGGCATAGGGGCAAGACGAACAACAGAGGGCATCCTTAGGTCACACTGAAAAAGAGAAATGAAGATAGGACATGAGCACTCCAGTTAAGTAACATGACTATGTGTGCTATTGACTAAGATTTAAACAACATGGGGGCAATTTTCATTTGAATCACATAAATCACCACCACATTTACCTGCAAATTGAATTGAAATGGCTAGAATTGAGCAAACGCTCCTACGTCGGCCTGGCTGCACCACACATTAACTAGTACGTTCAAGATTAGTTGCATATACAGTTCTCTTTCCATTGACAGGCTAGCACCTAATTGTGCATGATTCTGTTCATTAAAGCCGCCATTACCTTGTGCAAATGAAAAGAAAAATAAAATTATTGCTCTGGCTGTTGACATTCAACCAGGACATCAACTCATGCCTTAGGGCTGAGATGCCATCTAAAACATTTCTAGGCATGGTGCTCTGCAGCCCCTGTTTATTTCCTGTTTCTAGCTCATGGTTAAAGGGGCTCTGAAACACCTTCCAAGGAGAACCCTCAACTCTCTCAATCACTGCATTGTGTTGTCATAAACACCTGAGCCAAATAATACACTTCTACACGCAGCAGAGAACCCACAATCACGCGCAAAAGTTGGCGAGCCCTTCCCAGCAACTTTTCCACTCTCGCACCCTCCTCCATCGCTCGCACCTGCGTATACAACCTGAGAGGTGGCTATTGGTTAGATTCTTTCGGACGTCTTTCGGACCATGACACGACCAATAAGCCAGGTAGCTCCGGCGGGACAGGAAGCTCCGCCCGCGGAGGTGAGGCCAGCGGAGAAGTGCCCACTTTCCAGTGTGCAAAAAGAGATACGTGATGAGGGAAAAGTGCGAAGATGCTGAAATTCAAGTTTTGACTACAGAAAAGTTAACGTCAACAAAGCACGTTAAAAAAAAAAATTCTTGCTGGACAATATTCAAGGAGCAAGGCACTTTAAAGAGACACTGAGGAGAAATTGAAGTTGGCCTGTATCGACAGAATACCAGCTCCTGATTACAAAAACGCCACTCATACTGACAACAAAGCTCTTGTAACATAGAAAAGAGCAAGAACCAAAATACAGGTATCGCCGCCACAGGCCAAACTCGCAAGTACAAGCGTGATGACGTCATAGGACGAAACAGTGTTGCTAGAACCAATGGTTCTATTAGCACTGGGACACGAGAAGCCACAAATCACTGAGGCGCAGCCAATGCATGTGTAAATCTCCTTTACGTCGCCAGATGGGGCCACGTGCCCGGCAGCTACACGCGCGCCTGCAGCATCGGGACCAATCAGCGCCTGCTCACCGGCTTTAGGCGGGCTCCCAGTATTCCGCTAACGGTAACAAGGTACACGGTATGCTAAAGTGTCTATTTGCGAGAACTTCGTTGACGACTTCGAGAACAGGATCCATCGTAACGCTGGCAAAACGCCGGTGCAAACGTAAGCGAAGCGACGGTAGCGACGGCCGCAATAGCCGATAGATGCCTTCAACGTGCGGCCGGCGGTAGCTTTTATTTCGGCTGCTGCTAGGCCGCTCTGCTGGCCGTCAGAAATCACGGAGTCTGCGCTACGTCATGTGCACGTCATGTTTCACGTCACTTAGTCCTGTGTCGTCATAGGAGAATCCCAAGTTTGAATCTGAGCGGCGGGAAAAACTTTTTCAACTTCGAATCCAAATTTCTTAGAAATAAATGCATCTTTCGCTGCCGGCCAAGTGGCAACAAAGCCATGAAATGCCGAACTTTTGGATTTTGCTATAAAAAAAATATTAATAGAGCTCTCCTCACTGTCCCTATAACATCCCATGCACACCGCAACTTTATTAGAGCTCCTTTCAGAGCCTTTTTATGGCCTTCAACTCTCCATGGCAGAAAATTTGAAATTCTGCAAATTGACAACAACAATCTACAAAATTCTGCGGGAAACGTGGAATAATGCTTCAAAATGTGTCTCTCTTTATATTCTAAGCAAGGTACGAATGTAATGTCAATATTTTTTTTTCCTGAGCTTTTCAAGGTAGCTAAAACAACTTTCACCACCGGGCTTTGAAAGCCACCATGGGAAGCCAGCTTTTTTAATGAACATGGGCCAAAGCACGCAGCATGGGAGTGCGAAGAAGAAGGGGCTGTGGATGTGGAAAGAAGGTGGTGTGGGTCACTGAGAAAGATAAGTCACTGTGAAAGTTGAGTGGAGTAGGGAAAGCAATAAATGGTAAACAAATGCAGGACTGCGCAGCTTACAGCACAAGTGGCAGGTGCATGGCGATGATGGTGGTTGCTGCTGCATGGGAGTCTGCGTGCATTAAAGTATTGGATACTTTGATCTGCTCTGTTGTGGCGCGTACATCTCAAGCATTGCCTCAGAAATAACGTCAAGCGTATCCAGTGCTTCTGCATCTTGGCGTGCCACCTGCGTTTTGTTGGGGGACCTTTGGCCTATGGTTGGCGTGAATAGTTCGAGATTGTGTTATAACTTTGATAATATTCATTTAAAAATTTTCCTGAGTTCTCAAACTTCCATCTCATATTCATATAAATAAGGTGAAATAGTCATTTTTTCATCATGCTGCTATTCCTACTAATGTCTATAAGAGCAATGGCATAAAAAATGGAAATGTGACTGCTAACGCACAATTCTGCAAAAAATTCTTAAATCCGTGATTTTTCGCTGAATCGCGGGGAGTTAGGGGCCTTACTCATGGTTGCGTCGAGTTATTCCCAGTACCCGCATGACTTGCTCGTAAGTGCTGGTAATTAAATTCGACAAGCTGTAGCAAAAACCTTAGCTCTGAAATTACCCTTATTAGTCTTAGGTTTGGGCTACAAAGTATCTTATTATGAGCACAGCGAGTGTCGTCATGATGTGGAATTCAATTAATAGTGATAAAAGAAAGTGGTAGCAGTCCTTAACAGATCTATACATGTGAATACAGAGGCCATACTGTATAGAAAGATGCGTTAGCTGACAGATGGCTAGCACAGACTTTTTTTTACATGTTGCACAGCAACACTCTCTCCAAAGCTTCTGTGCTATAGTAGTTGGGGGTTTGAGTAAGTAAGGAACTCACTAGGATTCCCCTGCGCTGCAGTTCCCCATGCGTGAATTTGGGCTCTTCAGCAAGGTGGATGCTCAGCTGGGATCCCCTCTTTGCTGTGTCAGATGGCGTGAGAATGTGGAATGGGCGTGTGGAATCTGTGAGGTCATGGCTGGCACCAAGATCATCAATCATCAGAAGTTCGAAGTAACCAGTCAGCAGAAACTGTTTTCGCTGCCGGTCAGACTCCTTGGCCTCAGCAAACATCTGTTTTGCACAAAAAGAAAAAAGAAAGACACACTGTGTCACTATCTGTGGGAATAGCTCAGCCTTGCTAAAGTTAGATTCTTATTCTGTTCCTTTGCTTTAATGATGCCGCTTTTTTTTATCGTACTACTAGCTCATGCACGCAATTTCTTTTTGTTTTAAAGCATTGCTGAATCCAGCAGTTTGCACTGAATTACACAATAGCACAAGCATACAGGAGGAGGTTTCAAAAAAGTTAGTCCCTCTTAAAAGAGGAAGTGAAATCTGCTGTGGTAAATACTTGAAAAAGGCCTATTTTTCCCGGACTCGATATTTCATAGATGCTTAAAATGGCAGTTAACGAAAAATTCGCGGGCACTGAATTTCACGAAGCAGAAGTTGCTGGCCCCTTAGTGCTCTGTGCTACCCTAAGGCAGTTTCATGCAGTGTCATGGTGCGGACGAGTCTCTTGTACGTTTTGTACAAAGTGCAGTGGACATAAAGTTAGTCTTCAAAGTAAGCATATACCAGGTGAAAATCTTTCCCAGCTCAACTGGTTTATGGAACAATTTCCAGTTGGTTCCAGTTGGAACCAACTGGAATGCAGTTGGTTCCAACTGGAACCATCTGGAAATTGTTCCATAAACCATTTGGGCTGGGAAAGATTTTCGCCCAGTGAAGTGTGCCGTGAATTTAAATGGCGCAAAGACGCCATTCTGAATGAATATGCTTTGGCAGATATTGTGGAAGCAATGTCTCTGAGTAAGCGGGAATTCTGGCTTGAGAAGTTCACTTGTATCAAATGTGTATTGGAGACAAAAGCAACATGCTGTTCTTAAGAAATTCACTTTTTGAGAAATTATAAGTCAACGTTTTGACCAAGTGATTTGCGGGAACAATTTTTTCGCAAGTTTTATGTATTTCACGAAAAACATAAAAATTAAGTCCTTCAAAAATTAGGTATTATACAGTACGACGACTCCTCAAAAAACTTATAAAGCTAAAATCAACCACTCACAAAGCACTGTGAGCTAGTTATAAGGATTGATGTGCTACGAGTATAGTCTAGTGGTTTTCGGTTGTCACTAAGTCTAGCTCAAGAAGAAACAACGTGTTTTATGCTATTGTTCCTCTAGGTATTGTTTATAAACAAGCCAAACTAGTTTAATCAAGTTTTCAAGATGCGTAGGCTTCCTTTGTTTTGTTTTAGTGATGTAACAATTATGAAATGTGAATTAAAAAAAATGCCTATCTAGTATCCTGCTAATATAGCGTTATTGACTGAAAGCTGTAATAGAAAGCCATCCTCACATAAACAAAATTAATGACCATCAAAATGCCATCAATCACTGGAACCAGTGTAGAGATGGTTTCATTGTGTGGATCTGCATTCAATTCTGCGCTTTCGTGTTTTGAAAATAACAAGCCTTTGCTGACCTTCACTGCACATACAGCTCATGCCTAGCTGGAATTACATTTCACCTTTGAATAAACCCTTTCTTTCTTATTGTCGTGTCCGGTCGCTGTGTTGAATGCAGCGAAAGACGCACACGGTACTTTAAGACTTCGTTTATTTAAAGCCGATGAGGGTGCGACCAGCGTCGACCGAGGCAGGAGCCGAACTGGCCGCCCGAAGAAAGGAGGGAGTGGAGAAGCGTCCACGGCAGGGAGTGGCTTCCCAGAACAGGAGGAGGGTGCGGGGGCGCACCGTGGGGGGGCATCCGGCGACAGCGTGCGACGAGGGGCAAGCGGTCGTTAGGAGGAGGATGCGAGTGGTCGTTAGGAGGAGGATTGAGTGGTCGTTAGGAGGAGGATGCGAACTGTCGTTAGGAGGAGGACGCGGGGGCGCACACACACAAAAGCAATAAGGGGACACAACACTTATAAAAAGTGCTTATAATGTTTCTGAGCCCACATGAAACTTACCTCCAAGCTCGCCATGACAGGTGCAATTAAGAGCGGTGGTCCATTGGAGAGCTTGAAGACATCTGCAGACAGGCACGGATCAAAATCTGAAAAGTAGCCATCATGTAATGTTGGTTAGGCAGTTTGAATCCTCAATTCCGCAGGCTCAATTCAAGCAGTAACAGTTAAATTTATCTCAGCCAAGCTGAAATAAAAATGAATACGTTTTAATGTGTCAAAACTACTATAGCCAGTCTTGGTGCATGTGGAGGAAGCATGCATCAGGAGCAACTGCCATACTATTAAATTGCAAACTAAACCAGTGTTACTACAGTGGTTTACTGTGAAGTCAGTGGGACAATAAAAACTTCACTATGAATGGTATTTCAATTGGATGTACCTCAAGATTACTGTCACTGTTGTGGAGCCCACAAACAAGCAATGGCCACTGAAATCTAATAGTAATGTTAAAGCACAAGTAAGATAGTTATCTGCAATGATCACTTTTGAAACCTTTGTATTAGTACACAAAAGAGACTGTACAGTGCAAAGCTGTCTCGTTTTTTCAAACTCTTAATAATCCTAAAGACCATCCAATAGATGGTGATGTGCTACGGTGAAAGTGTATTTGAATAATGAAGGCACCATTAAATTGTATGCGTCTTGTTCACTACCAAGGAGCCGCTGTATGCAGTAAGAAAACAAACAAAAAGACTGAAGCTATCGCAGCATTTCTGCGGGGAGAACAAATCATCACGTGTGGACTGGGGTTTGCCATAAAGCACTGGCAAAAAATGGTTGCATTAGCTCGTAAGTATTGCTGCTTGTCAGTCTTTAAGTTCTCAGTAGCAGCTGCACATCGTCAGGTCATCTTGCTTTCTATTACTTCACAAAAAGTCATAACTATCTCTCTAACCTCAGTTAGCATATTAAATGCATATGTATCAGCAGCGCGAACACAAGAAGAAGAAGGAGAAGATAGTACAAAGCTCTGAACTTCCAACTTTTATTTGAACAGAACTGAGCCCGCACTTATATACACATGCCAGGCAAAATCCCACCAGGGGAAGTAATCAAGGCGCACGATCGAACTTGGACCCACACGATGTCCAGGGCATCAAAAAGATAACTAGAATCGCACTATACAATGAAGCACGAATGACATGCGGAAAACAAGAGAATGTAAAAATAGGGTTGAGTGTGTGCAAATGGAAAAATGCGAATTCGTGCCCTCAACTCTGTTTTTTCATTTTTCCATTTGCGCACACTCAACCGTGTTTTTACATTCTCTTGTTTTCCGCATGTCATTCGTGCTTCATTGTATAGTGCGATTCTAGTTATCTTTTTGATGCCCTGGACATCGTGTGGGTCCAAGTTCGATCGTGCGCCTTGATTACTCCCCCTGGTGGGATTTTGCCTGGCATGTGTATATAAGTGCGGGCTCAGTTCTGTTCAAATAAAAGTTGGAAGTTCAGAGCTCTGTACTATCTTCTCCTTCTTCTTCCTGTTTTGTGTTCGCGCTGCTGATACATATGGATCACAACCAACTAGCCTGGCAGATGGTGTTATACATTAAATGCATGCTTTGATGCAAGGGCTAGCAAACTGTTTCATGTAGCTCGGCAGGTATTTCCACATGATGCAAGGCATTGTGTTTTCTGGTGTCTTTAGCACACTAGAGATGTGACCAAAAAAGAGTTGCAGGCAGTGCGTACCGGGTCGCATGAGAAACTTGGTCTCGGTATTGTTGCCCCACCAGCCTCTGAATTCTGGCAGCCGGTCAGAGGCTTTCCGGAATTTGTGGCTTATATACGCAACGCCTATGCAGCCGGGTCCTGCATTCATGTACTGCAGAAATGAGAGAAATAAAGGAACAATGTTTTTGTTTTCATTAGCATCTGGCATGGATACGATTGGCAAACATGTAGTCTTTAAAAAAAGCTAAAGCCATTTGTTCGCTGTGCACAGAACAGGATGCTTACAAAATATGAAATCAGGGCTTAAAGGGTCAGTCTACTGAATTTTATCGACCATATTTTCTTTGCGGCAACCGATAGCTCTTTACTGAAATTACCATTTAGCCAGATGTGGTGCCAAGGAGTGCGGTAGAACATTTTAAAATAGAATTTATTAATGTGGGAACACATATGTATGAGATGGTAGTCTCATCTGGCAACCATCTGGATTTCCGCCACGCGGCGACAAACATGGCGGCGCCCGTCGAAGCCGGACCTCTCGCTTCGGACTGAATTCTCGTTGTTGCTGCCTTTTTCAGCGAGTTCACTAGCCATAAATGGGGCGCCTGTCTTTCGCTTCGGCTCATCTCGCCTATAAGAAAACATATAAGAGATAAATTTGCTTTATTTTAATAATTAGAGTGACGATTCTGCCACTCCTAGGCTTAAGTGGAGAGTCGGTTTGTTTACAGCAATGGTTCCCGTCCTGACGACCAGATGGCGCCACTATAGAATGAGTTTATTTTTGCGTCTCTGCTAGCATACGCTGAACTAAAAGTGGGAATGTGCCTGCGTTTTTCGTACGTGTAACTATAAATATTCATGTTATTTACAGAAAAAGCGAGCGGTACGCCTTCTACAGTTTACCAGAACAAAACGTGCGTTTCTCTGACATTGGGGCATACAAAAGGTACGTAGTATATTCACTTATGCTTCTACAAAAAAAGACTACCACTTTCTTGAACAAAATGAACGTTTGGGGTCGCCACCGTGATTTTTTACGCGACTTTTAACGCCGAAATAAAATATAAATTCCTGCCTAAACCGGGCGCAGACCCCTCGTTATTGATGTTATAGGGTGCCAACTACCAGAATATGCCATTATTTATACACTCATCTCGGTGAGTAGACTGACCCTTTAAAGAGCTATAGTTGCTTTCAGTCATTTTTTGTCATTCCTTGCAATGACATTATAATGGAAATCGAAAGTGGAGAAGCACGAGGCTTTGAAATAACAAGAGCTCTAAGGGGCATGCAGATGAGTGCTTTGGGTTAATTCTGGAAACTTTTTTTTTTTAAGATACATTGGTGTAGTAGACTATAGAAGCACTTTGTGAACCTAAATGCAAATGCCATGATTGGTGCCAAATCTTTGTTTCGGAGCTCAGTAGCAAAGTATCTTATCTGCAAGCCTCCAAAAAAAAGCAAAGTGTGATTGAACCTCATTATGACAAAACAGCACCCAAAGCAAAAATGGGTTCGTTACCATGTCTTCATTCCAGCCGACATTAAGAAATCTGGAGTCATCTCTAGATGGCGCAGGCATGCATAATGTGGCTTGCTTTTGTATATCAGATGATTCACGTTTTCTAAACATTGGATTTGTAACTTACAAAAACTGTGCACAAATGAAAATTTATGCTCTGTTATCTCTGAAAGCTACCAAATGCTCCAATAATTTTGACACTGCGTTGTTGGCTGTTGTAATCAAGCAGTACTAACATGTGCAATGATCATGGACCAGGCTTACAATATACTGGGTGTATGTTGTATACATTCCTTGCGGACAAAATTGAGATCCCTTTTGTGCAAGTTTATGGTACAGACTTTATGCTGTCCTTCTTAGGCTTTGTTACATAAACTTTGACGGTAAATACCAGATATATAAATGCTTGTGTATGCTGACTTACCTTGTATGTGCACCAGGCTGCAATGTCCACATCCCATTCATTAAGCTTTAGTGGCACGTTGCAGACAGCATGGGCCATGTCCCAAAGAATGATACAGCCCTAGGTCGGAATCGGGAAGCAAGATAAAATTAAAGCTTGTTGTAGCCTAACTATATCCTAACAAGCAGCCTTTGAGTGCCGCAGGTGTTGTTAATGTATACCAGAGGTTTTTTATATGAAGCTTTCTCTGAAAACCATAACATCAAAAACAACCTGTAAGGAGATTAGTGTGCTTCTTACATCAGTCTTATGTTCACTATAATCTGCCATTTTTTTTTTCCATGGCCCACACCAAAGCTTCTATGGATTCACTCTGCATTTACTTGTCTGTGCAGAAAAGCACACAATATGTAGTCACTCTGTATGCCTCACTTTGATCGAAGAAAAGCTGGATTATGAGAACTTAGACTGTGGTCTTTAGTTTTTTCTTATTATTATTATCATTTTTTGTATCCTATGAGCCACTGTTCTGGCCCATGCAGGATTTTCTAGATAACTTTTTAAAAGAAGCCAATGTACTTGAAAAACTCTGAATTCCTACCCCGTGCTTTACAATTTATTGACACACCTCATCCACCTTCTCCGTCATGAGAAGACGGCTGAGGTCCCTATTCCATCGGGTGGGAACCTCGAGATCCTTGCCCAGCCAAGGATGGCTGCTGAGGTTGCCGACCCTCTTTAGAGCTTTTACCATAAGTCACTTCTAAACTTTTGTCTTACGTTTTTACTAGGTTGCATGAATTAACTTTTTAGGCCCTTTACACCGCCGTTCATTTAGACTTTTGTATAACATCTATATAAAACAATTTTTTATACCCTGAGCTTGGCGCATGATAGCCTTAGTTGCTTATGCGCCATTAAACTCAACTCAACTCAACTCTAGATAACATTGCTAAATGACACATGGCTAAGGTCCCTAGTTTCCCATGATTCCACAAAAAATCATGGATTTAAGAGTTTTTCCCGGAATTCTGTCTTGGCAGCCAAATTCTCATTTTTTGATACAGTTGTTGTTACAGACATCAGTTGGAATGACAGAACATTGGGAAAATGAGTAATTTACCTTATTTGCATGAATAGAACATGAGTGGGAGTTTGAGACCCCAGGAAAATTTTTTAATAAAGATTGGTGTTATGATATGCCAAACCGTTCAGGTCAACAATAGCCAAAGGAGGATCTACTGCAGGTGAGGCTTTTACCAGAAAAAGGTTGGGCTTTTCAAGCGTGCCAGGACTTAGTTGAGAATCGCCAATCCTAGCTGCCAAATAGCAAGTGTACCTAAAAACTACTCACGAACTAACTTAACCTAACCAGGCACAGTTTTTTTTCTAAGCGAGATGAACGTAGTGAAGGTTTCGATGTCCCGTCTTTCTAGGCTGTAATGGAGGAAGTGACCCCAACACTTTCCCACTGCAGTCAATATGGAGATCCTGTATCAAACAAGCTCCATTGTTTGAGTGAAGATAACATGAAACATTACTTGACACTAAGTTACTACAGCCACCTTGAATTTTAGAAGATGGACCTCTGCAGCACGCTAGGCACGTGCTCAAAAAATAAACTTGTGCATGTTTCTTCCATGCGTGCTATGCTTACTGCGTAATTTCGCAGTTTCTTAATTCTGCATTAGTTCAAGTTCGTGGATTCTTTATCTGGATCCATAGAATTTGAAATTTTTCACTGCAGAGAGTTAGGGACCTTACACATGGCAAGCACAGGTGTAATAGCAGTGTGATCAACAGAAGGTAAATATCTTCGTCAAAAGTGATGACTTAACAGTGAAAGGTGCAGTGGTAAATTTCTGCTGTAAAATCACTTCGCAGGAAATATCAGTGAAAAGAAAATTCTAAACTTTCTGGTCTTTTTGAAAAGAAACTGAATTTGAAACTTGGTAGTTCTTGAAAAAAAAAAACTGAGCTAATTAATGAGTGTTCATGGTAGCAGCTTGCCATTCCCTTTGAAGATCTGTGACATACTTTAATAGCTTTAATTTGGTTTCACCCTACAAAAAGCTGTAATTCAACACTAGACAATTCTAGTTTTTGAGTAATGACAAATCTCACCTTATATCTTCTATATTTGGCATATAAAAATGTGACTACTCACAGTGGAGTGTGGCTGGCGGCTGGAACAGCATGGTGCCAGCGTTGTGTGAAATGTAGCTCAGTACCTGCTTCGTCAAGTTTTTCCGTACCTTTTTGCGGGCAGCAGCAGTAATCCCTGGCACGTCCAGCACCTGCCCACTGTAGTACTGCACTCCGGGGAGGAGCATGAGGGCAATGGTGTCACCTTCCTTCTCGATGAGTTCGTAAATGTCCTCCTCCCTGAGCAGCTCTTCACCCTTTGTTGTGTGATAGGGAAAAAAATTCAAGGGCATATATCATGTTGATACTGCATGTTCTTATGCAAAGTATCTAGTACTCAACACTCTATGACTCAGCCAACCAGAAACCTTTCTGGTTAACATCCCTGCCTTTCCCCCTCTCTGTATTTCTCTCTCTCTAGTACTCAAAAAAGGATAAAGGGAATAAAACATTTCTCACTTGGCTGGTTTCTATTTGGTTGTTGTCTTGAGTAACTTTAAAGGCACACTTAGGACAAATTGAAATTGGCCTATGTCGACAGATTGCCGCGTTCTGACCAAAAGAGACTACTTTAGCTGAAAACAGAAGTTTTATAAGTTAGAAAAGACGAGGAAATTAAATACAGGTGTCGCCATCTTTGGCCGATTCCTCAAGTAAACAGAATCTGCCGACACAGTTTTTTTGCGCACGGATCTAGGAGGCTAGGCTAAGTACAGTTTATTTCAAAACAGTGATCACTGAGTTCTTTCTAGTTGTAGGGTAGATATCACAAGTTTGAATTGAGTTGCGGGAAAATTCCTGAATGCAATTTTCTCAGCAATGAATGCATCTGTTGCTGCTGGACAAACGTCGACGTAGAGAGAAAGGGCCATAGAATCAACTTTTACAAGAAAAATTGGATTGAATTCAATGCAATTTAATTCAGTGCAGTTTAATTTTCAAAAAAGTATCTGGAAGTTCTGCTAAGTCTCCCTTTAACTGTACCTATAATTCTCATACATCCACTATGGTCTGTTAACAGTGAATTTGTTTTTATTACAATGGATGTAATCAGAACAGATGAATTCTGAATGGGGTTTTCACTACATTTTCTGTACAATTACTAATATACAATTCATTCTTTGTCCTCATAGATACCAGAAATGCCACTGCTAATAACACAGAACATTCTCGAATCCTAGAATGTGCTGTCATTTCAAGTTATTTGTACTGCGCAGTTTCAGTTTGCATTTCCTGAAGCCAGTGGTGTCTGATATTCATTACATGATTTCTGTTCCTGTCTTATAACGTCATGTGGGTAGGATACAACTTAACTTGGCAGTGAAGTTCTGCCCACATTCCGGACTGCCACACAGAATTCCTCCACGTCAAAAAAGTACTTCACTGTTAAAGCTTTTCTTATCTAAAAATTAAGCTACCCATGAGATGAAATCACAAGCTCAAGAATTTTGATCCCTCTGAGTTGTTTGATATAGGCAGGTATTAAAAAGCTGATTTTTTTTATTGCTGCTGTGATTGGACAGCAGAGTAATTGGCCCACTGTTAACAACTGTATTTTTTTTTTATATAGTTGTATCCTACTATAGGCTCATTGGTTTCAGAAATCAAAAGTGCCATAAAAACTTCTCTTGTAAATGAATTATTGGCAGACTGAAGAAATATACTCAAAATTTTGGTGTCTGTTCGTTTCATGACACCTTGATGTCCATTTCATGCACATTTAATCAAACTTCTGAAATATTTTTCAAGGACACCATTGAAATTATAAATTATTTCTGAAATACATATCATCCAGGAATGTAATGGAGTGCTATTTTCACAGGCATGCTGCTTGTGGGAGACCATTACGGGCAACAGACGTACCTTTCGTGGTCTTAGGATGAGAAGATTAGATGCAACGTCAAGGCCATGGTGGGCAACCTGGGACTGTGCGGCATACTGCAAGTGTCAAGAAAAGGGCAAACACATCACATCTTATCATAATCTTCCCCTTGCATTTTTACAAGCTTGGTTCCCAATGGGCACTGAAACTCCCTTGGACGTCTCCCTTGGACGTCCTACAGATGTCCTAAATGTCCACCGGACTTCCAAGGGAGTTTCAGTTCCCATTGGGTTCTTTGTTGTATTTTCTTGCTTACTGACCATGTCTGATGGAAATGCATATGACTCTATGACCATCTTGCATCGCTTTCCTTGTGGTCTGTAATAAGTTATCTGGAAAGAAATTTTACAAAGGAAATCAACTTGCTCACACCAGCAATAACCTATTGCCCTAAAAAATGACTTAACAAAAGCACCAACCACACCCTGTAAAAGGAAGGTACAACTTAATTGGAAAAGTGGCATTCAATGTGAGCCGGTGTACATCTGCCATTAAAAGTTTATGGAAGGCAACTCTGTTGAATAAATTATATTTCATTGCATCCAAGGCACATCTCTTGAGATGTAATTATGCATTGTGTAAATTTCAAAATCACAATTGGGATGCATATCTGTATTCCAGAATGCACTGAAAGACTGGGATAGAATCAATTTTTTTCACTAATTTTGCCTTCTATAAGCTTTTGACTGTGACTGTACATTCACACACCACTTGTTATATAAATATGTTAAGATGGGAAACTATGCTGAAGGCCAAAGTTATGGAAAGATGAAGGCAGCAAGACAAGTTCTTGTCTTGCCTTCGCCTCTCCATTTTGTCAACACCTTTTCCATCTTAAAAGGGTACAGACACAAATTTTCAAATGCAAACAAATTACACGATTTGTTTCGTGGGAGATGCCTTCAAGCAAGTTTCAGTCACAGGCGTTCAGAGGAACATAATTTAATATGATTTATACTGTTGTCCGAAGAGCCACTCGGCATTTGCACCAGCATCGAGTGACGTCAAGGCTCGCTTGCCCCAATCAGTGTGACGTCAAACAAACCCAATGGTTGCCACACAACAACCACTGCTTGCCGGCAATGCTGTCATCATCAGGAATGTAGTAGCCCAGGTTGGCCAGTCGACCATTACGTCAAAAAGCACTTCTGCATTTACACCGACCAAAACTACCAGTACAAAATCATTTGTAACTAATTATTCACACTGCACACTGGTGTTTTGAGCTCATTTACATGATTATTAGGCCAGAAGGCCTCTTTAAAGGTGAAAAAACTGATATTAAAAATTCTTTGTCTATACCTTTTTAACATGAATCTGCATCAACAAAACATAGCACATTATATGCTAATTATTGTGGTAAGACATACTCGAAAGATTATTACTGTGGGGCTTTGATGTTTTGTTCATTTTTCTGAAGTGACTATAACGTGCTTTTTCTTTCACTCAAAAAATTTTACGGGCAATTTATTATAGCAAGTGGATACGAAAGCACTTTTTTATTAAGAAGTTTCAGTGCCAAGCAAAAGTACTTTTTCTGGTATATACTTACCATCAGTAGGTGCAAATTTACAGTAAGACCATTCATGAAAACAATCTCGTCAGGATCAGCTCCTGCAAAGTAAATAGACTAAATTAGTTTAAAATAATAATTTAAAAACCGTGCCTACTGGAGCTACTGTACCACTTAACTTCCAGCCATCTGGAATTTTTTTGTGGCAGGTAATAAAGTGGCAATACATAAGTGTATAATATGCATGTTTGATTAGTGGTTTTTATCGTGAGCCTCAGAAGTCGGACTGCATCTTTTGACAGCAATATTTTGTTCCTCCTTGAAGTGCGCACTAGCTAACCTTTTTGTAAACCAACCAAGTAAACCATTTTGTTCTCAGCAAGATTACTCATCACCAGAAGACATTAAAACAGCTCATTCACCCAGGTTTTTCTAGAGTCAAGTAATTTGCAAATATTTAATTGTATTTCACGTCAATCTGCTTTCCTTTTATGTCACATTTCATGAATACATGTTACAACCTTATGCGAACTAAATAGATAAATAAGCACCTTTATTCATGTCAGTTGACATACAAACAGAATCAGGCCTACCTAAGCCTCAGAGGGCTTGAGTGGCAGCACTTGGCTGACAGCAAACATTATCATAACAAAGTTTTATCAAAAAGAATAAAGTGTTGTGTTGTTTGTGGATTGTGGGGTTGTATAAAAGTCATTTATTTACATTTTTATTTACCGTAATTACCTTGGTGAAATGAACTAAGAACGAAAACCACGCAAAGGACGATACACAGGGAAGAAGTAGATAGGACGAGCGCGGACTTGCAACTGTTTATGCAACAAACGGGACGCTGCATTAATAAGCGCCTACAAGAACAGCGGCATGCATTTGCCAAAACACTGTCTTTCTTGTGACAATAAATGCATGCCACTCTTTGAGCGTACAAAGATAATCGGAAGGGCCAAAGACCAGAAAACACGTGAGGTCATCGAAGCCTGGCAGATTGATAGATATGGGCCCGAAAAGTGTGTAAGCGAGGCTTCGGTTCATCTGTACAAGAAGGAACTGAAGTTCCTGAACTCAATAAGATAGAGTTTGCTTGTTGCACATGCGTAAGGTTGGTGATGGAAGGAAGATGTGTTTCAATAAACAGTTGCAAGTCCGCGCTCGTCCTGTCTACTTCTTCCCTGTGTATCGTCCTTAGCGTGGTTTTCGTTCTTAGTTCATGGATTACCAACTAGCCCCCCATCGTACACTCCTTGGTGAAATCTTTCACTTTGCGGACTATACATACCTTTTTTTTTCTTTCAATATTGCAAAAGGGCATAAAATTCCCCCCACCTATTTAATTATGGGGTTTTGTGATACCTACGCTGAGTTGCACATACATTTTTGTGCGTGGATACCTCACCTTGCCCTTGAGTACTATGTACTGAGTGCGGGCAATCTAATAACATTTTTTTTTCGAGCAAAAATTAAGCCCCACAGACAATACACTGGGTGCACACTGCATACGAGAAAATGTGGCAAACTTTTTAGTGAAAATTTAGTTACAGCAGATCCCTAAAGGCTAAGACTGGGACATTCTTGCGTGAAAGCTGACATAACACATTGTGCATCATGAATTTTTTGGGTAAATGCTACTTTTTCAGCTACGGTAAGGAAGTTTACAACTACAGGCAAGCTTAAGACTACCAGTAACATCACATCTGCATGTGAGAGTGGTTCTGTTCACATGGATATGTGTATCAAAGTGGACAAAGTAAATGAGGACTTGTCAACAACACTGACATCTAAGATCAGTAGGCTCCTGGTAACTGCTTCAGAAAAGGGAGAGCCTGAAGTCTTTTTCTTGAAGGGCAAATTTGTCTCCTTGCTTCATTAATTCGTAGTGCCTTACCATTAAAAACCAAGGTGTGTAACTTTTTTTTTCTTATTAATCAGAGGAATTGGGTGCACAGTGGCATCAAAGGCTCATACGCCAAAAAAAAACATGGAGTAGCTGATTACAAACAAGCAGCTATAGAATCAGCAACACCGGTGTCTCCCTCCCACTATGCAAACAGCTGTACACCATGTACAAAACTACACTTTACACACAAATTTTTCAAAAGAAGCAGCTGTATGTGTGAGTACAGCTTACTAAAAGCTAGGAGGTGCAAGTTGAAAGATGTATAATTGCTTACTTGGGCTATGATTGCAAATAAATGTCCACATGTTGCCAATACAGTTCAGCAGGGCCATATTGTGGTTTGTAGGTGTGGTTGCAAGAATTTAAATGTCTTGTGCCAAGTTTATCATGAAAAAAATTATGTGCAAGGCCACATTTAGTGAGTATTCATTTTTGGCCATGGCAATTTTTGCTTGTGCCAATGGGTACTGCTAAGGCATGAGCTGCTAAATATAGAGTTATGCTTTGCACATGGAGTACCCTTGGATCGAAAGCTTTCACCCCATGGATGTGTAGCATGGCTGCATTGTGAGACACCATGTATAAATGGGAGGTCGCACCTACGATGTCTGCCATGAGCTTCTTCGGGTAAAGGTCACACGTAGCCGCTGGTAGGTACCCATGTACATGGCACTCTGCACCCCTGCAGAAGTTAATGATAACTTTATT
This sequence comes from Amblyomma mixtum, assembly GCF_055824585.1. Taxonomy (NCBI): domain Eukaryota; kingdom Metazoa; phylum Arthropoda; class Arachnida; order Ixodida; family Ixodidae; genus Amblyomma; species Amblyomma mixtum. The sequence goes on from NC_143013.1 coordinate 39,208,589, forward strand.
GTTTTTAATGCATTCAGAATATCACTTCATTACCCTGTTCAAATCCTAAAAGGAGCTTAAAGCTATGCAGGCCATGCTTGGCTGCTTGACAAAATCGGAAGCCAATGAAAAGAATCTTGTCGGTGTATACTAATCATCACAAAATCACTGTATGCAAAAGCATGTCGCAAAATGCCATGGAAAGGACATGCGCAAGCCAGGGTACTGAGTGAAAGAAGAGAACAGTTTCTACGATTTATATTTTTGTTGTGTGATATTTCTAACGTCTGCTACCAATAGGCAGAACACAAACCTACAGATTATTTCAGCAAAGCCAGCCCGCAAAGCCAGCAAAGCCGCTCCAAATTGCTGTCGGCCATCTTACCGCTAGGTGCTTCTCAGCTTGTGAAAAATGCTACCTGCAGCCTTTGACCAAAGAATGCGCACAAATGCCCGGGAAAAGAAAGCTATCAAAAATTTTCTTTCGGGCATGTAGAAATGACAGCTTTCTGACTCTAAGAAAATATAAAATATGTCAATTTTGTTCATTCCATAAATTGCATTGTAAGTAATCAGTAAGGGGTCTTTCTTTTCTAGGGAGGCTTTTAAGATTACTTAAGAGCAAACGTTGATGTAGCCTCCTGAAGAACCGCTCTGGAGCATTTGTCCAAAGTATAGGACACTAAGAATTGAGCCAGCACTCTTACACCGAGGCATTCAGTCTTATAAAACAGGCTGTCCAATATATTGGACACCTACGGGCACCATCTATGCTGCGTTGGTAATATTGCACCGTTAAAACTGCCGTCAAATGCCACCTGCTGGAGAAGTCTGTAATGTTTCTGGTATTTTTGCATATTTTCAAAGCATAACTTTGGTTTTATATCAAACTTAATAATGCAGCGAATGTGCAGAACTCGAAATTTGAACTGTAAACGCGCTTACTGTGTGAAAAAAAAGACTGTATAGATCGAGTCCCAGCATCCGATATTTGGACAGCGCGCTGAGCTGAAACAATCAGTGCTGTTGAAAAAATATTGAACACTTTTCACTTTCGTAATCCTACTGGCCTATCCAGAAAAGATTAGAAAAAATTATGGACCCTAAAGCATCGCGGGACCCATTTTAACTTTCAGAAAGGCATTATGAATGAAACATCACTCACGTTTTTCCCCAGTTGTCGAGCACCCTTTTTACATGCTCATCAACGGCTTTTGGCTTGAGACCCAAAGAGTGCCCACATAGGTAAATACACTCTTGCTCGGGCGTCTTGATGAACTTGGGGTCCACTGCAGAACGTGTGGCACACATAAGCAAAATTTCTGAATAAAGCATGTTGGTGATGGTCATCCTCAACATGGAGCTTTCCATCGAATGCATGCCGATGTCTAAGCACCTCTTATTTAGACTATGCGAGCAAGTGCAGAGAGCTACCACCATGTGTGAGCATATAACAGTCCAGCGAGTAATGTGGCGACACCCAGGGAGCGCTTACTGGAGACTGCAAATGCAAACTACAATTGCAGCTCGCAGCACTAAGTTTTGTAGCTAGTTTTACTTAATTCTGCACACATTTCAATGTTTTAGTAAGCAAATCTTCCTCGTTACTCGGGATGATGAAAATTTGTGCCTTAGAAATGTGTACTTTCCTTGTACTTAAAGTAATCTTGCTAAATGCAATACTGTTAGCGTACCAGTTATTCATTATGATGACTTCGAAAGGATACAAATAATGTACTATAACCTAACTTACTAAGAAGAGCTGTAAGCCACTTTGCAATATCTAGGACAGCAGCTTGGGCATGTTGGTTATTCATTTGTGACTGAACAGCGCAAAACACCGGGACAAGAGACAAGCGCTAACTTGTCAGCGCTTGTCTTGTCAGCGTTTGTCAGCGCTTGTCTCTTGTCCCGGTGTTTTGCGCTGTTCAGTCACAAATGCAATATATATAGAATGGCACATTCAGTATATCTTGCCAGAATAAACTTTTCACTGCAGGATTTTGTTGTCACTACATAGACTAAGATATTACTACTTTCTTTATTTCGTGGTTGCATTATAGTCCTGCATGTTGTGTCGTTTCATTCAATGCCGCTTCAGTCTTTTTCTACAAATGACAGCTGTCTGAGATTTCTGCTTCAAATCCGCAAGAAGCTGGATAGCTGGGCTAATGACATTAAAAAATGAGATCCTTCACATTTACTTCCATCCTGAGGTTTAATCTCGGCCATCGTGGATGCATTTTGTTGCACAGATGGTGCTGCGTGCTGTGCTGTCTCAACGCACGTTAACCCTTTTTGAGGCATGAAATTAGATTATGTCACATGCATCAAGATGGTAAAATTGTACTCAGAATGACTGTAGAAATTGAAGAATATCACTTTCAAGCCGTTTCGTCTATTGGTTTCATACAAAAAAGGGGTATACATCTGCATCAATGACTTCGTAAAAAGGCCTCGAATGTGACCCTCATCCGTGTAATATATGTGCTTCACATGTTACAGCCCCTCCATTTTATTGGGGAAACTTACTATTATCAGCTTTTCTCTCTTTCTCTTTTCAATACCCTCCTCCCAGTCCAGAGTAGCCAACTGGAATACCCTTCTGGTTAGCATCCCTGCCTTCCTCTTTCCTTTTTATCTCTCTCTCTACTATTATAATCAACTGACGCCACTTTTATTACTGTAGAAGGCTGTGGACGGTCTATGAAGTGAACATCAGCTAGCATTGCAGGACCACCCGTACTGCCACTGTGATTTGCTAATTACGAGAAGGCTTAGCAACTGACACACACACGCACACACACACACACGCACAAAGGGAGTTCCACCAAACACTTCTCGTAATTTTTAAAACACGCTTTTTGATTCAGAAAACAGCTGGAATCTAATAACTTGTGAACTATTGAAGTTAGGTGCCTCATTTATTTAGATAGATAGATTATAGAAAATGCTATCTCTTCCGCACTGCTGCGCAAGAAATCTTCGGCCTGCACAGGCGTCAAAGCGAGCCAACCGACGCCTACTGGTGGCGCTGCGAAAAAAAATTATATAGGCAGTGGCTTAGCTCTGGTTAAGCCTAGATATACAAGCGAAAAGCTTCAGTTACGCTTGGTTCGACGTCATATAGCTGTCGCAGTTCGCGCACAATGCACTGGGAGCACCACGATAACGGTGGAGGCGTTCGGCCGTCCACACACTGCCTGTACGGAGGCGGAGGAGGAGACGGAAATCGGCGCGGTTAAAACTGCCCGCAGGAATGCGGAGAGGAAGGTTGCCGGCTGCGACGCGGGCAACACGCGGCTGCAACGAAAGGGCCAACGGCAGGGAGGAGAGGAGCGCGCGCAGTAGTAGCGGCGGTGAGAAGGCGGCGCACATGCGCAGTAGCGCGCGGCTGCGCCGAAAGGTCAGGCGACGGAGTCGGCAGCGGCAAGGAGCGACCACCTGCGCGGTGCGTGACGTCACTCAGTTTCGCGCATGGTTTCGCGCGCATGCGCCAGTTCGGCTCGCGCGAAACTGCTCTGACCCGCGTAGTGAAGCTTTTCGCTTCAAAAGAGCAAAGAGCACCGCTGGGTTACACACGCCATGGCTGCGTGCGCTCCTCAGTTTCTCTTTGGTGCGTGTGCAGGCCCCTTATTTCTTGCGCCGCGACGCCGAAGAGAATCGAATTTTAGAAAGTCTAAAAACTGATACGGATATTACTGACGACTAGCTAAAGACAAAGCTCTAAACAAATGAGGCACCTGTTTATAATTACAAAGCGAACTCTTGGATTTCAGTTGACCATGTGAACAAGTTCTAGCTGCTTTCTGACGTTCACTAAGGGTGAAAATACTGTACTGGGGAAAGCACTCTTTTAACTCAAGAAACCTATAATTATTTTTTTTAATTGCTCTTTGGTGAAACATCCTGAGCAGGCTCTGAGCAGGAGGTGCATACCGATGGAGACGTCGGCCATCTTGGGCACGCTGAAGCGCTCCCGGAAGCTCCTCAGCGGGTCCTCACTGTCCAGGCGTCGTGCAAACTCCACGCTGTTGGGCTTCAGCCCCCACTGCTGGGCCAGCGACAGCAGCTCTTGTCTCGGCGTGCTCTTCATGGTGAAGCTTGAGAGTGAAAGGCACTTGGTTTTTAAAGGGACCATGAAATATTATTTACTGAGGTTAGGAAAAGTGTATGAGCGAACGGTATTCGATCGCTCATCATTATTGCACCACAAAAATTTTTAAGAGCTTGATTAGGACCGAAAATATCGGCGTTTAAAAATGATGCTCGTCCTTGCCCTTCTCAACTCGTATGTGCCGACACGGCGAAAAAAAAAAATGGTGTTCAATGTGCTTAGTTAGGCCAAGTGCAAATTACGTGCGCTATAGCATTTCGGTTTTCACTTCGGTTCCGGTGTTCGGATCTGTTTTTCACGGATGGAAGTTGTGCGAATAGCGGTAATGAGTTAATGCCCATATATGCGGAACTGGTCATTCACTATTTCACGTTCTTAGATCCCTGGGAATCCACATACGACTCCTTACGCAGTGGGTAAGCAATGCGCTACTGCCTTGCTGTGACAGGTGCTACCATCGGTGGGACTTGTGAGACCCAGCTTAGTCTTCCCGAGCAACCTCTTATGATTAGCAATTGCCACCTGCCAAGATGGGCAGTTTCCGCACAATCGGGTTGGTAGGTTGCGGGTGTACATATATATATATATATATAGAGAGAGAGAGAGAGAGAGTGACAGGAAACAAACACCTGGCAGGTTGCCCACAACCCGGAAGGCAGGCGGGCAGCCCGCCACAACGCAGGCTTCAGACAAACACACAGCGGCTAAATGCCCACCGTAAGTGCTAACGCGCTAAAAAAGAAAGAAAAGTTGGGACTGCACTCCTCCGCTCTCCATCTAGCCCCACCCCACTATTACGCCACCTGGAGACGCCCAGTGAGAATGCTTGCCCAGTTTGCGCACTGACGTCGCCGGGGTAGGGAGGGCTAAGAATGCACTTTGAGGTGTCGCCCTAATCGGTTGCGGGCTACTGCGAGCAGACATTTTTAGCAAATTATTTCTAAAGTATTGGGTCTACGCAGAGCTTGCATTAGAATTTGACCATCAAAATTATATCAGGGTCTCTTTAAGGGCTCCAGAAACGCCCTCTGTTCAAAGTGCAACTTATTTGTCTTCTCCTGGAAGCAATGATGCTAGCACGTTAGGCAGCAGGGCCCTGCACAGCGCACGAGGCACGCGCATAATCGTTGGCTGATCATACGTTTGTGCTTTGAGTCGTTTTGTGGCGACGCCTCTACGTGAAGCTTTTTCCGTAGTCAGAGGCCCCGCGCCGTCAGGCGACCTATCCCGATAATAAGAACTCGGTTTGAGCCGTATCCTCGGACGTTGCAAACAACGTGATTTATGAAGTACAAAAACCGCGTAATACCAACTACTTCACATGCGCTTTTTGCGAAGAGAAATTTTCAAAGCTATCGCGAACCGCGGCGACTCCGCGCAACGGTACTCGAACGCAGAGTGCGGCGCAGCACCCTCGAAGAAAGAAATATACCAAATGATAAACAAAAAAACGAAATGCCTCAGAGCAGCACCGCTAATGGCTAAACTGCTGCGCCATTTGCAACAAACTGCGGCGAATGGCAAATTATATTACTTGCTGCGCAAACTTCAGTTCTTGCTTAGTTTTGCGCTGAAGGGTCATTAAAAGCCGACGCATCACACCTGCAGTTCCGTTGTAAAAGTCTGAGGCCACGATATATAACCTTATTAACAGGGGAAACTTCCTATCGCACTATATTGGAAACTTCCTGTCACACTATTTTGTAAACTGTTAGCCGCCAGATTAGCAGTATGTGATTGACCCGCGTGCTCGTGAAAAGCCCGCGCTTTCAAAAACTCGTTATGCGCACCTTCCATGGCAGTGCCACAGAAAGTAAGACATGCGGATATTCGAAATTTTGAATACTAGTCAGTAATTCCATGGTTACAGCGGAAAAGACAAGACGAGAGAGGACGACAGAACGCAGTGCTGACTCGAACTATGGAAGATCGTCACCAGCTCGCCCAACAGCTTGCTTTATCGAACTAGCCAGTACGCGGCAAACCTGTGGCAAGGCCCAGGAGGGCTGCGCAAAGATTTGTTTACGGAGCTTCAGCAGCGTGGTAGCGCTCATGGTTCGGAAAACTAGGTAGCTGCATCGCGAAACCTTCGACTGGTCGTAAGCACGCCGGCGAAGAAAGGCGGGTTCAATTGTGGTGCGCGTGCACCGCTTTCCGTTTCCACAGTTTTCGCGGGTAAAATTTAGAAACAGCCTCTTTTCAGCGATATTGGGGTAAAAAGCGGATCGCGGAAACAACACCCTCGGAGTCAGCGCCGCCCGCGCGCTGTACCGCGGCATAGTTTCGTTCTCACGCCTTCTGTTCTGTGCGCGAACAAGCATGCAAAGCATCATTCTGGCAATTCCCTGAGAGTTTCTTGAACTGCTCAAGCTGGCTGGCGCTCCGCTGAAAGCAGAATGCCATCGGATATGACCGCCACTCTTGTGAAGCATTTAATGTAGCCGGAAAAAAAAAAAAAGTATGCGTAATTTTAGGTGCCAGATTTAAAGGCTCAAATTAGCCCAGCGTTGTTGATGTGCTGAGTTTAGAATAAATGCTTTGGTTTATGGGGGTTTAACGTACCAAAGCGACTCAGGCTATGAGGGACACCGTAGTGAAGGGCTCCGGAAATTCCGACCACATGCACTGACATCGCACAGTACACGGGCCTCTAGAATTTCGCCTCCATCGAAATTCGGCCGCCGCGGCCGGGATCGAACCCGCGTCTTTCGGGTCAGCAGCCGAGCGCCGTATAACCACAGAGCCACCGCGGCGGGGAGTTCAGAATAAATGGCTTCCGAGGTGACTGTGCTGATCCGCATTGAAATGCGACGGCATGAGCCGAAACGCGAACCGTATAGGCGGGCGGTCTCGCCAAGAACTCCGTGTTTGGGACGGCGCATGATTCAAGTGCCGGCGCTTTCCCCAGGCGCTGCGAGGGAGAGAGAAAGGAATGATCCTGTTCGTTATGTAGCCCGAGCTGTCGCTGTTTACTGTTAATTGTCCGTTTCGCCCGCCGCGTTACTGAACTTCGCCAGTAGTGGGCCGCTCCGCGCCCGTGACAAGTCACCTCGAATATGACTGGGCCACTCCCTGCAATGGAATTGTCCAAGCTATACTATTACTGAGAAAAGGCCAAACGCAACAACTGTTGGCTTTGTTTCAAGGGTATAATTCTATATTTTTTTGTAGTTTCTTGATATATGGTATTACTTTTTGATTCTGAATAAAAATAACATTTTAGTCGGAAAACTTCGTTTGCTCATTTTAGAGTCTTCTTAGGCAAATAGCACTGCCACATTGGCAAAGTTTTAGTTTAGGTTTTCTTTTTCTTTCGCACGACTGTGATGAACATCTCAACTTTCCTGCCCCGAAAGCCGAAATTTTGCTTTCAGGTTATTGTTACCTTCGTAAGAGATCAATCTTCGTAACGAAACGCGATTTTCTTTTCTGCTGCAAGATGATATCTAGCTTTCCAGCCAAAAAGCCCGAAATTTCTGCTAAAAATTGCAGTTTCTTCTGATACAAAAGCTTTTACAAGAATCCTGTTGTGAGTTTCACCACCGAGCACGTGAACACCCGCACCTTCGCGCATTCCTGAGGAACCCTCGCAGAGAGAAGCTGATCGTATACCGCGCTTCGCCTCCGGCGGACGGAAAGTCGCAAGGCGCAGCGACTGACTCGTGGTGACGGTAACATCCGCACTGCGGAACGAGAAACAAGAGAGATAAAAGGCTGCTGTTCTGTGATCTTGGGAAAGCAAAAAATGTACAAAGATCGCAACGCAACGGTCGCTATGCATAGAGAGGAAAAGAGACGACGCAAAAAGAAGGAACTCAGCGCAGTCACATGCATCTGTGCCGTCATGCCACTTCAAAATTTCAAAGTTTATTTCCCATCTAACACTACAGATGGAGGAATCGTAGAAAAAAGCTGCCCTTGGGCAGCTTGACGAGTCTACAATCCTAATTATTGACAGGGAGGCAACACAAGAGTTTATACAATTTAAAAAAAAACAAGCACATCAAGGAAGCACCAGAGAATACACGAAACAGCAATATGTATACATAATGAAACTTAAACCATGTTATTCAAAAACAAATTATGTAGTTCACGACGTGAAAAAGAAAACAAATCGAGGTTACTGTGGATATACCTATTTAGAAGAGTGTACTGAAGGCATTTCCTACCAAGATTTAGTCGAGGTGTTGGCACTGTCCATTCTTCGCCACGTCTTGTTAACTGATTCTTTTTTCCTTAGTTGTGCTAAATTTTTAAGATTTGTTCCATTTTTCCTGATTTCTGTTTTAAAAGTAACACTGAGGCGATATTTATAAAGATTATTTGCCTTAATAACTCTGGAATGACAAAAGAACGCTGCACTTGGATGTCGGAGATTTAGCAGAGAGATTTAATAGAGAGACTTAATAGAGAGATTTAGCAGAGCGCGAACCGGTTCCTCGAGGCGCCAGCTGAGCATGCGCAGATGGACAAGGCGCACACTGAGCAGGCGGGTCCGCACGGAAGCGTATCACGATCGTGGATCGCGCTGTACTAAATCTGGCTGTTAACTCTATACCCGCTGCTACCAGACCTTTTAACCATGCTTTTGGGATGCCCCCGATAGGGCCCATGTATTGAAAACTAGCACTCTGATTGGGCCAAATCTCGGCGGTTACCAGATTGTGACTTCGACCTGTGGAATTCATTAGAACTCGGCACTGTCCAAAATATTGATGGTGCAGAAAGAGAAGTTTCAGGACGCTGAGTACCCCGTTGATCATGACCACTGATCATTAATGCGTATATTAATTCGATTTGGTTTGGTTTATGGGTTTATGTCACAAAAGGACTCAGGCTATGAGGGACGCCGTAGTGAAGGCCTCCGGAAACAGTACATGGGCCTCTATAGGATTTCGCCTCCATCGAAATTGGACCGCCGCGGCCGGGATCGAACCCGCGTCTCTCGGGTCAGCAGCTGAGCGCCAAACCACTGAACCATCGCGGCGGCCGTGTATTGATTCGGAGTTTCGTGGCTGAAAGGATCAATAACTCAGGCTGCGTTCGACCTGCAACTAGAAGCAAGCAATTTCGTCAATTGGCAAGGTGATTTCACGGCTTCAGTAAGTTTCACAGTTTATCAGTACAATACAATCTCCTTCTTGGAACATCGGGTTTTTGCAACCTATGGTAGACCACGAAGACTGCAGCCAAGACTGAGAACCACGGCTTCACAACCAACACTTTGGACAACACAAAGTTACGGGACGAGCACTAAAATCCATCTTAAACATGAGCCAACTGTATAACACCAAAACAAACGCTGCCGTTTACGTAATCCGCTTCTCCTCTCTGAAATTCTCCGGAATGACGGAGTAAAATTACGCCTGAGTCCTCGAAGGACACCTGTGCGCATGTAGGGTGAAAACATTGCAGTCGACACTTTTGGAACCATGAACCACCTGCTTCGGACCGATTACGCAATCGTTGCGGTTCTGGGCGACACATTTACCGTTAACAACTGGATATGGTTTTCGCTATGACTCGACTCGCTTCGACGAACATGTGTAATTAATTAAGCAACATATCGGCAGCGATGCACAGTTACAACAGTTGTTGTATAGCACAGAAAAAACTAAAACGCGTACTTACACAAACTTTGTGATCAGGCGACGCGTAGCGGTTTTCGAGCCAGCAGCATCAAATATATTGGCTCTTAGGAAATGAAAAGGAGCAGTAACTGTCTCACTTTTGGGTGGACACCTCACCAGCACCGTGAGGGAAGGTAGGAAAGTGGGACATACCACACAATTCTGAACAAAAACATTTTTGACCGGGAACCAGTTTATGAACGCAGTTTTCTCACGTATTGTAACATTTCACTATAAAAATCAATATATTCGCATATCTTCCGTCGGCTGGCTTGAATGTTTTTGCTATTAAAAAAGCGCTCCCCTGTGGTTTTCTATGCAAGTCTAACTGCTCTATGCGAGCAATGGATAAACTTTCAAAGAAATATTTTGCTACGTTTCGGAAAGATGGACCATTACCATTCCACAGTTGCCTCACAATTGAAATTGATGTCCAAGTATCCTGGACTTGATACTGGCTGACAGGAACAATTAACGCCTTGGCCTGACATACCATGCAGCGCAGTACATATGAGTGTCCGCATCGTTTGCTTCATTGCTTGTCGAGTGTGGGTCACGCATGTATAAGGCTTTCTGTTGGGAAGTTCAGTACTCCGTGCGGCGCAGCGGAAGCTATACGATCGTGAGGCGGCGGCTTCTACAGGGTGCCTTTCTCGCGTGTTTGCTAGCCAGCCGCTCATGTCTGGGTTGCGTCGCCTGTGCTATAGTGAGATGAAGTATTCCTTTCCAGTGACACGCGGAACATCACGTCTTGCCGGTTGTAATTCGAACAGCGACACGTTGCCACAACGACGACTGGGCAGCAGAAAGGTTGCGGCACCGCAAAACGCTCACCTGTTAGGCGTCGCCGCGAACAGGTGATCTGATGAGCGGCTTCGGAGCTGCGTTCTTTAAGTGTCGTTGTACAGATAGAACAGAGGGATCCAGCTGTTCGCACTGCAGGATCGCGTCGCTTCCGCAGCTGTGCGCGCTGGCTGTATCCGGGCGGCTGGCACTACGTGCCACGGACGCTCAAACCGGCGAGGGACGGTGCCGGTGGCCGTGCAAGCAGTCGATGTTGTGAGTGGTGCGTGTCCGCTTCGCGTCTATCCGACGACGTGGGCGACGCGGTTGCAAGTGAAACCGGCCGGCCAGTCGGCCAGCTTGCGGCGTCCTTGGGGACGTTTCTCTCGCCTTGCAGGCGGGAGCACGTTTTTTTTTTTTTTTGAGGAAAGAGCGACGGCGACACGAGGCGTGGCGTGTCGCTTTTGATCAACACTGAGGATACTTTGTTTCGGGAGCGCTTTCACCTGGCCTGTCTGGTAGTACGTTTCCGCTATGCTTAAACTCCTTATTATAGGTGCATGAGAGAGGAACAGTAGTTTGATATGGGTTGGTTCCTTAGACTACTACTCCTCTGTGCCATTATCCGCATTCCTGAAGGTGCAAGGGAGCACGATTGATCGAGCATTCACCGTGTGCAATTTCAACTCAAATGACGAGAAGGAAAGCGTTTTAAGCGTGTGTGTGTGTGTGCGCGTGCGTATGTGCATGTGTGTGTGCGTGCGTGTGCGTGTGTGTGTGTGTGTGTGTGTGTGTGTGTGTGTGTGTGTGTGTGTGTGCGTGTGTGTGTGTGTGTGTGTGTGTGCGTGTGTGTGTGTGTGTGTGTGTGTGCGTGTGTGTGTGCGTGGTCCTTCTGAAACGGGGTGGTGGCAGGTGCCACCGTGCTCAGTGTTCATTTTTATTTTTATTTCTCTAACCAATCTATCAAATTTTTATCTAAAAATTAGGTATTTTTCCCACGTAAATTCTATTGACTCGACGTTTGGCCAATTTGTAATTCTGAACTTGTACCCTTACGTCACCGCCCTGCTTTTGAGGTACCAATCTTCCAATAGATTTTTCCTAATGTCTACAGCAGATTCCTTCACGTTACAGGGCTACAGGCTACAGGGTTACAGGCTACAGGGAAAATGACTGTGTGCCTTCATCGACATCTGGATGGATGCTGTCTCATTTTAGAGGAAAATGTTCCGTTTTTCGTACGCGTTTAGCACACTGCACAGGTGTCACCTTCTTGGTTCACTTTCTCGCTTCAAATAGATCTCGCTTCATATAAACTGTGTGCCGTCAGTGGAGGAAATTTTAGTATAACTTCAAGAAGGCCGATGTCCTTTCAATTCGCCGCCTACCGTAAGCGCATTCAAAACGCCTTGAAAGCATAACTTGCATGCGATGCGAAATAACCTTGTTAAAGCCACGGCCATTTTGCATGCAACAGTTGTCTGTCAAGGCCTGTTGATGGAGCTTTTAAATCGCGTTTTAACTTAGGCCAGTCATGCATCAATGGCTTGCATTGTTTCTCTCAACGAGCCAACGCTTCAAAACAACGGAGCGCTCATCACCGTGACAACCACGGCTAAATGCTCTAAAAACAGACAGTTCCTCCAACGCGAAGGGATGTGGTTGTCGCGTCTTATCATATTGCAAGTGTTTCTAGGGGCCTTAGTCTGAACGTTTGCGTAGACAGTGTCGTGTATGCTATGTGGGGCTTTCCGAGATGCGGGATATTACACAGTGTAAATAGCTCCCAATTTTTACTCTGCTTACTTTGAAGATTCGTCATTTTAATTCAGTCAAAATGTCTTTTTCTGACATTTCGCTGCATAGCAAATGGCCTCTCTGATACGATGACACGTAGCTTAAGAGCCTTAAGCCCTTAAGCTGCTGTACACGAGTGCCGATCGCTGCCTGTTCTTGTCAACAAAGAGCGCTTTGTATCAGGAGTATTTTTTGTTCACTTGGGGTTTAATGTCATGGAGCTGCACGTGGGCTATGAGAATAATGTGGATATGTGAATGTGCGTTCAGCTTAAGAACTACATGCATTCTAAACATGACTGAAAAAACTGTCTTTAACATCATATTCTGGCAAGAGAATAATGTGGATATGTGAATGTGCGTTCAGCTTAAGAACTACATGCATTCTAAACATGACTGAAAAAACTGTCTTTAACATCATATTCTGGGTAAGCTGAGTAAGCAAGATGCAGAAGGCCTGCTCAAAAATATACTCACGCAAATGCTAACCCTAACGGCAAAACAGACAGAAAGTTTTGTGGTTGTAATAATTATTTGAATTTGTTTCTCTTTTTTAGTCTTGTTTATATCACTGTTTATATCAAAGCGCCAGATTTTTATTCCCCACATACCGAAAAAGAAAATAACCCCGGAATCGATGGACTTCGGAACTTTTATGCAGTTTAGCTACGCTGCCTGCTGGTTTCTTTTTTAATATCTACCTCTGGAAACCACCACGATGAGCTTTCGTTGCCGTGTTTGCTCAGGAAAGGAGTATCATGTGTTGCCGGTTGGCAGTGTCACAGCGCAGCAAAGAGAGAGGGTGCAGGTCTGTAACATTAATATGGTTTCAGGAGCAGACTATGCCCAGACAACATAAGTACATCCTCAGGACGTCCTGAGGATTAATTTTTGAGGACATTGTGTTGTCCTGAGGACGTCCTCTTCTAATCCTCAAAAGGTCCTCATTTAGTCCTGTTGTCCGGCCTCAGTATGTCCTCAGGACATCCTCAGATTTCCTCTGGAGGACTTTCTCAGTCTGTTTTCAGGACATCAGACGATGATGTAGCCCAGGGAATGGGGTCACTGTTTTCTTAATTATTGTAGGCAGTGTGCACAGGGGTTGTGAAACTGCTTTCTTCGTGCTCCTTTTGTCTTCTATTTTAGCAAACAAATTTTGTAAAAGTTTCGCATACTCAACAAGTAACTGGTTCGTTCACCATATTTGTTGGCAGTTACAGGTTATTCTACATGCAATATTTTCCTACAGCAATGACTATATAACTCTCACAGGAGTTGAACTCGATCGCCTCAGAGGAATAGCCAATTCAACAAATTGCCCAAAAATTTGCACACTCCAACCCCATCAGAAGCATGCAGTACATGTGACCAGGTTTGCGAACCAAAATAACTTAAGATATCTCCTGAAGGCACACAATATTTTCAGTCAGGATGGTTTCCTACATTACATCTCTATTGTACACAAGTGTCTTTTAATAAACCTGAAGTTTTTACGAAATGAAAGCCAAGTGCGAGAGATAAAGCTGGTTTCATCTCAGTTCAATGCCACAGTATTGTCCTGAGATAGGACGTTTGTAGGACATTTGAAAAATTTTCGTCCTTGAGTCGTTCCGCGAAGTACAAACTGAGGACATCGTCATGCAGACATTTTGCCGTGATGCACTCAAAAAGTACTGAGAATGTCCTGTTCGGGATGAGGACATTTTGACCTTTTGAGGATGTCCTCAGGACGTTTGGTGTTGTCTGGGTGGGGCATTGTACTGCCCCATAGCCAGCCAGTTTCCCTGTACATAGGGTATCTACATCATTTAGCTATTGCCGCAGGCCACTGCATAACATTTCAGTGGGTACCTGCTCACTGTGGCATTCTGGCTAATGAAAATGCAGATGAAGCGGCCCGTAAGGGCCATCAACATCAGAGATACATTCGAACTTTCTTCACGAAATCTGATGCGTCCCAAATGACTAAAAGTTTTGCTTCCGAAGGAACGTATCGGCTTTGTAGTTTGCCGACACATCAGTACCAATTTCTTCACTCAGTCGACCCACATCTTAGATCAAGACTCTGACCCAGAATTCCTCGACATCTAGAAACACTTTATCACCGACTTCGTCTGAATACTGCATATACAAACGGCTTGCGATACCGTTTTGGACAAATGAACAGTCCGCATTGTGACAACTGTGCCTCGATAGAAACTGTGGAACATATCCTGCTTGAGTGCCCTGCGTATGCTAACGAGCTTGCTTACTATGAACATTGCATGCAGAAGCTCTGCCCAGTGCCCCTAACGATGGACAAAGTTTTAGGTCCCTTAGCCTGCTTCAGGCAACAGAGACTTGTAATGAACTTTCTGTTTACATATTTAAAAGACATTGGACATCTCGATAAGCTTTAAATTCACTTGCACGTTACCTTCATGCATTCTTCCTGCAGTGAACTTCGTCAGCCCATTTGTCGGACTATGCACTCCATCATTCCATAGGTTACATCCATACTCGCCATTGCATCCTTAGTACCCATTTCATGGCCGCATTTTATCTTCGTTTTTTTTTACCTCTTCCACGCTGCTCTCCTTCAGTCTTTATCTCCCAAATTCCCCTCCCTACGCAGAGTAGCATGTCAGCGTAATTTAAACGCCGGCTAAATTCTCTGTATTCCATTAAAGAGTCTCTCTCTCTCTCTCTCTCTGTCTCCGAAGCGCTCATTTACACCACAGAGGTCGCTTTCGACCGGCGCTTCCGTGGCGCCCCCTGGGCCGTGCAGAGTTGCCACAGCTGTGACAGCAAAACAGAGATAAGTGCATCGCAGGCAGTAAATAGAATCAAATAGAGTGCTGTTAAAAGAAAGCGTCCTAAGTATGGTGGAGAGATCTGTTGCGGTACGAAATGTACCTTGTCTTGACGAGGATATATCAGAGTGGATTCGAGGGGGGCGGAAGCACTTACCACACGTCGACGCTTAGGCGGCGCGCGCGCCCATGCAGCGAGGTGTGTAGAGGGAGAGTCCCTTTTCCGCACTCCGGGGCGTTCCCAGCGGAGGTTAAATATAGGCTGCAGGAGCTCAGCAGACGACTTTTCGAGAAAACGAGCGTGCAAAATAGCAGAAGTAGAAAAAGGTAATAAAATAAAGAGACCCGACGACGGGCATGGCGCTCGGAGTGCACTTGTCGAGAAAGGAAGCTCGTTAAATGATAACGCTGCAAGTACTTGCTACCGCTTCTGAATTCATTGCTCGGCGAAGCACGTGAGACGGATCAGCGCTTGGAAAAATATCGAAGAAAGTGCTTTCTTCGATTGTCGGATTGGAAACCTCCGCATTTGAAGTGGTTTAGTTGAGCATGAAGCAGTGTCTGTGCTTGGTCAAAACTGGAACAAACTGGTATAAACCGATACAAATGGAGGGTTTCGAGACCGAAGTCTTTGGTTTTGGAGTTGAAACTACGTACAAAGCGCCTCGCAGGATCACATGTCGCATCTAAAGCAGACGTGGCAGCGTGCATTCCGGCACAATAAAAAAACAAAGGACAAAAGGATAGAGAGAAAGCTTTGGGGGCGCTGAAGTAGCTATCTTTGATGGCTGGTATGACATAAATTAAAAAAAAAATCTCAGGGTAGAAAATTTCGCAAGCAATGCGCAACGGATTTTTCGGTTTTGATAAAGAGCGATCGAAGATCCTGCTGGACCACGTTCTACATGCACCTTGCCCCTTACGTCGGCCTTCATAGTGACAGCGCCCCAGGTTTAGCTCTAAAGGTTAGAGATTACAAGTGAATGTTCATAACGGTCCGTACTTACGAAGAGTCAAGGCATCATGTGTGTTCAAACCAAAATGCAAGATTTATTCTAAACTATTCGGAAAAAGATGTCGGCCGAAATGACGCATGAGGTCGAGATGTCTATTGAGGAAAGATTAGTGTGCAGACCTTCATGCAAAATAGTGAACGCCGATAGTATTAGTTAGGTACTCCCTCAAGATGTGGGCAGCACTGTTAACAGTGTTCAGTCCAAAACAGAGGCGAGAACAGCCACCGAGTTAACCAAACTATTAGGGAATTAATGCGGACGCCGTGGGTTCTGTACATACCGCGTAGCGCGTGTTGTCAGTTTCCTCCGCTTTACCTTCATGGTTAGCCAAACAGAAACTAACCGCGGGCTTTCAATTAAAAATAGCATTCCCGATGATTTGCTCAGTTTTGCAGATGGCGGCTTCAGATAAGAACACTTACTTGTGGCAACGCAAAAGAAACAGATGCGCCGATATGTCCACAGCTGGCAGCGATCCTGGAGCCACGCACGATGCTTCTCGGTTAGACAATTGTAAAACGTTCCTCGCAGTTCAAGGACCGTCGGCAGATGCTTACACCGCAGGAGTTCCGAATGCTGCACGCTGTACTGCTGCATCATGCATGCATCGAGAAATTCTGCGCTAACGAACACATACAGGCTTCGCTACAGGAATACAGAGCTCGCGTAGAAGCGATACGAATCATACGAGATAGTTCTTCGCTAAAAGGTTGCCACACCTCAGGCTATGCTATATAGGGGAAAAAGTAATGGCCGCTCTTGCGGGCTTCGTGAACTCTGAAAAGAGAAAGTCTGGAAGACTTATGACCCCCCATGAACGCAAAGAAGCACGGTTTGGTGTCACTCCTTAATTCTGCACACGAAATGCATTTGCCAGAGGCGCGCTGCCTATTATGGTGGAATGTAGCTTGCATTGTTCGCCCGATAGGAGCTGAGCGACGTCATCGCGGGACGGCAGCAGTGCTCAAACAACATGTACTTGGCTCGTTCCTTCTGCGTCTAGTAGCTTTGCATGTGGTATATTCCGGTCTAGCGTCCATTTGTTTTCTTGCGTACTGCAGCTAGATGAGGAGTGATAGCGTTGCTTTTCATATATTCTGTTCAGTCATCAGGATATCGTAAACGCTGCGGATAACCCAGAGCGTGATGTTGAAGTCTAACTGCAATTTCTGTAAAGCTGTGAGACAATATAAAAATGACAAAATTCGCTGCAGAAAAATTAGAGAACAAAGAATTCGGACGTACGATGAGTCCCTGAGAGTCGTGGCGTCGCGTCCGCTTCTGCGATGTTGCGGACGAGCTCCGAGTCGGAACTGGTTGCGTGTATTTTCTCGTTCGAAGACGCGCTGTCGTCCGCCGAGTCAGACTCGGTACTTGATAAGCACTCAGGGTAAGAAGAACCATCACTGCTATCGCCAGAAGAGTAGACGTCACGCGCGGCTACGTAACAAAACGACGACGCGCAGTTGAACACCTCGAAGTAGAGCAATAGCACCGCGTGAGTGCCGGCGATAAATCAAGCTAAGCGCCAATCAAGATAAAAATCAGCCCCACAAGAGCAGACGAAGCGCGCGGAAAAAGCGAAACCACGCGAGTGCCGGATCGTAAACCTCGAGAAACGCTAAACAAGGCAAAAATGAGTTTTTCCTTCTACAACATGCAAGCTTTCATATGGCTCGAAATTCTGGACACACCAACGCCGTCGTACACGAACGGCAGCTACCGTCGAAGGGATAAGGTATTTAGTGTACCCGGATATCTTGTTTTCGTGAAGCCTGGTCCGGATGTCGAAAAAATGCAATCGGTTTCAGCGACAGCGGGAACTAAGTCCACGTGCGTCTTTGCCATGCCAGCGATGTTGCCGACGACTTTCACAAAAGTTTTTACACTGCCATGATTACAGCCTAGCTGCTTCCTTTGGCAAATAAACGTCTAAATTAGGCTATTCCTATATCCGTATACCTATTTTTTACCAGTAAATTTCGTCGCTTATCTTCATATTCAGCGGTGATTTAAGGCATTTTAATGACGGCGACGTGCAGTAAGGCTGCTTAGCCGACCTAGTTTCTCATGCTGTGCCCTCAATCGCTACGAAGATTGCCTTTCATTTGGTGCCGCCGCGGTGGCTCAGTGGCTGTGGCGCTCGGCTGCTGACCCGAAAGACGCGGGTTCGATCCCGGCTGCAGCGGTCGAATTTCGATGGAGGCGAAATTTTAGAGGCCCGTGTGCTGTGCGATGTTAACCAGGTGGTCGAAATTTCCGGAGCCCTTCACTACGGCTTCCCTCACAGCCTGAGTCGCTTTGGGACGTTAAATCCAATAAACCAACCAAACCAAACCATCTTTCATTTCGTGTACGGTTGCACCTAATTGTTACAATTTCGAGGGTATTTGGATAATTTTTTATTTCTAATTTGCTTAATATCATCAGAGCTTTGAATAATTTTTACTAACTGAGTAATTTTTCCAGCTCCCGGGCGCTTAGCAAAACCATAACTGCCCACAACCACGACAATATACTGCACGTTATAAGTTACAGCACGTAATGTTCGTGGCACCTCCATGCCAACAAGACCTGCGTTCGCCACAAAATAAAGATGGACGACTCCGTGTGAGCATCAACCCCATTTTATACGCTGCGGTTCAAACTGTATAAAAGTTGGATTTAGGCGCATAAAAAAGCAGAGGTGATCAGTTGTCATGCAGTATGAAGGTACACTGCAAGGAGTTCCCGGAGAAGCGCTCTGGTCGTCATGCGGAACCAGCAAGTTATCTATGAAGACGAGCAAGCGACATATGTCACTTGGAGCTTTTCGACGAATGGATACAAATTCCCGTGACTCAGTTAGTACGTGAGTACCAATTGTAAAATGTGAGCGTCATTTTCTTCTCGCGAGTGCATTTTTCGAGTTTTGGGGCAGGGAAGGGGAGGGGGCGGAGGGTGCTCTTTATTCATCGGTTTTCTAAAGGCGCGTTCACACTAGGCCGACGATCGGCCGATTTCGGTCTGGCGATGGTCGGCGGCAGCGATTTTCGTGCCGTCGGCGCGCCTGTCACACTGCGCAGACGCCGACCGAGCGCCGATCGTCGCCCGACGAGCGCATCGCCGTCGCGTCGGCGACATAGCAGCCGTCGGCCGACCCGCGTGTCACACTCTGCCGACAACAGCGCCGACCTCACGCCGACGTTGTCCTATCCCGACAGCTCGACGCTGCTGCTTCGTGCGCGCGGCCCGTCTGCTAGCTCCGTTGCTGAAGGCGTCGTGGAAATCGAACTTATCTTTTATTATGGGACGAGTTGGCAGTAAAGCGATGTGAATAGTAGTCCTTTTATTGCAGCACAGGCGACTTCCGAAGCGCCGTCAGCTGCGGAGTATAGTATACGAAACCACCTAGGCCTAGCGACGACTACGGCAGCCTGGGACCAGCGCACAGTTCGTCGCCCGGCGTTGCCGCAGGCGGTGTCGTTGCCGAAAGATCCACTTTTGCACAGGCACATTACCGTTGCTCTAATCTAGGAAGCATCCTTTCTGGTTCACGGCTGTTTCGTATTTTCTTGTGCGAACGTGAAGTTACATGTTTACGCCGAGCATGCCGACCGGCCGGCCAGCCTGGATCCCGTCTGCCGGCGTCATAAAAACGAGCTGAAGAGTGTTCTTGATGTAAATATTAAACCCTGTGATAATAAATGTGAAAAATGTTTCATATCTGAGGATCGCTGACCAATACTGAGCTGTTGGCAAAGGTAACGACTGTGATACGAGCAAACTTCTTCCCACAACCGCCTCGCAGCTGCCGCTGGCCTGACGTTGGGATCCGGCTCGCCTTGCGCCCGCTCGCTTCGTTGCTGAAGGCGTCGCGGAAATTTACCATACTATTATTTTATTGTGAGATGATGCTGTTGACAGTAAAGCGATGTGTAGAGTAGGCCTTTTTATTATAGCTCAGGCTACTTCCGAAGCGCCGGCCGCTGCGACTCCGATACGAAAGAGGCTATACATAGCTTGCACCGACGTCACATCCGGTGGCCGTTGGTTGCGAGTCGGCCATGCTGCCGAACCACCGCCAGACCGCATCTAGCTTTCCGCTGCCTATGTTAGCTCGCAACGTGTCGATTCTCGTCCATCATTAGATTCGGTATGGTTTTGTGTGCCACCCTTGGCTGCTACGATCGTAGCGACTGCTCCAGGTGAAAGAAGAAGCCATTTAACACGAACTTCATCTGCATTCGTAAGATAATCGTAGGCATGCAAGTGCGAGCGCTCCATGACTGAGTACGAATCTGCGCGAGCTGCGGCTGGCTCGCATTAAGCGCGACGATTTGGAACCCGTCAACCCAAATTTACTTGTGCGCGGACTGCACTTTGTGACAAGTAAGAGGCTTGTGTCGTCGACTAAATGTTTACGAAAACGTGGGAAGCAATGACTACACTCTTGAATGTTGCTGTTTTGAATGACGCCATCGAATTTGTCTGAACACAAACCCAGACTGGGTCCCGTGTCGCTGCATCTTAGCTAGAGCACTAGGCAAGCCGGCTCGCATTAAGCGCGACGATTTGGAACCCGTCAACCCAAATTTACTTGTGCGCGGACTGCACTTTGTGACAAGTAAGAGGCTTGTGTCGTCGACTAAATGTTTACGAAAACGTGGGAAGCAATGACTACACTCTTGAATGTTGCTGTTTTGATTGACGCCATCGAATTTGTCTGAACACAAACCCAGACTGGGTCCCGTGTCGCTGCATCTTAGCTAGAGCACTAGGCAAGCCGGCTCAGATCGCCACGACCGTAGCGAGCAATGACGGCAGAGAAAGCGGCGTGCCGAGGCCAAGCTTCTCGTCTCGTTGCTTGCGCATCGCAGACAGGCTTCTCACCCACCTGCTGTAGAAATCATTGTGTGCCTCCATTGATTCGAAGGCTTTCATTGCTTGCAACTTCCCAAAGCTGGCAAGAGTACACGACATCCCCTGTGGGCCACTTCAAGGAACACATCAACGCCCGTCTTCGCGTCGACTCCCGGTTGCAGCGTGTGCGGATCTGTATCATCGCAAATTTTCACTTTGTCTGCGTAGCGTACGCGCGCCGATCGAATAAATTCAGACTAGTAGCCTGCACTGAATGGTTCATTCCTCTGTGGAGTAGGCATCGCGCCTGAAAGATAAGAAAATAATCCAAAATGTCCGAGGAGTGGCCAGGCATCGCAGGGCGGACGGGCGGGGACGGCCGAATGGTTCGGCAGCATGGCCGCAAGCGCTTGATGGGGGCGGAAGTGACGACACGTGCAACCTATGTATAGGCCTAGCGACGATCACGGCAGCCAGGCAGCAGCAGAGCTCGCCGCCCGGAGCGCCCGCGAGCGGTGCCGTTGCCGAAAGCTCGAAACATAAGCAGGCATGCTTTATCGCTGCTCGAGCAGTCTTTCTGACGACAAAGCGATCTTGTCTTTTCTTGTGACATTTGTAACCATCCCAAGCAGCGCACAGGCACTGCTGCACGGCGGCGAAGTGCGACACCGATTGTGGGCGGAGCTTGGGTACAGCGGCGCAGCGATGTTCACCGCTCCGTGTGTCCCTAGATTCGTGGACATTTTGCGAGGTTTTCGACCATGGCAGCCATGTGTGTTGTGCAGCGTCAGTGCACGTCAAAGAACCGCAGAGAATCAAAATAAACCCTCCGACACGGTGCCTCTTTCCCTCCCTCCTTTCACCTCCTTCTCCATTCCCTCATGTCGCGCCTCAGGCGACGCGGGCCACTGTCAATCTGTCTGGCGAAGCGAGTTCCTCGGAAAGAGCAGTCTGGGTCCCATAAGCCCCACCGGTAGCAGCACCTGCCCTCGCAGGGCAGTGGCGCATCGCTTAACCGCTGCGCCACTGCGCCATGAGTGATATGAGGGCTCCCGGCGATCTATGATTGTAATGTTGAGAACAACCAATTCCACATATATGGCCATTAACTCATTGACGTCATCGCGTCATACCCTTAAGGTGGAGCTGAAGTGTCCCCTCCAGTTGTAGTGTGCTATAGCACTAAAGCCCCCACTCAACGATTTCGATTATCGTTGTCTGAAACCTGCTTGACCTTGAAAACAAGCCCCGAACTGAAGCCGCGGCGAAACCCGAGGTGCTACCGCACCAAATTCGCATCTGGCGCAACCACGCTAAGTCGTACGTCAATTTTTTTTTCAATCTTCATAACGATACCCCCTCCGTCTCCCACCACCACCACTTTTTGAACCTTCGCACGCATCATCGCTTGC
The DNA here is from genome assembly GCF_055824585.1 of Amblyomma mixtum. Taxonomy (NCBI): domain Eukaryota; kingdom Metazoa; phylum Arthropoda; class Arachnida; order Ixodida; family Ixodidae; genus Amblyomma; species Amblyomma mixtum. Next base: position 39,230,956 of record NC_143013.1, read on the forward strand.
TGAACTGACGTGGATCAGGAATCCCATAAAGACACGAATAACACGGCTATATATGCTTGGAAATCACAGAATGAATATGTATAAAGAAGCCCATTAAGCCATCGTTTTTTTTCTCTTCTAACATTATTCAGACGTATAAATTACACAGGCTGCACTGCCATAACATACGAGAACCTCCGTTGAGACTGCTACCAGAGAACGCATATACAGCGCTTAGATACCTATGCGCCACGGCACTCGCCTGTTGACCCGAAAGTCGCGTGTTCGATCCCGGCCGTTGGGGTCGAACTTCGATGGAGGCGAAATTCTAGAGGCCCGTGTACTATGTCAGTGCACGTTAAAGAACCACAGGTGGTGTAAATTTCCGGAGCCCTTCACTACGGCGTCCCTCAAAGCCTGAGCCGCTTTGGGACGTTAAACCTCCATAAAACCTAACCGGAATTTTTGCGAAAAAGTAAAATCCTCTCTAGACTGACTTTTGGCGAATTGAATGCATTCGCTTAAATACCCAAAGCTGAATCGTTGACGTTTTTGCTACCATTTTTGCCATTGCGCTACGCAGGGAAAGAATCAAGCGGAAGGAAATAGAGACGACGATATAAGCTTCACCGCCTGCGTCAGACAGCGCCCATGAGGAAGCGCGGAATTGCCAGCGCGTGGGCAGGTGTTATCTCTCTCTCTCTCCGAGCACTTATCGTTATCACCAGCAGCTCGCTGACTCGAGCTTCGTCGTTAGCCCCTGTGTCATTGTCATTGCCCTCTCGCTTAATTCTAGGCACTATAACTTGACTAACACACCACCAGCGGTAGTCGTTGATGAACTGCTCGTTTGGAAGCGCTGCTATCGCGGCGCTCTGGCGTGGCTTGTGACATGGGCGTTTTCATATTCCGCGTTTCTTTTTTATTCCGTGCCAAAAAAAGAAAATCGTAATTAATATCAAGACGAGAATAGCTGAATTATACGACGCTATGTTCGAATTTCTACAGCTTAAAGTATTGATTGATCTAGAATTTGGCCAATTAAATTATTCACTTAATAAATAAACAGATCAGAAAAAAAATTGACGCGGTAGATAGAGCGGCCAGCAATGTTATGCTATATGAAATGACGTGTGCGCATAAGTATAGCGCATATTCTACATAGCGCAGAAACCCAGTGTCCCCACATGCAATGAGCGTTAACACTTATTTGGCAGCAGTTTTTTTTTTTGTGCTTATTTTTCTATCCTGTTTCTAATGTGTGAAATGTTTGTCCGAGAACGACTAACATTTATTTGCCTTGACTCCGCGTCACTACGCCCTTTCCACGTTCTGAGCTGAATTCAGAATACACTGCGCGGTTCTTGGTTAGCAAAATATAAACCCCAGTGGGCATACTGTTTTATTTGCAAGACAGTTTGTCATGGCCGCCGCGGTGGCTCAGTGGTTATGGTGCTCGGCTGCTGACCCGAAAGACGCGGGTTCGATCCCGGCCGCGGCGGCTAGAATTTCTTTGGAGGAGAAATTCTGGAGGCCCATGTACTGTGCGATGTCAGTGCACGTTAAAGAACCCCAGGTGGACGAAATTTCCGGAGCCCTCCACTACGGCGTCTCTCATAGCCTTAGTTGCTTTGGGACGTTAAACCCCACAAACCAAACCAAACCAAACCAGTTTGTCATGATGCGAGTCTACGCAAATTTATTATGATAGCAAAGTATTTTAGCACTCAACGGAGCTTGGAAATGTGATTTGCCATACTTCTATGCCCTTTGGGGGACATGCACCATGTGAATGGAAATTTCGCGAACGTATACCGTGTAAGTTATTGGCTAACAACTCGCCATTATTATTATACCTTGACGATAACGAAACGCGCCTGTCCCTTCCGCCTCATACCGTGGCCGAATTTTATCTCGTTCTTAATTAAACCTTGACAGTTCTTTTCTTTTACTTTTTTATTTTTCATCGCGCCCTCTCGTTCTACGTAATTTTGAGATAAAGAATCACGACCGCCGCGCATAATTTTTTCTTTCCTGAATTCAGCAAATACGAAGAAAAACAGAATATCAGAACTTTATAAATGAAAAATTTAAGCAGTTTATACCAATTTTTGTTATAATTTTTGTTATCGTTCGAACTTATCATTCGGCCGATCCTCGCAACGACGGTAGTATACTGGTACTCTGTCCAGTTACGAAGAACGAAGATAAAAACAAACAAAAAATGAATTAGAATGGAATCTGCCAAGAATTTCAATGCACAGTTTGAGACAAGGCTTAAAGCGACCTCAGAAATATGCACTTTAAATCGTACCTATACGCTCTCAAACCTTGTAAATGTGCAAACGTACCACCCAAGTTCCGCGTGGCCTCGTCTATGTATCATTATCGTATCAAATGTCAATGGTCACAAAAATTATTAAGGGCTATCCGATCCGCGGTACGATCCGCGGTGCAGGCGAGAAAAAGCCTTGAGTTTTAATGGGACCCCGCCTTCACACGTCTCAAACTCTCAAGGACGTTCGCCTAATCGATGTCCATTAAAGAAAGGGGATACGGACAGTGGACACGTGACTGGTCAGGAATGTGGGCTGTGAGCCAAGGGACGCGATGTCGGCGCCGCTTGCGCAGTAGCAGCTAAGAACGGTAAGAAAGTGCAGCTGCAACCGACACGTGTCAGCTTGTGAGAATGTCCCTTTACAGCGTACAAAGTGCGCTTGTGGGAGATCTATGCATGGGTGCAGCTCGAGCGTGTTGGCGTCGATACCCATCATTAGAATTCCCCCGCCTGCGGTGACATACGTCCTCCTACCTTCATTCTTAAATGCGCTGAAGAACATTTTTGTTTATTTTTTGTTCAGATATGAGTAAAGATGAGGACATCCGTTATCGGTGTCGCCCGCAATGTAGTGAATGTAGCTCAGCACAAAAATGAAGCGTGATCACGACTACGAATGGAATCAAGCGGCCTTCGATCGATCCCCTCATTTTTATTTCTTTATTTTCCTGACTACTCCGTTCCGAACAGCCTCGCCGCGGTGGCCCAGTGGTTATGGCATTCGGCTGCTGACCCGTAAGACGCGGATTCGATCCCGGCCACGGTGGCTGAATTTCGATGAAGGCGAAATTCTAGAGGCCCGTGTGCTGTGCGACGTCAGTGCAAGCTAAAGAACCCCAGGTGGTCGAAATTTCCGGAGCCCTTCACTACGGCGTCCCTCATAGCCTGAGTTGCTCTGGGACGTTAAAACCCCAATAAACCAATAAACCAAACCGTTCCGAACACTTCTGCAGCACGTGCGCACGGAAGAAGAAACTCTAAATACACTTCTCCCCATTACAGGTAAGTGTCTGTCGGAATAAAAAATAAACTGCAGAAACACTTCAAGTACGCGGAGAAGCGCGAAAGCGTCCCTAAATGCAAGCGCCACGAAACGAATGTGAAACAATTTAAAAGGCGGCATTTGACGATTAAACACGGAAATCAATGGGCTCAAGGGAGTGAAGCCATTGCGGCGGGAAGCTGCTTCTCCTTCGGTCACAGTGCACGTAGCAGTGCATCTTCATCGCCAACGCATGCAGTCTAATTGTTGAATGGATCTGAACATGTTGCACGGCGTCATCGGGACAGGGTGTGTGATAATCGAGGTGGTTTGTGGCACGAGAACGAAGCACGCGTAATGAACGAAGTGCAGTGTGGTGCACGAGAAGACCGCCTTGAAAGGTTCGAAGCAGCAAGATCGCCCGAAATGAAAAAAAAAATAACGATTACATTGATATGATATGACCCTTCCGGTTACGTCAGTATTCAGCGTTTCCTTCACATCCCGCGATAATGACGTTGTGTTGAGCGTTCAGCGCTCCCGGAAGTGCGACAGCCAATGAACGCCGGGGTTACCCCCCCTCCCCCAATGCTGACGTCATGAAAAGGCGCTTTCGGCTCGGGGTGATCGCGGCTGTTCTTAACCACATTACGGCGCGAACGTACCGGTGATTAAAAATTACAAACCGTACATTAAAGCAAGGTCCAGAACGGCGTGACTCGCAACTTTTAACTCCGCTTCATCTTCCCTTTAAATGTGTAAACTGGCACACTAGTGTAGCGTGACAAATGCATGCATTTCTTACCGCGTCTGGTATATCCGTTGATTTCAGCAGCAGCTCTGGCAGGCTCCTCGGAGTCTCCAAGTGGTCGCAGACTACGCTCCGACTGCGACCGCGGCAGGCGCCAGCGTCCAGACAGCCGCGGAAGCAGTCGACGCGATGTTTTTTTATGATGGGGCCATCGTTAGAAGCCGCAGTCGCCGCCGTCGCGGCCTCGCGATAACCTAGTGCAAGGGCGGCGGCCGAGTGCGCGGGCACGATAAAGGGCGCAAGCTGCACGCGGACCGACTCGGTTGTCACCTGCGTCGCCCATTCCTTGAATGCTTACGTCACATGCATGTTTTACGAAGCAAGAGACAGCCAAGGCGGCCTTGAAGCTGACGAAGGACGTATACGTTAGAGATACTTGGTTTAAGCCTTTAGCATTTCGGCACGCCGGCTGAACTTGCGCGCCGACCTGACAGCTCAAGACAGTGAGCAAGCTTAGAGCTTGGCATTGTTTTAACTAACGCAGAATTGTGAAACACTTCTTTTCAGAAACTTCGAGAGTAAAACCATATATATTTGCTGCTGCAAGGGTGCCCCCCTCCCTTCTCGTGTAATTTATTTTACTTGCACAAGCATCTGAAGCTCGGTACCGTTTTGTTCTGCTTGCCACAAAAAATTACCGAAGACACTTTGGAAATTCTAAAGTGTGCTTAGAGAAAGCCTCGTCCGTTCTGCCTGGCGCGGAATCACTGGGCCGCTTCGGAGCCATGCGTCTCATTCACTCGATTGCAACGAGACGTCTGGTGAAGGAGCGGCGGTGCAGCTGCCACCGCCAACGCGCGCGCGCTCGTTCATAGAGGCTTCTACCGCTACTGTGTGACGTGACGGTTGCTATGCACAGCTGCGCCCCCCACCGGTGCGCCGGTTGCTGAGGAGGTGAGGAGGTTGCGCCGCTGCGCGGTGGGGAGGCCACAGTTGGCACGATTCCAGTGCACGGACGGACATCGCGAGTAGAGCCATAAAGGGCTTTCGCCTTAAACGCTAGTGAAGCCGAATCCCGAGGCAAGTCGAAGCCGTCGCTATCGGCATATATATAGATAGATAGATCTTTTATTTCAGACAACAAGGTCACGGATACAAGGGCAAAAGGCAGGTGCGCTCTGCCTGACGGGACCTGACACAATGCTCAGGACAAGCGGCAAAAGAAGCAGGAACTTCATAGGTTCTCATTACAAAAAAAAAACACATAATTATACAAGGTAAAACTAGGAGGAAGGTGCATACTTTTGCAATGACATAATTATAAAGTAAATATTTACAAGGCACATCAGAATAAGAAAAACACGAGAATTCACAGAGTTGACGGAAAAACAGGGAGGGGCATCAAGAATTTCTGCGTGAACAACCCTTTAATCATTCGGGAGAGAAAGGAGGTAAGCTTTAGCATTTCTATTGAAGGACTTTTGGGAAACAGAGTTCTGAATAATTTCTATGGCCTGTGTACGTTTGTTTAGAAGACTGGGAATTAAATATGAAAGCATTTCGGTTCCATAGTTAGTCCTTACGTGTGGTACTCTGTAACTGACGTGTCTTAATTTATAAGGCGCGTCACTACTAGAGTTTAATTGAACATATTTAGTGGGATGATGTTTGAAATCGTTAAACACATAAGAAAGCAATTTCAACTGAAATAATTCGCTGACTTTTAGAATCGAATGCTTTGAGAAGTACAAACCTGTATGATCATTGTATGCAAGGTTTTCGACATATCGTACTGCTTTTTTTTTGTAACGTTATCAGCCTCGTGAGGTTAGTTTTCGTTGTAGATCCCCGAACAAGTAAACAATAATGAAGATGTGATTGAATTAGGGTATAATATAATTGCCACTTCAGCCATTTCGGAACAAGGTCTCGAATTTTATATAATACACATAATGACCTTGATATGCTGGCATGAATCTTATTAATATGCAGGGTCCAACTCAAGTGTTCTTCAAAGATTATGCCTAAAAATTTGTAGAAAGAAACACGCTCAATTACGCTATTTTTGAATGTAAGCTTAATTTCCCTGTAATCAGGCTTGTTACGTGCCTTAAATACAATAAGCTTTGTTTTATCAACATTTAACTCTAGTTTATTTATATTCAACCATAAAGACAATTCTTGTAACCATGCATTTGCCTCAGCCTGAATATTACTAAGATGCAAGCCAGAAAAAAATACACTGGTATCATCTGCATATAAAATTATTGTGGGAGTTCGAGGGATGGCTATTATTTCATTGATATAAAGAATGAAAAATATTGGACCCAAAATAGACCCTTGTGGAACACCGTATATTAACTGGCCAGGTTGTGATTGATGACCATTCAAATATGTATACTGCACGCGACCGGAAAGGTAAGTACGGATCAGATTTAAGGCAACTCCTCGAATGCCATAAAATGGTAGCTTATAAAATAAAATATCATGTTTAACTGAATCGAATTCCTTCCTGAAATCTAAAAAAAGTCCAACTGTGAATTGTTTGTGTTGTGTCCCCTTATTGCTTTTGTGTGTGTGCGCCCCCGCATCCTCCTCCTAACGACCACTCGCATCCTCCTCCTAACGACCACTTGCCCCTCGTCGCACGCTGTCGCCAGATGCCCCCCCATGGTGCGCCCCGCGTCCTCCTCCTGTTTTGGGAAGCCACTCCCTCCCGTGGACGCTTCTCCGCTCCCTCCTCTCTTCGGGCGGCCAGTTCGGCTCCTGCCTCGGTCGACGCTGGTCGCACCCTCATCGGCTTTAAATAAACGAAGTCTTAAAGTACCGTGTGCGTCTTTCGCTGCATTCAACACAGCGACCGGACACGACAGTTTGTCATCCATATTAGAAAATATTTTTTCCTTTATACTAAGCAATGTCATTTCTGTTGACTTCTCACGAAACCCGAACTGTTCGTTAACAAAAATTTGTCTGTCGTCAAAGAACTTACACAGTCTGATTTTTACCAAGTATTCCAGCAGTTTAGAAAACAAAGCGAGTACAGATATAGGTCCGTAGTTGTTTATATTGTCATAAGGGCCACCTTTGTGTAAAACAACCACTCTGGCAATTTTCATACCATCTGGAAAAACACCTTGAACTAACGCGTTATTACATATATGCTGCAAGGGCAAGCTAATTAGATCGGCAACAGCAATAATAGGCTCGGCCTTAATTTCATCTACACCTGCCGCAGTGGATTTGTCTAGGCTTCTAAGGAATGTGAATACTTCATGTCCACTGCAGGGATTCAACAATATGGAACTTCCAATTGGGGAGGCAATATACCGACCAACTTCATGATTTCTATCCTGCTTCTGAGATGATTCACCAGAGGATAGGAAATGAGCATTAAACTTGTATGCCAAAGCAGCGCCACTGGCGGCGGTACCACGCTAGCGGCGGTCAGCAGCCGTTTTTCGTCATGTTTGTGTTAGCGGTGTGGCTCATCCGTTTGCGCTAGAAAAATGATATTGAGCGCATTGTAAAGATAATTGTATCTTCTTTGCGATGGTATGTGTCGCTAAAAGCTATTCACGTTAGTATAATAGCAGTGAGCAACAGAGCGAGGGGCATAAAACGATATTTTTGCTCGACTTGCCTGCGTTTGCCTTGCTGTTTACGAAAACTACTGCTCCGAAAAGAAAACTGCTTCTGCAGCTTTTAGATGAAGTGTGACTCGAGGACCTTACAGGCAAGTTATTGAGTTATATTGGGTAGTTATTTAGAACTGGTGCCATAAAAAAGAGTGAAATTTAAAAGAATGACGCATTAATAACTCCTAGTCCAATTCATAAATCACAAACATATTTAGCAGGATTGTAGATAGTACCCATGTTGTTAATTCTTGACAATTTCATTGAGCTACATGTCATAATTTTTTAGTTTTCATTGTTCAAAGTTGGTCGTAACCTAGAAACTGCGCTTTTTTGATCTGAGTTTTAGAAGCAAGTAAACGTCGTATAGAGAACAAATTTGGCACGCGAAATATTTAGGAAACATTCAAGGACCTGCTCAAGGCGGAATTTCGCTATGACAAACAGAACGGTATTACTGCGCCATTCAATTGCGCCATTTTTTGGTGCGCCGTAGCCTCCGCAAAATACATCCAGCGCGAAAGATCACTGTTATATTCCAGGCTTTTTTGAGAGGAACTGAAGTCGCTGGTCTTAATACTACCAGTGATGTAAATTTGGGTATGATAAACGACTCATGTTAGCTCTCACTCGCCCCTTTGTTGGTCGACGGGGCTGCTGCATTTGAATCTCGCGGGCGTTTTGACTCAACAATGGAGTTCCGCCGGTCAACGACAGTGGCGCTGTCAAACATTTTGAAGCAAGACTTATGAGACAGACGACTGACTTCGCTGAAACCTGTCCTGCCTTTCGGTCGTTTCTTCGGCTGCTCAGCAGGCTGTCATCGGCGTATCGTGCTGTTTTGCTTGTTGGTGTTTTTTTTACTGTGCTTTTGTATTTGTGTGCAGCGCCGTTTTTTATCACTTTATCTTGCCAGTTTTTTGTGTGTAAAAGTGTCAAATGGGGAATCGGCGGAAACACCTTCAGCGCAAAAGGTCGACGATGACAAAGCTTCGTACGCGCATGGCTGATGACAGTGCCAAACGCAGGTGAGCCATTCGGACCGCAATTTTGTTATTAGTATGTGCATTGAAGTGCCAACTGTACCTGTGGCGCGTGCGTGAGCTACCTCGTAGTGTGTGTTATCGAGTGCGGTTTTTAATGAACGCGTGTGCAAGATTACCAGTGTCTCGGCACTGTGATATTTCGTAAGGCGAGAGCAGAAATCTGCTGCATAATTATTTGTTCCTTAGCTGGGGGCCTGTAGAAGTGGCTCTAAATTGGAGAGTTGAGGGGCTTGTGTTTAGAAATAAGCGATGAGTTTTAAAAGACACAGAGGGCATTGAGAGATATTTTATGTATATGACGACTCTCGTCCTGAGCATGCGCACGTCGCGGGTTGGATCCAGATGTGGCAGATGGAATTTTTTTCTTCATTCCGCTCTGAAGTAAGTCTATAAACTGTTGGCATTTCTAAAAAATCTACTCCAGCTTATCTAGGGCGATAAAATCACCTGCTGATTCTGCATTGCGCAAAATATTTCGCGTTTGCGTTTTGCATTCCTCCTGAGCTCGTTAGGAGCTCGCAGTGCGTGGAAGCGGCAGTTTGCGTTGTGGGGGATGGACACCTTTCTATGCGAGTGGCATTTGGCAGCTTATGTGTAGATTATGATGAGGGAGGGGCAAAGCGTGATGAAAAATCGTACAAGCGCACTGCGAGCCGTAGCTACTGCAGATACCTTAGTACCGGTGAAAAACTGTAGTTCTTAGCACTTGAAATTTTTTGCTGAGGACGTTCAATTTTCTTCATTCATGCACCTAGCACGCGCCTATGATGCTGATTATCTTCTAGTTTCGTGCTAGGAGGGCGGTGCTTTTAAAGAAAGATAATTGTGCTCGTGAAATTCACTGCATAACTGTGGCTAGAGAAATGCGCTAGTCAGTGCATGGTTCTGTTTCGTATTCACTGCAAGTAAATTTTTCTTCTCCTACTTCGCTGCAAGAATAAGTTGCTTGTGTGTATACCTCTTCAGTTAATCATCCCGGTTTATTGCGATCGTGAAGTACAATTTAGGGATGTCGAAGAAGCCCAACTTCTCATTTTTTATTGTCTGTAGTGTTGAAAAGGGGCCAGAGAGCAAAACTTGTGTTGCTTTTGAGCACTGACATTTCCTGTCACTTCCTGAAAATAGACTCCCATATTTATTTATTTATTTATTCATATGACATTGGTATGGATTGTTTGCTTTCAGGCAGCCACCATGATGCGCGGGGGAGTTGTGCAAGGCATCTGAACGTGCTTAGCAGATGTTGCAATAAAATGGTCCTGTTTTTATAAGGAACATGCGTTTGTCTTTTGAAAATGCACATCAATGGAAGTGAATGAAGCCTTCCGCTTTTGCCTCTACCAGTGGCGAAGTGCATGTGTGGACAGTGCGATTTCACTAGCATTGTAGTGAATGCAAAATCATGCCCCCAAAATTATATGTCAATCACACACTGCAAGAAAAAAAGAATGCACGGATAACATTCTTGAAAGGTATATGGGAGCGTAGCTGGTGATATGCACGTGCACAATGCAGCAAAAACAATGCCAGTATCTCTTGCCATTGTTCGCACTGCATGAAATACCAGTACCTTCCCTCAGTGGTGTGCAAACCACGGATACCGAAATCGTTAGAAATGCAATTAGTTGTCAGTCTCGGCTACAGGGTATTATGATTCAAAACTAGCTCTTGTAAATGGCGCGGTTTCCGGAAGAGCTACTCCGCAATAGTACAGCGACATTTACTGCGCATGGCGCTGCACGAATGCGCGTGTAGTGTCTAGATAGGAGTAGGTGAGTGCGCTTGCTGCTCGCACCGCTGGCACTTCCTCTATGTGCACGTGCCAACCTGCTCGCGGGTGCTCAAAAGGGGTGGTGTCCCTCGTTGTTAGCCATGGCTGGAATTCCGCTCCGGTCAAGAATGGAGAAAATTGTGCTGCGGGCATGCGGGGCAGCTTGGTGCATGCGAGTGAGAGGGGGAGCTTGCGGAGCGGGCGAGCATAGTGTCTGTGGTGTGTGTGTGTGAGAGAGAGAGAGAGAGAGAGCGCGCTCGCCCTCTCCCGAAGTGCGCGCCTCACGTGTCAGGTCGCCTGCAACGCGAGGCTGCTGAAACCTTTCACGGTCCTCCCCACTGGCTGTATCGCCTCGCGTAATGGAAATACAAGCAGGTGGGAAGGTATTCCCTCCTCTTCCCCTCTCTCTGTACCCTTTGTTTTCCCCCTCACTCTCATCTCGCTTTCCATTTCCTTCCCCCAGCCCCAGCTCAGGTGCTTCTAGACATGATAGCAGATGCCGGTGCTGGCAAGAATCCTTTTACCTTCCTTTTCATTTACAATAAAAGCCACTTACTACTACTACTCAGGATAGTTCCGTGAACACGAGGGGCCGAGAGCTTCCGGTGAAATTTCTTGGAAACCGGTATGAAGTCCTTTGGCTGCGTGGTCTGTGGATGACATTGGTGAAAACATTTCGTCTAAGAGCTATTTTTCAGCAGATTTCGAAGCCCTCTCACCAACACCATCAAGGACTTCAGGATAATTCAGCGAGGTTATGCGGGAAGCAGGTTTTACATGGCAAATTGTTTTTTGACCTGGTTTACAAAGCGGGGAACATAAAATGACGTTAGTGTCGATCCGTATTCATAAATTAGAAGAAAGACTATAAATATTTTAAAAATGGTGCTTGTCTACCTGATAAACATTTACGGCCAGATTTTCATTAGCGTGGTTATAAAAAAAACCTAACTGGAAGGGGCCGGAACTCTACATTTCACCAGATCTGACGAACGCTTCAGCCTCTTGCTCAGGACGGTTCTTCATGCTTGTTTACAAAAAAGCATACAGCAGCAGCATGCTTGCATTGTCTTCGCATTCCGGCCTTGAAATAGCATTTGCCACAGCGGTTGCTTTTGTGTGCATGATCATGAAACGTGAAAAAAATCTGCCATCATTTACACAGACATCTATTTTCCTGAATATTTCATGAAATTCTAAGATATTACGGGAGTAGGCATTGCAGTGGTGTTTGTAATAAAAATCTTTAGCGCGGCACCGAACCCTTGCTCTCACCGTCGTGGTGAAGCGGTGCGTTGCGCGTTTCTTTCCAGGAACGACGCTTGCTCGGTCAACAACTGCGGGGGTGGGGGGAATGTACACTGCCCGGTATGCTTGCTCATGGATGCAGCTGCGGACATATAACAAGACGAAAATAGCTACACACACACAAATACGCGAGGCCTTGCGAGCCTTACGCGAGTGCGTTTGTTGAGTCCATGTGGAGAAAGAAAACAAAGCAGTGTGCAGGGGCGTTATTGTTCATTTCCCCTATCCCCCTAGCTGTCAGAGTCCCATTATCTAAAAGCGACCGTCCACCCGGAAGGGCGTGTAGTCGATTTTTTTTTTCGGCAGCAGTGAAGAGAAATGACGGCTGAGAGCCTACATGTTGCGCCGCCGGGGTGGGGGGTGTGTGTGCGCTGCAGGAAATCCAGAAATATGAGTTTACCGTAGGAACTTCGTCCAGCGTACTTGTATATACGTGACGATAATTAACGGTTTTAAACCCTAATTTCTGAAAATGAAGTGGCATCATGTTTGAGTAGTAATTGCTACATTTTGAAAGTTTTCAAATGCAATTTAGTGACTTTTCAAAAAAGGTTTACCGTGTATGATCACACAAGTCAAAGCTGTTTTTGAAACCGTGCCATTTTCCGTGTTTGTGCGCGTGCGTGCGGGGATTTATACCCCTGTCACACGGGCAACTTTAGTGATACTTTCACGAAGTGCACTCCCCATGAACGAATGGCACTTACATTGCGCTGTCACATGGCAAAATAGGTGCTATTTGAAAATCATGATAGTGACGATGGGTGTTGCAGGTAGTGACGATCGGTGCTGCAGCACATTGTGAAAATTAGTTTGTTTTCGCAAATACTTGGAGAATATTTCATAGCAAATGTAATTGCTAAACGAACAGAGCCATGTTTCCGCTGATGAAAAACTTTTGAAATGTCGCCATGTAACTTCGAGAGTACTCCTAGGGAGCTATCGAGAAAGTACAATAGTACAATTTAGGGGTTCGCAGCCGACCTTCTGTAGCAAGGCAGCAGAGGCTAGGCAGGAAATGAAAAGAAACTGGCTTTGCGCTCGTGACGGCAGGAGTGGTTTACCCCATAATCAGCGCATAAAAAGCTTTCTTGACTGACCGTCGCCCCGACTACTTTCCTTCGCCACTTCGTACCAGAGCCCGAACAATGACCAGCCCACATGCCACTGCGCAGTGACAAAGATCAGTCTCCTTCAATACATGGTACATTGTTGACGACACGCTGTCGCTCCGCCACAGAATAGTCTTGGAGTAGAACGCCTCCGCTTATTTTTCATGCAGACTACTTCCGTACCTTCGTGCCGGCTTGCAACCTTTCTCGGCCACGAGACAGCTCAGCGGTTTGTGCACACGTAATGGGCGTAGAAAAAGCACCAGTGCGAAAAGAGGCATGGTGAATGCTTTGCGGATTGTGCAGTTGGTGTGGTGTATGAAATTCGCAGCATGAGAGCACTCAAAATCGCTAGAAAAGGGAACTGGATCTAATTTACCTCTTCACTGCGCAGAGTGGAAATGTGAGCCGGCGCTTGACAGCATCAAGGTTCTTGGCAGGAGTCGCGAATAAGACAGCGCGCGAGGTTCTTTGGGGCTTTTCTCATTGCAAAGGAGCCGCATGTTGTAGTGATTGTTCTGCTGCTCTTCGAAATAAGTAACCCGCATTCATTATATGTTTTTTTCATAATCACCAGGCCTTGATAGCAAATGACTTCTAATAAAGAAGTCCTTTCTGCGTGTTATGGATTTATTGTTATGCGCTGAAAGCGTTCTGTCGCTTTTGTTGTTTCTTGTTTGTTGTTCTTTTTGGCGATTTATTGTATATCACTGTATATTGCCATGATTTTCTGACGCTGCTTCTGCAAAGATACTTTTGTACAATAAGCAGGAAACCGGAACTTGGAGATCGACGGTCAGATTGAAGATGCTGAAGTCGTTCCAAACTGTGATTCCACGAAGGAGGGTTGATGTGATAGCAGTTGTGCGCGGATCGTGTGACTGAGTGCCCTGTATATATTTGAGCCCCAGACTTGCGAATAAACAATTGGTAGTCCAGCCACTTTATTGTCTGATTCTCTTTTCCGGTTTTTATATTTTTGGATGATTATTTATTTCTCATAATAAAGAGTTTTAGTTGCTGCAGTTTTTGTGTTACGCAGGAGTGCTGAAGCGGGCACAGCTCTCATCATGAGAAATTAGTTGCTAAGTTGAGCTTTGCGTTTCGAGTAGACATGTAGTATGCAGTCTTCCTCGACTAGCCTGGCTTCCAAGACTATTGAGGATTTGAGGGCTCTAGGAGGCTCGTTTGTGGCAACCCTGTATCCCGGTAGCCGATCAACGTGCACATCGTACAAAAAATGAGGGTGCCAACAGGGGTGCCCTAACAGTGCTCATAAGGCATCAACTCAGTTCAGTTCAGTTCAGTGCATTTATTTCAGTCATGTACAATGGCTGAGGAGAAAGGAAAAAAAGCCGCGCACGCGGCTTGACCAAGCTCCCATCTCCCGTAGCGGCTTGGCACGGCGATGACAGACAGCAGGGAACTGGAGGGTACTGACAAACTATGCCCCTCGTGTGCCTCTGGAGTGGATGCCATTATCAAATTTTCTGGGCAAGTGGCTTATCACGCTTTTGTCACGTGAATAACCTTTATAACAACTATACAGTCAGGTGTGGCTGAAGAAGCAGGTTCGACATCTGTGCGCGTGGTTGGTAGATTATGTTATTTTTTCAAAATGTTGATATGATCTGTTTAGACTTGTGCCTTCGCTCCACTGTTGTTTCTTTTGGAACAGGCATGTTTCTTCAGAAAAATAGTTGCCGCTACGAATGTCGAGTATGCTGCTGTGCCGGCCCAAGATGGCTCGCACATGACGTTAGAGACTCCGGCGTACCGCGTTTCGCTGCCAAGGCGCAGGGGTTAGCGCATCAGGTGACTACTACACTTCGTGAAAAAGTAAAAAAATAAAACCATACTGCCAGTTGGCGTATTTATTTCTCGCTTCCAGGGTATTTTTTCGCGCAGTTTTTTGAACACGATAGACGAAATAAGTGTTACTGCAAAATTTGCAGTTGGACTGCAGTTGGACCCTTGAGGCCTCTTACTCAAGCGCTTTTTGAACGTACTATCACGATCAAAAGAAATGCGATCAGAGCGCAGGTCGAGCTGAGTATTCGAAAGAGCAACTTTTGAGAAGGAAAACCGAGACTCCTCTACTCTCTTCCTCGATTTTTTTTTTTTTTCACATTCCCTCAAAATGCGGACTCAACTCGACTTCTGTCCGGCTCATGTATCCACGGGACGAATACCCTGTGTTGGCTGACGCTCTGACAACCGGTTCCGTTGCGCAGTTTCCACAGCTATTCTAAAAGAATTTTTTTTTTTTTTTTTTTCAGCGAGAGAGCTGCCGGGCGCTCCGTGTTAGAAGGAGCACAGGGAACGCTGTGAGTAGCGAGAGAGGAGGCGGCCAGAGATGATTATCCTAGGGCGAAGACACGATCTTGCACCCCTGCCTCGCGCTATGGCTCATCGGTTGAGAAGCGCTATCCTGAAACGCCGCCATATATTTCGCATCGGCTCCTGGACAATGCAGACCACTGGGAGGCCAGATCTGCGAATTTCCGCTGCCTATCACCGAAATTCACTTATTGTGCAAGAATCGATTTGCCCCAGACCTCAGCGTGAGCACAAAATGTTTTCTTATGCTAGAGCAAACACGAAACAGAGCAGCAGAAGCGATTTCAGTTGAAAAGTGACGTGAGAGCAAAAATCCACTGATTTTGCGGACATCAGCTAGAGGACTACCACGGTGCGTATAGCTCTGACTTCCCGCATTCCCCGGAATGGAGAAAAAATGAGCCTTTTAATATACAAATTTAATACACAAACAGTGCCAGTACAAAAAGATGGGAGGGGGTTGGGGGGTAGTGCAATATCCACATTCGATCGCTTATTTTCTAGACAGATGCTGCCGCACGCTCACATCCGTGTTCACAAGACAGCAGGGAATCAGAACTGTTGGAATTATCAGAATTTCGTGCTGATCACTAACGATATCAGAAAAGCAGGAACGTTGCCTCGTGTGGCAACAAAATGCAGTTCCAATGAATGGATGGAAATGCTATGCTAAGGCCACAGTAGAGAGAAACTCGACGCGATTGTAATGAGTACTTATTAGCTCTTGCCAGCTATGTCCCGCAGTCTCCAGTCGAAGTTTCACAGGCAGTGTTTCCTTTTCGTTTTTCGAACCTTGGTGGTGGTAGTAGTTTATTTGACAATAAAAAGTGAACGAAAAGAATGTTGCCGGCTGCGGCCGTAAGCGCTTTCGGGATTTTTGTTATCATGCATGGATGCGCGGGCGGAAAAAAAAAATTCAGCATTACTTGAAACGCATCTCAACGTCACAGACTACCTCTCCCAAGCTATTATCGGGAACGGGTGGGAGATGAAGGGGGCTAACACACTGTGATATTGCTTTCTTTTCCTCTCCGCAGCTACTGCCCCAACGACTTGAACGCAATATGTTTGTACCTTTCTGATACGCCTTATTCTGCCACTTTTCTCTTATTTACTGTTACCATATCAGCTTTCTCTTAGAATTCTACATAGCACTGGCAGTGTGTGAGTAAACAATAAAAACACTCGCCATGCTTCGAAATCTCGGGTTGATGTTTCCCTCCAGGTGTTTTTCCTGGAATTGCGAAATAAACGTTTGCATGGCGAACGGGAATCAATAGCACACAAGCTACGCGCCACGCGCCTTTGACGTCAGAAAAGGCTGTGACAACACACATGGCAACCGCCCTTTGAAACCAAGAGGTCATCTACTATTCCGCTGCATTAATTTCGACATCATCCATAGTTTTACGAAGGCCATAGCCCATAGATGTCTTGTGGCCCTTTGTTATGGATGCCAGTGGAACCTACGAAGCTTTATTTTGTAATATTGTTTGCCGTGGCTGCCGCTGCTAGTCATCAAAATATTTTTCAGGGTCGTGAGAAAAGAATAACTACAAAACAACGTGTACAACTCTGGAAAAAATGGAAACAAAATATAATTTCTGTAAATGTCAAAGATATAGAGACTTTGTGTTCAGGAAAGTAAACACAGCGCTAAATTCTACACAAAACACACAGAAAGACGGACAGGACGGGCGCTGACTCCAACTGAACACAATGTCACATCAACTAGCCCCGCAAAAGGTCACATACGAAATAGTACCTCCTAAAAAAGAATCGCCAGGCACCATGGCAGGGCCGGTAAAGGGGTGCGTGGGGGCGAAAGAAGCAGTACGAGTGTGCCAAACACGTTCGAGCGCGCGGTCGGTCGTCATTGTCGGGGCGTCTATCCCCCCCTCCGTGACTAACCGCCTCCTTCTGCCACCATGCGAGCGAGAGGAGGTCAAGGTAACGCAGAGAGGAGGATCAGACCGTCTCGGAGGAGCGCTTGTTTCCTTTTTCTTATCGCCCGAGGAAAAAAACAGAATATAGGCAGATGGTCGCTGAAATAAAATGTAAGCACACCTGATAGAACTCTTGATAAGTCATGATTTGTAATACATAAATCTAATAATGAGTCCCTCTCTAAGGTTATTCTTGTTGGTGACTGAATAACATTGGTACAGAGAAATGCATCAATGGCTTCGCAAAAAAGACGTCGCGGGGAGCTGTTTGTCAAAAGATCAATGTTGTAAACAACATTGATGTTGTAAACATCAATTCTTTACGATGTTTCTTTACGATGTTGTAAACAACATCGAGGGGGAGGGAGGGAGGGAGAGACAGTTTTTCTTAGAGACGCCTAATGCCGGGTCACAGACGAAGCAGCGTGAGCCGGGGCATTGACGTGATGGAGAAACCAGTCACCTGATATTCAAAATTCTGGGCGTTCTCTGCGCACCTTCTCTCTCAGTCGCCGCCTCATAATCTCGAATTTCCTGAGTCACAGTCAGTCCAGGAATAAAAAATGAGCATCGCTTTCACATTTGACCTCACTTGCCTTGGCCGCCGCGGTGGCTCAGCGGCTATGGTGCTCGGCTGCTGACCCGAAAGACGCGGGTTCGATCCCGGCCGCGGCGGCTAGAATTTCTTTGGAGGAGAAATTCTAGAGGCCCGTGTACTGTGCGATGTCAGTGCACGTTAAAGAACCCCAGGTGGTCGAAATTTCCGGAGCCCTCCACTACGGCGTCTCTCATAGCCTTAGTCGCTTTGGGACGTTAAACCCCATAAACCAACCAACCAATCACTTGCCTTGTTTTTCTTTCTTTTTTTTTTTTTAGGTCTTGGTGAAGTGGGCGGCTTCCGTTGGCTGGACACTTGCTTGCTCCCAGGGCCGTACAGCGATTTTTGTCGCCCGTGATGACCTTGGAAAGTTTGGGTCACTTTCAATCTCGTTTTTCAACTAGTGACACCAAGTCAAACGAGTGTTTTTTTGGCGGGTTCCTGAGTGGGCAGGCGGGGAACAAATTTTACAGCAACGCGTCTCATGTTCAAATCTACGGTCAAAATCCGCTAGCAGGTGCTCTAACCCGCGCCTGTACCTCCTGAAAGCTTATCAGTTGTGTACTGACGATCCTCACTGACTATATATCGGACTTTTTCGACATTCTTGTCATTGCGACTTGTTGAAGGGCGCCAAATGTGAGGACGATCTTCAACGCCCATTTCTCCTCTTCTCAAGCGCGCAAACTGTTCAGTAAGTTGCGTGCTCCTAAGTGCTCCTTCCATAAAGGCCGTTTGAGGCATTTAATGCGCTTCTGAGGCCGTTCTTCCAAGGCGGAAACAGACTCAAGCAGATTCGCTTTTCGGTGCGGTGAGACATCCCGATTTCGCAAGAGGAGTTTAATTAATAGCGTTTGGGACAATTGACAACACAAGCCCGCACAAATCTCGACGACGTCCCCCTCGCTGCTGAATCGGATCAGATGAAACTACACTTACTAGCGGGGAACACGCAACTACATTTAGGAAAAGCTCTCAGAAGTCAGTCCGTTCTTTTTTTTTTCTTGGGGGGGTCTCTTCTCGTATTACGGCGAGAGCCGACATTGGGGTCCCACCCTTGGCCGCCGTTTTACTTTTTGGCACCGCTCCAAGCCGATCCGAATGGCCAAGAAGGAAGAAGACAAGAAATAATCTAAGAAAGAATGAAATGAAAGATTGTTTGATTTATGGGGTTTAACGTCCGAAGGCGACTCCGGCTGTGGGACTCCGTAGTGAAAGGCTCCGGATAATTTCGACCACTTGGGGTTTTGTAATGTGCATTGACATCGCACAGGACACGGGCTTCTAGCATTTAGCCTCCATAGAAATACGACCGCCGCGACCGGGATCGAGCCCGCGTCTTTCGGGTCAGCAGCCGATTGCCATAACCACTGAGCCACCAAGGTGACTGAAAACGAAAGAATAGAGGAAGGGGAGAAAACGGAGGACGCCGTTGTGGAGAGAGAAACGGACATGACGGCTCTCGCCAAATGATTTAACTGATTCGTACCCTAGTTTAACCAGCGATATCTTGCTCCATTTCACACCAGGAGAGATCATCAGGAGCGACGCGTAGGACGAGAACTGTACAATACCTATGGAATACGGAGACGCAAAGGAGGCATGCGGCATTATCGTACGAACAAGTTGTGTCCCTTCTTTACGTTAGTGTGTACAGTACAGATAACTCCTATGTTCATTAAAGTTTCTCTTTCTCTCTCTCTAAACACAAGGAAAGCCATACGCCGGCGTGCATTCTGAGTGCAGCGCCAGCGAGCCGTTTTCGACAGCGGCTTTATGAGATGAATTAGTTAAACAAAAATATTAGAGGAGCGTGGAAAAAAAGGCGATATGAGTCAAAATCTGACATTTTATGACATTTCGGTACGTAGCGCTCCCCAACTTTTAAACGTGCAATAAAATAAGATACAGGCAGACAGAATAAAAGACAGGGATGTAACTATAGGCAATGCCCAGTTTGCTATAGCCTACATGTGAGGAAGTGAATGAAAGGGGCAATAAAATTAATTGCAAATTTATCTGGCATCACCTTCCCCGTTTCCACTACAAATTACCGTAAGGCTGACGAGACTGTTTTTTTTTTTTTTTCAAGCTGCGAAAAAAATTGCGAATTGGGGGCAAGTAGTCGAAAAGGCGTGTATATTTCTGCAGGCCAGATTTTCTGCTCAAGCGATCAATAGAGTCCAGGATTGACGTAAGTATTTAATTATAGCTGATTATTGGTCTTATATATAGCCTAAGAATTTTTGCGCCTCGCACTTTTAAGAGCAAATTATTTTAGAAGCGGGCTGCACGCGGGGCAAAATGCAACACCGTAGTCTTTTTATGGCCTATAAAGATTGTTTTTTTTTTTACCCTCCCCAAAGCCCTGTGCTTGTTTTAGCACTCTCTATATCACTATGTATGCGTACATGGATTGCCGAATAGCGGTCATAAGAAGCAAAGAAAGCTCTGAAAAGCAGCAAGCAGCGCCGGTGCCAGCTGTTCCAAAAGACGCCTGTCGTGAGTGTTCGACGAGCGCAGAGAAGAACGACCCCTCAGACGGGTGGCTGAGAACAGAAAAGCCTTTATTTTAGAAAGCGACAGGCGAGCTGGGGCTCGCCCTCCGACGGGCGCCGGGAGAGGAGGGCGCGTCCGCTCTTTCACATTACTTGGCGCTCGGCTGTTACACTAGCCGGCGGCACACCACATCCCCCTCCGTTAGCCGATACCACGGCGATGCCCCCGAAACGGTCCGGCACAAAGACACTACGCCCGGAGCGAGTCACGGCAACTGGTGCCCTTGCAGCTGCAGCTTGAGTGCCTGGTGATGTCTCGGGCGGTGAGTTACTGCCGCGCTGCGGTCGAGCTCCCTCGTCCTCCTGTGGCGGCGACGCTGGTGTTAATAGCCAGTCTTCATCGTCGTAGCCCAGGAAAGCGGGAGAAGGAGGCGGCGTCGTTCGACTCTGCGATGGCTTCCAGGAAACCAGCATCCGCCGATTGCGGCGCACGGTCCCGCGGCTTGTCTTTACCCAGTATGACCGTGGGGTCCCGGCTTGCTCTACTATTTCCCCCTCGCAGTCGAAGTCTCTCACCCAAACTTGGGTCTTGGGCGGGAGTACCGGCAGCTCTCTGGCGGCGTGTCGCGAGTTGAAATTTCGCCTCTGTTGCTCCTTGGTTTCGCGATCCTTTGCGGCTGCCTGCTTGCTCTCGCTACCCCGCTGTGCGAAGAGAGCGGGAAATGTCGGAACACGTGTGCGCAGCCGTCGTCCCATGAGCAGTTTCGAAGGGCTGAAGCCTGTTGGTCCCGGCGTGTCTCTGTAGGCCAGCAACGCAAGATAAGGATCTTCAGCCTTCTTCAGCAGGCGTTTTACTGTTTGCACCGCTCGCTCTGCTTCCCCGTTGGCCTGCGGATGTAAGGGGCTGCTCGTGATGTGGGTGAAACCGTACGTCTTCGCGAATTTCTTAAACTCCGAGCACGAAAACTGAGGGCCGTTGTCGGAAACCACAGTCACAGGAATTCCATGACGAGCGAAAAAGCTCTTGAGGTGGTTTATAACTGCGTCTGCTGTTGTGGAAGCTAGAAGCGCTATCTCCGGGTACCGAGAGTGGTAGTCCACACAGATGAGGTACGGCTTGCCACGAAGTTGAAAGAGATCTATGGCCACCATGTTCCAAGGCAGCTCGGGAATTGATGTTGGCAGGAGCGGCTCAGCATTTTGCTGGCGCGTTTTAGCGCAGATTTGACAGTTAGAGACGACTTGGCGGAGTTCACTGGATAACCCTGGCCACCACACAGACTGCCTGGCTCTGGCTCTGCAGCGCTCGATTCCTTGGTGCCCCTCGTGTAGGCGAGCGAGAATTTCTCCTCTCATGTGTTGAGGGATAACCAAGCGTGTTCCATATAGCAAGTAGCCATCGTTTTGGGATAGACTTGCTTGGTGTTGCCAGAATGGTGACAAAGCAGCGGGAACTTTGCGTTTTTCCGGCCATCCATGCACGCAGTACCACCGAAGACGCTGGCAGATTTCGTCTTCGTTTTGTGCTTTCTTGATCGGATCGAAGGCGGAACTTTGAAGTCCGATGACAGCTCCCTTTACGTAGGCACTGACTTCGTCGCAGGTGAGCATTCCTGCTACCAGGTCGCTGGTTACGGGTGCCCTGGACAAAGTGTCGGCCGTTGCAAGGCTTTTCCCTGGCACATACTGCACCGTATAGGTGAAGCGCATCAGGCGCATGCGGAAGCGTTGAATACGTGGCGGCAGCAAATCCAGAGAGGCCTTTCCCAGAAGGGTGATCAAAGGCTGATGGTCAGTCTGGAATGTTGCCGTGAGTCCACGGATGTATTCTTCAAAGCGTTCGGCTGCCCATGTCAGTGCCAAGGCTTCCTTTTCAACCTGAGCATAGCGCGTTTCTGCCGTTGTTAGGGATCTCGAGGCGTATGCAACTGGGCGTTCACATCCATCTGGCTGCGTTTGTAGCAGGACTGCACCCAAACCATGGGCTGATGCATCCGCTGACAGTGTTGTAGGGTAGTCTGGATGATACTTGGCTAAGCACTTCTCTGAACAAAGGAGGTCTTTGATGCTCGTGAACGCCACTTCCTGAGCAGGCCCCCAGGTCCACTCTGATGTCTTTTTGAGGAGGTCACGAAGCGGTGCAGTTTTCTCGGCCAGACATGGCAGAAACCTTGCCAAATGATTCACCATTCCCAAGATCCTCCGGACTCCCGCGACGTCTTTTGGCGGAGGAAGTGACTTGACTGCCTCGACCTTTTTAGGGTCGGGACGGATACCTCGGCGGTTTATGACGCATCCCAGGAAGGTCACCTCACTAACACTGAAAACACATTTTGTGCGGTTGAGGGTGAATCCCGATGAAGCGAGTTGCTTTAGCGTCGCGTCCAGGTTCTTGTCATGCTCCGCTTGGTCGCGGCCAAAAACTAGAATGTCGTCCATGAGATTGACTACTCCAGTCAGTCCACTGAGAGTTTCGGACATGCGTTTTTGAAAGTATTCCGGCGCTGACGTGATACCGAAGGGAAGTCTGGTGAAACAGAACCGCCCTATCGGCGTGATAAACGTAGTCAGCTCTTGGGATGCCGGAGAAAGAGGAATTTGGTGAAATCCCGAGTTGGCATCAAGTCGAGAAAATACTGTAGCCTCACCTAGCAGTGCGAGTGACTGTTCCACTGACGGAAGAGGAAACCTTTCTCTGAGCACCGATGAATTGAGGCGAGTAAAATCCACGCAGATTCGGACTCCTCCTGACGGCTTCACAACGGGAACGATTCCGGCACACCAGTCCGTAGGGCCTTCAACAGGACGAATAACCCCTTGCTCCCTCATCTTGAGTATTTCCTGCTCCACTGCTTTTCGTAGCGGTACAGGAATGCGCCTCGCTACAGTCACGGAGTACGGCACGGCTGTCGGCTCGAGACGAATGGTGTACTCGCCCGGCAACTGACCTAGTCCGCAGAAAAGTTGGGAGTAACGCTCCTCAATGCGTTCGGTTGCGCACAGGAACTTCACCAAGCCCAAAGCCTCTATAGCAGGCAATCCAAGGAGCGGGTGCTTGAGATGTTGAACGACGTAGATGACTTGGTCGGAACTTCGCTTCTTCCATATGATAGTTGCGCCAAATTTTCCGACAACTTGAAGCGCTTTCCCCGTCGGTCCTGCCAAAGTTTCTTTTACCGGATGGAGATCTCTGGGAACTCCGGCGAAATTTGCAGGCACAACGGAGACTTGAGCCCCTGTGTCAATCTTGGCAACCAATGGAAATCCGTTAATGCCGACTTCGACGAGCCTGATGTCGTTCTGAGCAGTGGCTGGTTGATGGACAGCGCCGAGAAAAAGTGCTGAGGTTTCCTGCTCGAGTGTTGAGACTTCTTTAGAGGGAAACTTTCTGCAGACGCGAGCGTAATGTCCCTTACTTTTGCATCTTGAGCACTTTTCGGATTTAGCCGGACACGAAGGACGAGGGTGAGGCGTTCCCCCGCAGTAGCTGCAAGACTGGCAGCTCGTCTTTGCGAAACTGGCCGGTCGCGTGCGATTTTTTCCCTTGTGCTTTGCGCGGGCAACAGCATCCAAAGCAGTGCCTTCCGTCTTGACCGATGGGCTTCCCTCCGCGGCTTGAAGTTGAAGTAGCTGCTGTTGATGATGCACTGTTTCCTTCTGTCGAGCCTTGGAGAGAGCTTTGACGAGGGTGAGGTCGGCATCCAGCTGCAACGCTTCTGACAGCCTTTTATCACGGAGGCCCAAGACAAAACGGTCGCGGATGAGTCGATCCCGCAGTTCACCGTAATCGCACCTGTCCGCCATGTTGTACAGCACAGTGACGTATTGGTCAACCGTCTCTGTGGGCTCCTGTTCACGCCGGTTGAAGCACGCTGATTCGTAGACAACGTTCTTTGTCTGAACGAAGTGCGAATCGAACTTCTCCTTGACGAGGTCGTAGTTCTTTGCGTCTTCAGCGGAGAGCGAAAACGTGCTGAAGATTTGCCTGGCTTGGCGGCCCATCACGTAGAGCAGAGTCCGCACCTGCGTCTCCTGGTCTTGCCTGTTGAGACCGGATGCGTAGCGGTAGTCCTCGAACTCGAGAATCCAGGCTGGCCATTCCGACGCTCGGTCGAAAGTGAAAGCTGTGGGCGGCTTCAGCGCAAAGCCCGAACTCGCAGTTGCTTCTGCCATCACGGTTCCTTCCGACCGCTGAGGACGGCGAGAATCTCTTTAGCGAAGCCCGGATCCCGCTTCTGACACCATGTCGTGAGTGTTCGACGAGCGCAGAGAAGAACGACCCCTCAGACGGGTGGCTGAGAACAGAAAAGCCTTTATTTTAGAAAGCGACAGGCGAGCTGGGGCTCGCCCTCCGACGGGCGCCGGGAGAGGAGGGCGCGTCCGCTCTTTCACATTACTTGGCGCTCGGCTGTTACACTAGCCGGCGGCACACCACAACGCCCACGTCAGAACAGTACAGAAAATGTGCGACTATGGAAGGCAATAACTCCATAAAAACTCTTCCGAACCTGAGCGGCGCACTCGTCCGGCGGATGGTGTTTCTGCAAATTTCAGTCGTGCTATATATGACTCCTCAAAGCACGCAAAATAGAGGCGCATATGTCGACAGCAAAGCCGATCGACTCTGGCTGAAAGCAACGGCACCATTCGGAACGCACGTCAAGTGTTTGAAAAGACTTTTCATCCCAAATATATCTTGTATTACCCCCCCCCCCCCCCCCCCCCCTTTTTTTTCCCCCGGCTTCCTCGCTACTCCCGTCAAGCCATAGTGAACGTATATGCTGTTGAAAACGTTGTCGTGCTAAGTAAAATGCGTTATATCGGTGCAGCAGCAACATGAGCGCCACGATGGCTGCGCCTCCTCTGATCGTTTTTGCGAAACATCGTCAGCTCCTGGGTTGCTGCCGTGGACTTTCTTATGCTTGGTCTTTGCTCCTGGGTTGCTGCCGTGGACTTTGCCTGTATAATTTGCTGCAAACACTTGCTGCAGGCAAGCACGCGTGTCGCAGTACGAGGCTCTAGGGCACGAGGTGATAATCATGCACATGCGCGTGTTGTTGCTGTCACAGGCGACTGTACTTGCAAGACCTGACTTCACTTGCTGCCACCGCCAGGCGCGTGCTACTTTGTCTAGAACGTGAGGTGCATCGCTTACTCGATAAAACTTCCGAAAGGAAAGAGTTGTTTGGCTGCGAGTCTCTACCTCACTGATGCCTGCTGTTTTAATGCGATGGCATATTATAGGGGTCATGAAGGTGAAAACTGTGCGGCAGGTGCAAGAAATGGAATAAGAATAGAATCAAAATTGGAATAGAACAGAATTGTAATATATTGGTGAGAAAAAGACAATAGAATCGGAATTGGAATAGAATAGAATTGGAATACATATATTGGTGAGTAAAAGACAACAGAATCGTAATTGGAGTAGAATCAGAATTGGAGTAGTTTGGCGAGTGAAAGATATAAATGCCGCCGTATTTTTCCCCAATTTTTTTCTTTCAGCGTGAGCAGCATTACGCTTACAAGTGTGAGAAACTCCTCGCCAGCTGGCCAGTGAACTGGTATAACATATTTCATTGGTTTTGACTGGTTACCTGGGGATGTTTAAACGGAATTTGTACCATTTTTTCACTCTTCTTTTAGAGGGAAAGCTACCAAGCACTACACGGCGGATTCACAGCATAATCCAACAACGTTCGACCGCCTGAGCACCACCGCCCACATGACCAGCTCCAAGCATATCGTTGTGGCAGCCCAGGTTGCCACAAAGTCTGCAGGTCATAGACTGTACTGTAGGTATTACTATATAGGCACTTAGTTTGGGCTGAGTTTTGGGTATTGCGCAACAACAGCTTAAACACTTGACAATTTATTTTTCATACTATGCCACAGCATGTAGCTCTTTTGTTTGGGGTGCGAAGCCAACAAACCATCCTGTCAATGCGGCCAAGAAAGCATTCGACGATTGCCACTTAATTCAACCTACTCGAAGTCAACAAATGCCTTCAGCACAAGAATCGTGTCTATCCCTGGCCCAAACCTGCAGTGGAGGCGACCTTTAGCACCACGGGTTAGGGTTCACACCTCTGGTTGGCCGACAGGGATTGCATTGAAGCTTCATCGAGAAGAAAAGGCGGCGTCCGGCGTAGTGTTGTTACACTTGCCACCCGCCAGCGGGCAGGCTGCAAAGTGGAGACAGGGAAATCCCATCAAGATGAAATTAAAAGCAAGGCGAAGACCTGATGCGAATGTATTGTCATCGTATAGTGATAATTAAGCGCCCCCGTAATTTTTCTTGGCAAAATATAGCTGGTATTCTTGGAAATTTGCGCAGTGTAATAGCGGCGGCAGTTGATCTCAAGATCCGAGACAGTCTTAGCATGAGAACAATGGTCCTCTATACCCCTGGTATGGTGGGTTGCTGCCACAGCGAATTCGATCCAGAGGGTACAGACTCGAGTCTTGTATACTGCTTTAGATCAAGTTACAAGTGGCAACAAGCATACAAGCCACCGAAACAACGCATGTGGTGCGGGTCCGAGAACCGCCAGAACGGCAGCTCACGTGCATGAGGGGTAGACATGAAGAGCCATTGTTCTCGCGTGGCTCGCGCGAACTGCCTGTAGCGGTCTGTCGCTCACTGCGGCCGAAGGACGTACCGTGATCGGAAATCGAAGGGCAATATATTGCAACGATAAAGGACGCCTATACACACGTTAACTGAATATTCAGGCAAGCGTATATGCGTCCATCTAATTAGACATCCATTAAGTTTGCAACTTTTTAGCCGCGCAGTTGCTGTGCATAAGCCGCCGCCTCTTGGAAGAAACGGCCGTTCTGTGCATGACTGATCTGTGCGGGAAACAAAAAATTTGGAATACGCAATGACTGAAAATTAACTGAAGACGAAAATGATTAGCAGAACGTTCTCTGCCCTCGAATATATATAAGTGAAAGTACACAGCGTCGCGATACGATAGCGAATGTGTTAAGTTTAGGTTTGTGCGCATATTTAGAAGACCTTTAAACTTATATTTACCTGACTGACATTTTCGCTCTCCGTCACTGGCACGCTCGATCGGTTAATTATCCGGAAGGTGGCAGAACTTGAAATGATCGAGTTTCCTATCGTAAGCAGGACAATTTACTGACATGAGAATACGACTTTTATGTTACCGCCCAGCTAGGGGTTTGCCCTGGATTTGATTTTGTTTCTTTGTCTCAGCGATTTGGAGGTCGGACTACAGTTTGAAAAAAGCGTTAATGAGAGCCGGGAGCGGAGTGTGTTTTGTGGGTGTCCCAACTCTAAAAGGAGTGGGTGACACTCCGTTATTACTCTTGAAGTTTAGGCTGCATAAAACGTTGGGCTGCATCTAAGGAATTCGGGGTGGGGAGTAGAAACGTGATTTGACAGCAGCGGTGCTTGGGTATACATTATCTCCCTCTTGAATGAAACAAAATCAACAGGAAACTTGAAACGCAAGTCCAGCGAAAAGGTGGCTGAAAGTCAAAATTTACATGATATGCAGTCAACAGAAGAGACTTGTCAGTGCTAGCGATCGATGTTTTCAGCGCAGTTCTTACAGTTCTTACACCACGGGGACGCGAACACGAAAAAAACGAATCATCCTATT
This sequence comes from Amblyomma mixtum, assembly GCF_055824585.1. Lineage (NCBI taxonomy): Eukaryota > Metazoa > Arthropoda > Arachnida > Ixodida > Ixodidae > Amblyomma > Amblyomma mixtum. The sequence goes on from NC_143013.1 coordinate 39,258,897, forward strand.
TTGTGGATACAGACCGGTAAGGCTGATCTGGCGCATATAATTATTCCTCCATGTGAGCGCGTAGCCTGCATATCGCTGTAATCACCGTATCGCTTTCGCGCACGAGATCGCATGCAGAAATAGCGACGCACGCGGATGTGATGCCATCTAGAAACAGCAGCCCGTTTTAGTGTGGCCAGCGCGCTGTTTGAATGCAATCGCTGCGGCTAGTTGTCTTCAAAGTCCGGTACGATCGAGCATCTGTTATTCGAACTGAAACGGGGCCGAAACACAGGTCAAATTGTCCTCGACGCGCGTCGGCACCACGTCGGTGCCATAGAGTTTTAGTATAACTTTATGGTCGGTGTCACTCGGCCGCAGTACGCCCGCGGCCGCCAAAGGAAGCCGTTTGCTCGCTGAGGCGCCGTTACGCCACGGCCGCAGCGCGGAAAGGGCGCTCAAAAAACGAGTGGCGCGACAAGCATCATTGCGGATTCTTCCATCTGCCGAGAAGGTGACAGGGCAACTTGCGTTGAGTAGCAAATTACTATGAGGCAAGAGAGTTACGAACGAAGGCAAGCGGCGCGTGCACATGGTAGACTAGCAGCACCACGAGCTAGCCGCAGAGAAAGAAATTCGATAACCGTGTGCCGATGATATAGTCACGTGACCAGTTATGGTTACTGGCGCGCAGCCGCTCGCTCTTGGGCCTCGCCGGCCTGGCGGACTGGGCAGGTCGCCTACAAATTCTGTTCTAGTGCTGGCCGCTGCATATGCTAATGCGTTCGAATTACCGCGAGCTTCCTCTCATTGGAGTAGATGCGACGTTAATGGGACCATAGCATCAGTTTATATTAACCGAAAATGTGAAATAAAGAGATTCCACTGAAAAATAACCTATAGTCGGGATTTGGCAAGAGCTTCGAGCAGGATACCGACGCACCAAGCGCCTCTGCTTGGTTGTCCAGAAAAGGGCTGAACGGAGAAATGCGTAGTCATTAGGGCGCGTGCACTCCTTTTAATTATGTGGTCCTTAAACACGGCTGACATATACTACGATGCATCTCGTGACTTCCCGAGACGTTGGACTTCTCGAGCACATTGACAGATATAACCGTTTTACGACGTGGCAGTTGTCACTTGAACATGTACTGAAATTGCCAGTGTCTCTTGTGGGTATACATTAACCAGCAAGTAGAATTTTAGACATAAAAACTTTAAGTGTACCAAAGCTTTGTCCAGGCTGTGCGCACGGGGCAACAAATTGGCTTTTTGCATAGTTAGATGAGGCTATGTTTCAGGGGTCGACTACAGGAAAGCAACACCTGGGCCACTCTAGTTGGGTTGGTGGATGTGCATGCATCGAGAGATGAACGAGTAGGTAATTAAGGCATCAGTATGGTAACAGTTGCCAGCTTGCTGATTAATGAAAAACATAAGCTGACACAGATACTTTTTCTGCTCTCTCCCATCTGCTTAACAAATAACAGACTGGTGGTTTTTCCTTCTCCAGTACATAGGCTCATACATATATATGGATGCCATTGAAGCAAGTCATTCTGCCATTTGTCATCGTAGCCCTTCACTGATAACTTTTGCTAGCAAGCAAATTACGACTAGAATGCAGGCTCAGCACTGGGGATTGCCATATTACTGCGACAATGCACATATGTAGTGCCACTATCTGAATCCCAGTCATGCTACGAACTGCTATAACATAGTTCACATCTTTGTTGTACTTGAAGGAATTCACAATCATTATTACCATGAGCTTCTTTTCCTGCAAATACATTCACACCAAGCTATGTAGAGGTTAGAGGTTTCAAAAAGCAGGGCAATTCAAATGCTGCCCCTCACATGGTTAAATAGCGTTCTGTACAATGAAAATAAATATTTTTGCCTGCATTCTTCCAAGCGTGCCAACATAACCTTGTTTTAAAATGCCTCTCAAGTGTGTAGCAACTACTCCACGTCCCATCATCATTGAGGAAATTATTTCTGGTCTTTAAGCAGCTTATTAAAATCTGTTGCATTGTGGACTGGTAAGCCACAAGCAAAGCACACATGTTAAACAGCACATTTTAGTGATGAGGGCCAGGCAGCTCTAAAACATACAATGCGCCCGTGTGCTGCGAGATGTCAGTGTACGTTAAAGATCTCCAGGTGGTAGAAACTATTCTGGAGCCCTCCACTACGGTGCTTCTTTTTCCCTTTCTTCTTTCACTCCTTCCTTTATCCCTTCCCTTACAGTGCTGTTTGGGTGCCCACTGAGATATGTGAGACAGTTACGCCATTTCCTTTCTTAAAAAAAAAAAAATTAATTTCCCTCATTCTGTCTTTCCTGTTTTGTTGCTCGCCAATGACAAAATAGAGTGCATACACTCCTGCTGAGGAAAAGCCAGATTAGCAATTTTCTCGATTTTATGTTATGCCGTGATGTAAACCAAAGCCTCTGTTGTTTTAGATTCTATTCATAAACCTTAAAATCTGAAATGAGACTGTAGACACACACATTGGCCACCATAATCATGCACACAATGAGAAGAGTTTGTCATACCTTTTAGCTCTGATGAGTGAATAGCAAACAAATTAAGTAATACACATTTAAGAATAGGTTACATGCAAGCTACTGAGCAAATTGAGTGGTTGAGCAGCGCATCATGGCGAACAATTTTCAACTTCTTGGTACCTCGCCGCTTGAGTCTCTCAAGCAGCCGGGATGACTCAAAACAGATTTTTGCGCCGCGGTGGCAGGATTACTTAGTGTTTTCACTTGCATGTGAAACAGGCTTCACACTAAGATTTGCATCATTCAGTAAATAAAACATTCACCTGTTAAATTACTCTTCTTGAGATAACCATTACATTTCTGGCTCCAAGAAATCAAGTTGTAATGGTCTTCATATAAAGACGTGTCAGTATAGCTTTGTATAAATTTCGATTTGGTCAAGAGGGCATATTAGTTTCAAACAATATTCCTTCTTTCGAAATATGCACAGAAAAGATGCACCTTGGCATGCGTTCATCAAGATATTTATTATGCAAAAAAAGCAATAATAAACAACTGGAAAATGACTAGGCCTTCGTACTGTGAATCACACCTTAAGAGGACAGCTGCTACATACTAGCTCCGAGGCCAAATGAAATGAGCAGCAGAAGCATAAACTAATGCCTATGATTAAATGCTTCAAATATACCACAGTATAGTGACATCACAAAGAATCACAGCAATTGTTCTGGTACGAGGTTTTTTTTTTTCCCATTCGTTGTGAACCATATCTCTACCCATGTGCATGTGAATGGACTAGTCTCTCACAGGGTAAACATAAATATTACAAGTTGCCAAAACACGCATGACTCTCAGTCAGATGCTGCTCTCCATTTATGAGATCTCCTGAGCTTCTTCTTGGTTTCTCGTACAAGTGTCTGCTGACTTGTGTACACTGAAACAAAAATAGGAATACTCTTTTTATATTCTTTGTTTTCACGAGACGTACGGTGAAAGCAGAGCACTGCCACAACATTCGTAATTCAACGACACACTAATCCATAGCAGTGCATTACAATACAAATGCTTACAACGAGTAAAAAGGACAAAAGCCAATGCAAACTGAGGAGAGCACGAACAAGCGATCAAAGCATCCCAATAGACACCAAAACTCCATGGGACGTCCTGGGGACGTTTGTAACGTCCCGCGGATGTCCAGTGCAGTTTCAGTGCCCGCTGGGATAAGAGAATTTTTTCTAGTGCTACACGTAAATTAGAAAAGTACAAGGGCAAAAAGAGCTCTGCGAAGACTGATACTTTCAGAGGAGCATGACAGCGATTTTTTTCTCTGCTTCCACAAATACATCAATGAGCAACCTAGTCTAAAACATGATAACTAGTGCTGCACTAAAATTTTTATCAGAGGTATGTGTACCACAAAATTTACTTATAGTGCCCCAGTTTGAATGCCGGTGAAGTCAAACCTTTTTGTTTTCTTGTCATGCGACTTCCTAATTTTCTCTATTTGTGCCAGCTTTTTACCGATGGTTAATATTTTGCAATCGTTGCACCACATAGAGCATAAAAGAGTACAGCTTCTAAGTTCTATGCTACAGCATTTCAGGCAGCATGAGAAGACTTGCAGCTCCCTCCACATCCCCTGCGACCCTCAGTAGCAGCTAGCTTTCGAAAAGATTTTCACAGTGGATTTATGAAAACAGTTCAAAATTTTTTCTCCGTCAGAGTCACGAACTACTATAATGCAGCTCCCACCTTCGTTATACTTGCGCAAATTCATGGGAGAACACGTGATTGAGTTCCCTTGGCTTGATGATGTCAGCTGCCCACGATATGTCATTGATCCAGTGACACTTGGAAGCCGGATATCCAGATGCGAGCCTTTTTCTGTCACAATCTGCAGTCATGGATTGCAAACATGTTTGTTGAGTAACCCTTATTTCATAGTGAAAATGCCAGGCAAGTGGGCTAGTTTCTAACACAGTGGTAGCGACACAGTATTACTCCAATTATCGTATATTATGAGCAACAAGCTCGTTAAGACAGTGCTGCTCAGGAGACATGTGAGCGGTACATGCCTTTTCGTTCATGGCGTAGAGCTTAGACGTGATATCCCTAGCAATCAGCAGCGAAACAACTGTTGCAAGCTGAGGTTCCTTGATGAGCAAGTACTCCAGATTAGAACGCTGCCAGAACAGGTATCGACATGGCGTCACAGCCAATATGGACACCTGAAGAAGGAACAAAGGGCATTTAGCAAGTGCTACACAGTGGTTGCTAAGGAATAAGGCATCAAATCTACCAGTCGATCAAAACATGAAAAAAGCTTTAGTCATAGCGTCAAGCTTTCATTCTACTGGGGAAAGCTGGGGCCCAAATAGCACTCTCTACGTTTTTCATTCGTTGCTCTCTTCCCTCCACCCCATACCACACATCACACATGCTTCTTGGCAAGAGATATATACAGGCAGGGTGGCTCAGGTAAACATCAGTTTTATTCATCTCTAGTCGAATGACCATTGTAAAGAGAATGACCCCATGGTTTTTAAGATACTAAATAAATAAATGACCAAAATAGACTGAAAAATATGCAATCTGTTGGTAGACATTCATAACGCTCATAACCAAAGTGAGAGAAATAAATGGGCAACACAGATATTTCCACAACAGGCTAATTGCAAATAAACTCCTGATTTGGAAAACCACTGGGGAATACTACAAACATTTCCACAATAGGCTAACAATTAAAAATTTAAAGACAGCTATAAACTAATCATCTTTCAAAAATGTAAACAAACTACCAACCTTGATACGAAACAAAACGACCAAAACAGGAGTCAATACAGCAAAGGTTGTAATGATGAAGCAGCAACAGTGGATAATTTGAGTTAAGAGGCTGTGGCTGCTTGAAGAAAGCTGGCATATTTTACTGTGATAAGTTCGCTGTTCTTCACTTTATACAAAGGCTACTGCACAATCAAATATGTGTTTCTTCACACAGTTGATCACCAAATAAAATCGTCTGCGATGCCACTGAGATTTATTCTCCAGGCGAACTCTTTATTCCCATGGAGAAGTGCTACCTAATTTAACTACGCTAGTCTCATTGTTGACCTCAGGCAAATTTTGACGCGATGGAGGCATGGAAACGATCTCTCAGACATGCATGCATGGCGTTCATACTTGATGCTTTGGGACAAGGCATGATTTTATTTATTTGTTGGGTGTTCAGGGAGGGTTCGAAGTCTTAGAAAAGATTGTGCACCAAAGAAAAATTTGCACTTATCAAGTGGCCATTCATTTTATTCCGCACAATGACTTGTAGCAGGAGATGTTTGGAAAGCTCTCGTTGCCAATAAGATCCCTTGATCGTAGACTGAATCTAAATCTTTTACAGTGTTGTCACCTTCTCATTTATTTGTGGGAAAGAAATCTACGTACCCGTGGCAAATTAAAGCAGTGCTGTCCTTCCAACATTTAGGCAACTAGTTCTTTACTCGATTTGTCGAAAACCAGATGAAAGATGCCCCCTGACCCCATCGCTCAATCTCCGGGTGGGGGTGGGGGGGGGGGGGGTTTGCTGGAGCCCTCCAGCCCGTTGGCAGTCAATGCCTATGGCTATAGTTGACTTAATTAACAATGAAAGTCACACAGGGTGTGCACCCTATATAAGCCTCACGCATGTGTTGAATTTACCTCAGTACTCTAAGAAAGGACAAAAGCACTTCATTTTATCATAAATCAATAGTGAATTTTTATCTATATTTGAACTGTTTTGATGCAAACTGCAAGAACTCTTACTAACAATGAAATTTACCTTGTTGACTATCACATGCCTTTACTGATGGCCAGCTAAAGGCAAATGAAAGATAATCCGATCCCTGCAAGAAATAAGGGAACAGCGTTTCACATGAACTTACCTTGAATTTGTCACCGACACCAGATCGAGTAGATTCAAATTCTGGAGAATCCAAGAACTGACGAGGGTGTATATAATGTAAGAAATGATGGTCTGTCAATACGCTGACTCTGAAACATATATAGAACGCTTCAAGTTCATGACTTTGAAAGAAAACAGCCGAATACAAATTTCGCAGAGTGACAGTGCACATGTTATGTTCTATACAAAGTAGTCTAAGCTTCAAGTTACAAATGCAATGTCTTATTTATTACAGAAATTGACAGGCAATATTTGGAGCTAATGATAACTTTTTTTAACTAGCTTATCTTTATTATCTGAAAGTTCCATTACAACTTGCCCTTAATTAACTACAACAGATATACCTGACAATCCTGACAGAACTAATGCTTCTGTGTGAGTTCTATGAGCTGCTCCTATTAGCACCAGGAGATGTGTTTCAATATAGAAACTCATGACTGTGGCAGCATGCAAAGTGCAAGAGCACCATGATGATATGATGACTGATGACCATAGTGCAAATTCTATGCATTAATTTTGCAAGAAACAGAAATTTGCGTGCGAATATAATAATGTCAGCAGCTGCACAAGTTGACATTTAGAAAAAAAATTTTTCATTACCTTGTTTTCAAATCTTTGCCGCATATTTTGCATAGTTCACACTATTGAAACCATACATAATGCTCGCAAAAACGCATCTTGAAGTATCAGCATGCAATGGTAGTCTGGCCGCAGAAGATGGCGACACGCCTAGCACGCCTGGCAAGCGCGAGCAGAATAGATTCAGTGGCTTCATGACTGAATGCCGACGGTGCACTGTCTCCTGCCTGGCTGAGAGGATCCTATTAAAAATATATTTGTGGAGACCTGACACAGACTTCTGTCTGGGATTCTTCTGTGGCCAGATCACCATGGCACAAAAGCAAGGTGATATGAAACTTAAATGTTCAACAACAATATCGAAAACAGTTACTTCACCTATGACAACAAAGTGAAATTACAGAAAAGCATTACTAACTTTCCTGCGATCAGGAGACCCAGACGGTCTGTCTTTGTCAAGTTTTGCATGGCATAAGCTTCTCCAGCATGAAGGTTACATATCTGGGCATACTCCAGGCTCACCAATTTCTTGAACAGCAGGCGCGGCACCTGACAAAGAGTGCGAGAATTTATAACCCTTCATTTTCACTTTCACCTGAAATTGCAGCCGTTAATTTATTTCCAAAGATTCACATCCCAGTCAAAAAAAACCATTTGAACCAATTGGACATTCCAGTTGGAACTAAATGGACATTCCCATTGCTTCCCATTGAAGTTCCGAATTAGAACCAATTGGTTCCAGTTGTGTTTTTAGCCCCCGACCAACTGGATCCAACTGGACTAGCCAATTGGACCCATTAGGCCAGGCAGTTATTTGACCCAGAAAATATTCACAAAATATGTTACATTGAGAAAGGTAGCTAAATGTTTGAATAATATGCTCTAGGATCTTGGATGAATATTTCTACAACTTAACACATTGTAATGTGCAAAAGGAAAACTGATTTATGAGGACTGCGGGGAGACACTCTGCCTAGTGCCAATCAACATTTTTCTACGGAATTGAAATTAACATGCTTTTATGGAAATCAAAGCCAACAGACACATGCATCACACACAAGCAAGACTGCACATTCGGGCACTAGTAGCATACATTAGCTCAATATGTACATCCAGAGAACACACTTCTGCTCCAACTTATATACCCCACTTATGAGGCTCTCATGCTGGGGCTGGTGGTGCTTGCCCACTGAGCGCAGATATTTAATTTAATTTCAGCTCCAGTGGTGGTGTAGGTGATGAGTACAATTTATTAGGCTAAGCTGCTGATAGCTCTTATTTTAAGTACCATATTAGTTCTACCTTTTTTGTCAAACATGCAAACATTCATGGGATAAATTGGGTGCAGTTCGGCGGACCAACTGGATGCAATGGGTAAGACCAATTGGGCTCACCAATTGGAAACCCAAATGGTCCATTTGGATAGTCCATTTGGACCATCCAATTTAAACGCCATTCCAATTGGAACCACATGGAAACCCAAATGGTGCAATTGGATAGTCCATTTGGACCATCCAATTGGAACACCATTCCAATTGAAACCAATTGGAAACTGAACTCGTCCAATTGGAACCAATTGGAACCCATTGGAAATCCAATTGGTTCCAATCGTTTTTTTTGACTGGGATGTACAAAGAAAAGCAATGCCTGCTAAATTAAATACGGGCTATAAGTCTCAGTGCAAAAGTGAGTGTGCAGTCAATGTTACGGGTGAGTGAGAGAGTACTATATCAACAAAATATATAAGCAGAAATTAATCAATAAGTTCGATACACAAGGTGCACCGTTAGCTGCAAGGCAAGTTGTAGTGCTGGACCCAAAAGCTGAGTATACAATTGCCATTGCATGTGGCTACTGCAAGTTTAAACCAGTGGCCTTGCCTTCGAAAGCAGAACACCACAGTTACTGACTGATTGCAGTAGATTATACATAAGGGCAGGACATCTTTGTTTTCGTTTTTCTAAAATTCGGCAGGCCTTTTTGGCGGTCATTTGAAAATGCAAGTTGCGGTTCAGTGATTATTATTTGCGACGAATGAGTTACTGACTTTTTTTAATGCGAAAGCATTATATGGCTCTCTCGCGGCAGCAAAAGGTGTCCACAAATTTTGTCCGCACGATTACGTCGTTCTCTGAAGGTAAATGTGTGAAAGTGTGATTGTGACAGATAGTGTGTGATAAAATGTTGCCGTGGAAAAAATTTGGTTGATGAAGTGTAATTAGTTAATTAATTAAATGCAAAAAAACACGAAAAAAATATGCTTAGATGTCAACATAGCCATGGACATCGATATAGTACATGGACGTCAGAACAGCCACGGACGTTGATTTAGTATGTGGATGTTTTGCTTTCGCATTGCTCCAATGCGGGTCGCCGCAGTGGTCTCAAAGTTTTTGGTGATTTAATGTGGCAATCCTGTATATACAAAAGTCACTTAGAGTCTATCCTGGTATTTTTGCCGGCATGAACAGTTCATTTACCAGTCATTATTATTAATGCCAGTAATTTTTACACTTGGAGTTGTGCTTTTAGAAGGAATAGCTTTCGTCATTAAAATAATGCAAGTTTAATGAGACATCAGCCAGCAGACAAGAACCCAAGTGGAAGTTAACGTATAAGAACTAGGTTGACAAGTTTTCTTTGGGTTGTGTGCTGGATTGAGCGTAGGAAGCTGCTAAATCCTTCGGAACGCTACTCGGAGCCCCTGCGCACTTCTGTATAGGGGTTACCGGCAGTTAAAAGAAAAGGTGCAGAAGCAGTCGCACCATGGGTGAACACCTGGATCGTACATTGTATATCAAGGAATAGGTAAAAGACGAGAGTTTTAGAAACAAAGCATTTACATGTGCTCTCGCTGGGTTTCGTGAGTTACGCAACATAGCATATAAGCATAGTAAATTGTGAGTTTTAAAATAGTTATAAAGTCCTGAAGCAACACAAGGGCTACGAGTCATGCCATAGTGGAGGACTGCGGATTAATCTGGACCATCTGGAGTTCTTTACGCACAGTGACATCGCACAGAACATGGGCACAGGCGTAGTGATTATTTGCTATTCGTAACAACTGTAACTGCAATTATTTCCTCAGATTCTCGCTATTCATTGCAACTGCGTGCTTGTTTCAAAGTAATGCTCCGCACTGTATGGGATGGCCAGGTGAAATCAAGCAAGCTTAACAGCTTGGTGTTCCGCTGCACAGTCGTGATGAATGGCAGGGGTTGTTCGCACCAGGCATAACAGCAGACGAAGCTTGCCCTTGCAGCAGTCGGCGCATACGCCCTAACCCTTGCCCTCTTTTCGGCTTGGTTCACTCCGCGTCACTGTGTCAGCGGTTGACGCTAGCCAGATATTATTAAGAATTTGGAGGGCTGCACATCCATTGAAACTTGCAGCATAATGACTTACATTACAAAATCAGTGAAAATGGAGCAATCTACGCATATTAGTCTTACCTGCAAAGGCTGAAACATCAGGACGTATATGTCTTCCAACTCCCTGGGAAATTTGACCTGTCTCATGGTGTACAGAAGGAACATGGTTTGAACCATGTTGAGTATCATGAAACTAAAACTCCATGAGAACATGTCAGGAGCACATATCACATTCCATGCCCATGTGGAATTAAGTAGAAATCCTGGCAGAGAAAAAGAAAAATTGCAAGAAGATGAATAGATGACTGAAAAGAATTTTGTTTCACAAAGAGAGGCAATTCACGCACGCACACACGCATGCAAGCATGCACACATGCACGCACACCTAAGAGTTTGCAGAATTTGCACTCAAATTCCGCATTACTTTAATCCTTCGCAATCACAGTTTTTCGTGCCATACAGTGAACACAGTAAATAATAATTCACTGAACAGTGAGCTGGAGCACACTATCTGCCATTTTTATGCAGACAGATTTTGCCGCCAATAGTAACATTGATTGATTTCATTCAATTTCGAGCATAATGAGCACTTTCAAAACATAAGTGATTCCATGATCCCAAAGGCGCTTACTTGACAAATCCAGGCATTTCGATGCAACTATTTCTAACCATCGACACTTTCTGCAGAATTTTGCATATCTTTCTAAAGCCTACCCGCTGGGCTTTCGCACTAGAAAACTAACAATTTGCCTTTCTTGAGGTCTGAATATGCTGTTTAGGCAGAAGTATAATTGTTTTCGAACAAAACAAAAAATGGTGCCTGAAAGCATTAAGCAACTGTTATGTCACACGTTTCCCTGTAAAAAAATTATTTTTCATTATAAATTTCTGTAAATTGGTGCTTATGATTCCATGTGAAGACTGAGAACTAGTGAAGTAACATATATATGTTAATGAGACCAATAAACTAGCCATGGAGCTATCTCCTCTTTTATGAGACCCTATATCTGACTCCGCCGTAGTCATCAAATGTGAAAGTGATCTCTCAAACCTGGTCACCTGAGTCTTGTGTCTGTGCTGTGTTGCCTTTGTTCTGTCTAAATTCCAAGTTCAATGGTGCATTTGGGATACATATCTTTGGATGAGCTAACCAAAGAATATGGAAATAGTGACACTCTCCTGCGTTGTTCCCATTTAAACGTTCAGTCTCTATAAAACAAAACTGCTGAACTTGAGTGCTTATATAATAGAATACAGAATTGCTTCAATGTACTTATGTTTACTGAGACCTGGCAAGCTCATGAAACGGATGCGTTTTACCTTCCTAACATGAAAACATTTTATGTTCATAGAACCAAGCGCCGTGGTGGGGGCGTATCTCTTTTTGTAGAAAACTCCTTACAAGCCCGTCCATTGGCAGACTTTTCTGCTGTTACAGATAGTTATGAAATTGTGTGTGTGCAGGCATAAGATATCGTTATTGCAGCATGCTACCGTCCTCCAGATGGCAATGTGTGTGATTTTTTTTAGTTCCTTGACAATATGGTAACATTCGTGAATGAAAATCATTATAATGTCATTATTGGCGGTGATTTTAATATTGACATGGCATGTAATACCTCCAGAAAAGTTGAATTTTAAAATCTGCTTAGTAGCAATGCCTGCTCAAACCTTATAAATATGGCTACTCGGTTGACACCTACTTCAGAAACTACTATAGATTTGTTCCTAGCTAATTATGATATAGGTTCCATCACTACAGCTATCCTTACCTGTTCCATTAGTGACCATATGGCAATATATGTTGTAAGGTTGACACTAATCCCTTTAGTACAACAGAGAGCCCTGCGATGTTTTCTCAGTTGATTTCACAGAAATCACTAGACTCTTTCCGTACAGAGTTAGAAACTACAAGCTGGGACTGCATCCGGAACATTGCTGATGCAAATGCTGCACATGAAGCGTTTATGGGTCGTTTCTTATGTATCCATAAAAAGCATTTCATTCGTAAAGAACGTGTAAAAAACAAAAATTATAAAAAACCTTGGATGACCCGTGAACTTCATAAAAAAATCCATGAAAAAGATAGACTTTTCAAAAAATTTATGAATTCCCGTAATGAGGCGGACCTTCTAGCTTTTAAACGTTTCCGTAATGTTTTAAATAAAGAACTGAAAAAGTGCAGGGACACCTACTACTTTCGTTACTTTTCTATGTGCTCAGGTGGAATGAGTGAATTATGGAGTAAAATGAATGCTCTTATGGGACATGGGCAGGAAAAAGATTCCGTAGTAGAGATTATACATGACGGAAAAACGCTGAGAGGGGACGCAATGGTTAATGCTATTAACGAGTTCTTTGTTAAAAAGAATGTGACTGCACGCCCTTCAGGAAACAACACAATACAAGGTACAGCTAACAATAATACTTTTTTCTCAGAACCAACCGACATTCAAGAAGTTTGCTCTGTGTTTGTAAATTTGAAAAATTCGTGTAGCTGCGACGCTGACGATGTGCAAATTAGTCCAGTGAAATATGTCCTTGACGTTATAAGTCCCATACTAACCTACATATATAATTTTTGCCTTTCAACTGCAGTTTATCCAACAAAAATGCAAGTGGCTCGAGTGATTCCACTATACAAAAAAAAAGGTGATAACCGAGATGTTTCGAACTACCACCCCATATCAATATTGCCTGTGTTTTCTAAAGGTCTGGAAAAAATCCTATTTAAACAACTTTCACGTTTCTGCCACAAATATGATATAATCACAAAATCACAGTATGGCTTCCAAAAACATCGGTCTACAGAACTGGCACTTCTTGATCAAAAAGAATACATTTTGCAAAACTTCGAGTATAAGAACTACGTTCTGGGGATTTTTGTTGACTTTACGCAAGCTTTTGACAACATTAATCTCTCTATTCTTTTTAATAAATTACATCACTACGGTATCCGAGGACATGCACTTAATATGTTAATTAGTTATCTCTCTCATAGGAAACAATTTGTCCAAGTAAGCCATTTAATATCTAATCAGAAAGCAATAGTCGCAGGCGTACCCCAAGGAAGTATTCTTGGTCCCTTACTCTTTAATTTATACATTAAATATCATCTGACCTGAAGTTTGTTATATATGCAGACGACACTAGTATATTTGTGCCTCCATCCTCTTGTGCTGACGCGTGCGTTAAAGGAAACATAGCCTTAAAAAAGTTGGAAGCTTGGACAGACAGTAATCAACTCAATATTAATACAAAAAAAAAACAAAAGCAGTAATTTTTCACCCCAAGGGTACGCAGCTATCTGCCGATTACGATCTTCTATATACAGGCACAAAGATTGAGGTGGTCGAAATTATAAAGGTATTGGGCGTTTTCTTTTCCAAGACGTTGCAATGGAATGACCACGTAAACCATATCTTGCAGAAATTATGTTCCATAACAGGTATACTCAATCGAAATCATTATGTCTTTCCAATGTCTGCAAAACTAGCCATTTATTATGCCTTATTTTCTTCCTACATAAACTATTCTCATTTAGTCTGGGGCACAACGACCGACAAAAACCTCGGTAGTCATTAAGGATGCAAAAAAAGGTTTTACGGATCATTAATAATTTGCCTAAGTTTCACTCAAGTAAACTTATCTTCAGAAATCTTAAGGTCATTCCAATAACTAAAATGTATCATTATAAACTCCTACGTGAATATAAACTCAGCATCAAGGAAAATCAAAGGCTGTTTTTGGACATATCAAACTTAGAATTAATAGGCAACGTGGCCTATAATACGAGGACAACAGACCGTTGGAAAGTGCCAAAGTGCTGTACCAACTATGGGTTTCAGAGTCTTAGGAATAACCTGCCTCGATTACTAAATGAACATATTAAAGTAGAAACAGATATTTTAGAACTAAATTTCTGGAACCTGAAGGCGTCGTTTTACTAATTTGCATGTCCCTAATACACACCACGCATTTCATAAACAAAACACCTTGTAGAGATATTTCGCCACTGTTTCATTATAACTGTCTTTATTCCCCGACCGTGACATGAGCTTGTCGCCATATCATTCATAAAAATGGCAAGTTATAATTTTGTTTGTTTCTGTATATTTCTGTACATTTTGTTCTGTACATTTGTATCTGGATTGTGTTGCATCGTTGCCGTCAATGCCAGGGGGACCAAGATTTTTTTCAAGCCGTAAAGGAACGGCTTTTATTCTTGGCCCCTTTCACAATGTGTTCGTCATGTTGTGAAGAGCAAATAAAATGAATGAATGAAGTGTGCCCTGTTTACAGCCATGAATTTGCTTTGTCTGCTGTAAAAGCCTTCAAAATATTTGTTCCATGAGGTGGCCGCATAATGAGTAAAAAGACAATAATGCTTTGAAATGGCTTCTGAGGACAAATTAAACAGAAATGATGCAAGCAGCGGGCCAGAAAATGTGCATACATTCACCATGATGGTATGCCAGCTCATTCAACACTCATCAGTCATCAGTGAGCTCGTTTTGCTTTCATGGAAGCAACTGCCACTTCAAACCGCAAGTATTCATCCAATCTTCCCTCCAGTGATTTTTCTTTGTTCTCTAAACTAAAAACAGACTTGACAGGAATCGAGAAATTTTGACACTGCATGCGTGCTGACATTCCAAGCAGGGCATCCATATATATTAATTAAGAGAAGGATGGCCGAATTCTAATTAGGTGCCTCCTGCTTTTGTACTTTCGTTGCATGCTAAAGTCATTTGTTTTGTTACAAAAGAGATAATAGTGAAAGAGGGTTCTCAAAACTCACCTAGAATGAGAAGGGCATGTAGAAAGAGTATTCCGTACCGCCCATTTGGGGCTAGATAGGATATGCAGAAGCAGGTGTTTGCCAGTTGAAATAGCACATGCTGAGGCTGTTTCCAAACATCACAAGTTGTGTCTCCAAAAAGGCTCGGAAGCGAAATGTTCCGCATGGAGTACGCCTGAGCGCTTGCATTGGCTATCATGGCCGCTTTAGAAACTGAACTGTGGACGATCTGCACAAAAGCAGCATGAAATGAGCGTAGCACAAATTGGGAAAACTCACCCCATGCGTATTAGACACAAGCGAAGCTCACTCGCAAGTAAAAACAAAAAAAGCCCACTACGCTGAGCCACCAGTGAGGTTCGAACTCACGACCCCTGGTTTACGAGACCAGTGCTCTAACCACTGAGCTATGGTGGCGGCTGCAGCGGTGGGATCTAAAGATCCATTAAATATCCTATCGACCTTTTCAACGTTTCTTACCTTAAAACTTTTGTTTTCCCGTACGTAAACATTACACAAAAGAACAGCAGTGCGGCACTAAATGCGTAGCTGCATGCAAGTGGTCGCGTAGCATTGTACAAGCCACGTTCCGATGCGATATACCTGACAGCAAAACGTTACGCATGCATCGGAGTTGAGCTCATTTCACCAATGCCTTTGTAATACAGATATTCAAATGACACTGACCGCTTCAACAAATGACCAAACAATAGCTATTGAATAGGAGAGATCACCATTGCAGCGCAGTTATCCTGTTGTACGGTACAGTATGTGCGGTAACGTCTGTCCGGCCGTGGCGCGACTGATCAAGCGCAATGCGGAACCATGTGCGGAACCACAGAGAGGTGATCCCGACAGCACCGACAGTCTTTAGTAATAAGCACTGCTCACGGAAAGAAGCAATTTAATTCAAGCCGCGACCGTTTTCATTTTCATTCTATTATGACCTTCTTTTGCTTCTCAGCAGTCTTAACCGTCGCAAACATAGCAGACAGCTTCTGGCGAGCGAATTCGGTGGTTTACTCGTAGAGGCGTGAAATTTTTATTTTACATCTAAACAAGCAGGCACCTCATGCGCAAGAATTATTTCAATAATTCCCGTAATAAACTCGCAAGAAAACTAACAACAATAATAAAGCGGAAGAGATCCATGCTTGAGAACGTATCGGTGAAACTCGACTACTACAGGCGCTATTTCAGACATATAAATCGAGTAAAAACGAACCTCATCAGCAGTAAATCCATGCATTTAGCTGAAATGTTGGGCACATCATCCTTGAGAAGTACAGTTATTCGAGAACAATAACAACCAAAACATATGTCCGCGCATGGCGACCAAGCAGCAGAGAACTGCCAGATCCACATCGATCGCCTCGACGTGCTATAAAAACTTCAGTCTAATTAATAATATAATAAGCTATATTCATTGGTAATGCGGCATTATCACTGCGTTAATGACCCTTAATTTTTGATTAATTTGCAGTCGAGAAGAACGCGTTTTACAACTAGCGCTAACGTTATTCAACGGCAAAAAAATTTTCCGAGGGCCTCGGAGCAAGCCTGTGTGAATAGCCCGGCAATATTGCCTAATGCCTGTTACTAGAATAATCCAAGCATCTAACAACAAGCTTGTATTCGTCGTCGTTAGGTGGCGGCACAAGGTTAGCATGTGTGCGTACAGTTTGTTCAAGTTTATTGACAATCTTTTTGGGAGCATGATGAGAGTTATGATGCTAATAAAAATATAAATCGGGAAAAACTTGCTACTTTAAACCTGTGAGCACATTAGTTTTAAAGCTTGTGTTAATGCAAAGAATGTACCACTTTTTATTTGTCCTAAAAATTGCGGTTGGTTTGCAGCGCCCTCTGAACAAAGGGCCTTGGGTTGCAGCTGACAGCAACGTCAAAACGAGAACTCGCGGCGTGGTGCGTTCTCGTCAAAGTTGGTTGTGTAGGTGTGGTCGCGTGAGAAATGTTTACACGCATGCGCAGCTGATCTGTAATCTGACATGGCGGATGATCCGCAGCTCGCCAGCCCCAAAAGAAATACGTCGGGTGAGTAATGATTTTTCTAGTCAGATTCTGAAACCGTGCTTCACGTAGTGAGTTTTCGTGTTTCCAGACTACGCAGTACGTTCGACGCTGATGTCTTCCGGTGTGCTGCCGGAGACGGGTGTCTTACGTTAACCCTAAAGAATTCTGCGATGGTATTTCATTCAGGGTGTAAATTGCTTCGTCTGGTGATCCGATCCTCACGCAGATTGCGTCGCCGCAATGCGTCTGTTTATCCTCAAAAATCCGCCAAATCGTCAATGGCGCTTTCGTTCATTGTCGGCTCGCGACTGCGCTGATGCATGCTATTAGGTGGCATGCGGTTTACTCTCGAGCTCTGAAGCGAATATGAAATCATCCCGATGAGTAGGATCGTTGCATGTGACAGCGCACAATGCTGCGTTGTTGGCATACGCAGAGTGGTGAGGTGATATAGCGACACTGAATTATATCGATGAATTGATCTGGCATTTGATTTGGATGACTGTCCATGTCCTTTCTTTCTCTGGTTGTAGCAGCTCCCATGTCGATGAAAACTGAAAATGCCGGTCTGACGCTTCTTATGACAATTCCTTGATACGCACATCCGTTTCGCCAGCCACACATTTTTGTCACTGAGAGGTAGGAAATCGAGGCTAGTTAAATATGGAGTTCCCTGGCTTATTTTACTTTCGCGACGCTACGTAGGTTCTGATCTTGCGTCATGGTCGTTTGGGAGATACGACGTCTGCGAGCGCCCTTTTTTTTTTTTTTTATCGTGAAATACTTGCTGAGATTTCCGTTTTGTCCCGCTTGTGCTAGTTTCATTTGCCCTTGAATCGTAGCTAGCCGATCTTGCCCTGCATTTTGCTGCCAGGGGTAAATTAATCGAGCCTGAGTGGATGTCGCTGCGCTGCCGTTGTACCTGAAAGGTCGTACTCACGTCCTGTTTATGGGGTGGTATCGCGGGCTGCACTACGAACGCTTATAAATTATGTTCGTGTAGAATTTTTCTTCTCACACTGGAATGCTTCCGTCGGATCTCCATCTAATTTCATTTCTGCAATATATCGAGGAGGCTGTACATTCTTCCTTTAATCCGTTCAGCTATTTTCTTGTCCGTAAGCGCGATGTCCGGATATTCAACTACTAGCTCAGATAGGGGCTTGATCGCACCTGCTTGTGGTATGGGTAGTGTTTTTGAGCATGACTGCTTGTTTTTTTTGTATTCTTTTCCGTTAACCCTCGCTCTGCGATGCCATCCAAGAAAAGGCGCTGTAGCTGTCGACTCTGCTTCAAGAGAAAAACCTTTCTGCTGGTAGCATGTGAATTCCTTGGCGCGATCACGGGATGGAACTCACCTGTAGTTTTTGCGTGCACAGCTTTTTCTTTGTCCCTGCTGTGCTTCCCGGTGATTTGTCGCGTGCTTGCTCTCTAATGCTACGACCAGCTTGTCCGCATCCGGCTAGGCCGGCACCCGAGTGTAAAGCGTATTGCGTTCTGCGTTTGATGAGTGGCTAGTGTGGTTGGTGATAGCCGTGGATAGCTCTTCAGTAACGGGTGAAGGTGGCGGGGTTGTCTGATAAGCGACTATACGATGACAGGGGAAAATATTTATATAGAATATCTGATAGGCTTTGTGCAATAGCACTGAGTACTTGGCTTACGTAACAGGAACAAAAGTACCAAGTGTGACAAATGAAAAATGAGAAGGAAAAAAGGCAACAAAATGCAAAGAGCGCCGAATTATGCACTTTAGTACAGCTCAAAGTTTACGCAATCGTTCGCAAACTATGGCTCGATTTCTGGTGGAACCGATGGCATGGGCATAATCATTCCAAAGTAAAATGGCATAAAGTAGCTCAGAAGAAGTGATGTGTCTGAGGTTGGACCTTTCGGTTTGTATTTTTTGAAAATTCGGGCGAACCTTTTTCGTCGTTTACTTTTATCTCATATTATTCAGAACACATTTCCTACGCGTCAGTCACCTCTTTTTCGACGGAGGCGAAATTCTGGAGGCCCGTGCGCTGTGCGATGTCAGTGCACGTTAAAGAACCCCAGGTGGTCGAAATTTCCGGAGCCCTACACTACGGCGTCCCGCATAGCTTGAGTAGCTTTGGGACGTTAAACCCCCATAAACGAACCTATTTTAGGGTGAAATAT
Source organism: Amblyomma mixtum (assembly GCF_055824585.1). Taxonomy (NCBI): domain Eukaryota; kingdom Metazoa; phylum Arthropoda; class Arachnida; order Ixodida; family Ixodidae; genus Amblyomma; species Amblyomma mixtum. The sequence continues at coordinate 39,278,267 of NC_143013.1, forward strand.
TGTGGTATTGCTGTGCACTAAAATGTCATTTAGAGTATCATGGCTTCATTTAAGCCAAAGCATTGATTGCCTATAATTAATGCACAAGCGAACGTTAATTACTGGTAACCACTTCTAGCTAAGCGAGCTGAAGGAAGTGCTATCGCCCATTAAAATGATGGAACCGTTTCACAAAAACGAAAGTATAAGTTTATTTCTAAACGGTGGTCTCGAATGGTACCGCTGCTTTGACCTAGTTTAGGCGAGGGGGCGGTGCATCATCATCATCGAGGTCTGCCGCTTTACCGTCGTGGTCGCATCATGACTCGTTCTCGTGACTCTTATGCATGCTTTCGAGGGTGCTTACATGCAGTGGACAAACCTACTTAAGCAGGTAACTGGCCAAAGTGGGTGATTATAGTGAACAGCGGTGCGCTGGCAGACGTCGTTTAGCACTCAGCCAAACGGTGGTTCAAAACTAACAACTGCACTACTTAATCCAACGGCGCACTGCCATACCACGGCCCTGGCTTCCCAACACTCAGTGAACTTTCTCCATTGAGTGAATGTAGTCTACTGATAGCCAGCTAGCCGCGGCGTGCGTGACAGGGTACTGACCTAACCATCGGAAATCTGAATGTCCGTGTGACAATTCAAATCTATATGAATATAACCCCTCAAGAGTAACGACCGTGAGGAGCTTTCTACTCGGTCTAGGCCTTTTCGGGCAGTTTTAACTGAAGCTTAGAGCGTGTGTGTCTGTGGATAGGTAGTCTTGTGGTGAGTAGTTTCACATCTGCCCGATAATACTAATTTCACTGTCCTTGTCCCCTTCTTGTGGTCTCGCTGCATCAGCACGCTTCGAAAGGCCTCATACGCATTATCCGGCCGAAATGTCAAGGTTTCCCGTATACTCCCCCCCCCCCTCCGCCTGGGGCGAGGCCGTCGCCTTTATCCAGAGGGCACGCCCTTCGCCTCTATCGGCTGTGTAAACCGCGACCCAAGTCGAAGGCTGTGGAGAATCTCCTGAGCGTTGGTGCCGTTAGCGAGTCACGGTTACGTTTGCGGAATGACCCCGGCACGGAGTACGGAGGGGCTCCTTGCCTCGCGTCTTATCCAATGGTATGTACTAGTTGCCCCCCCTCCCCTTCCCTTCCCCCCATAGACAAAAGATTCTCCAAGACAGCTGCAGCGCCAGAATGGAATCTGTCTCTCCTCGTGGAATCATGAAAGAAAGAAGAGAGGAGGAACAGAAGAAGCGTGGTTGTCTGCGATATAACGAGAGGCACCCCGCGCAGACCGAGTGCGTGGAAAGGGATGGAGCGTTTGTGTGTGCGCGGTCGTTCGTTGGTAGCAGCCGCTCTCGTATGGCGCGCGTGCCTTTCTTTTTAGCTTTTGCTTTACCATTGGCCCCCTTTTTTTTTTTTTCGTTTCGTCTCGCCGTTTTCGTCGCCGCGTGGTGCAGCGTGCATGTCGTGGCGCCCGAGGAATGCCTCGACTCCTCCTCGAGGTCGTCGCGCCGGCCTTTTGTTTTGGACCCCCTGTTGGGACTGCGGCAGACGTGACTGTGTGGCGGCAACACTCGCCTCTCGTTTTTTTTTTTTCTTTTTTGCGGCCATTGTCGCCGAGCTTCTTCGATTGTGCGTGGCCCTCCGAACGTCCTTTATTCTCTCATTTTATTCCTTAGAAAAACAATGTAAAGAAAGCTTTCCGTGACGTTCGGTCGAATGGACATCGTTGACTACTCTGCTTCCAAGTGACCGCCTGCCGTGACTGTCTCCCGTTTTGCAAAATAAATATATAGAAAAGGCGTAAACGCGACGCATTTGGTAAGCATTTGCATCGGGGGCGCTTCTTAACAAGGCAACCATTTGTGCCTCGGGCGTCAAGTTGGCGATGCGCCGTCGTTAAAAAGAAGTGTGGTCGCGGGGAAGAAGTGTGACCGGAGAGACGCGAAAATTGCGACTAATGGCTTCGGCTGGCCAATTAGTGGTGACGTCGCGGCACGCGCTGATCGGAAGCGGCCGTCACGGTGGTCGTAGCTATGTATGAGCTGCGCAGGCCTTGTCTCAGTGCGTCGTTTCGGCGCAGCCTGCCATTGTCGTGCCAACGCTATTATGTGGTGAGCGCTCACTCCCGCATCTGTAACGAGTATTGTGCGGACGTTGAATGGGTTCTGTGGTGCCGATGCCTTACCCTCCATGCTGGGCTGCGGTCGTTGGAAAGGTTGTGCGCCGGGCTGGAAGGAGCTTTTGTCGGCTGGTGCTTTTAGCAACAGCGCGCTTGCCTGCGTGTTGTAGTTTTGTGGAACTTAAGCACCAAGCTACAGCATAAGTAAATCCGCAGGCATGGGAGATGAGCCGTGTATGCGTGCAGCGTCTACCTCGCATTCGTTAAGCCGCATGGTTTGAGTCCCCGTAGTGATAGGTTAAGAACGCAGTCGTCATCATAATCATCATCAGCATGTTCATCATTAATTCCCATTCATTCCAGGTTTACTTCAAACGAAAAATTTTCTGAGCTAAGTGTCAGTGGTGGGAGCTAGGTGTCACGATGGGTGTTTGATGGGCCAAGCAGTTTACAGGGGATAGGGAATCAAGTGAAGGTGACCCTTGTTCAGGACAGCCTGTCGAAGCACATGCAGAGGAAGTGTGCCACAAATTGGAGGCCATGATTTTGAGAGTCAGTCAGTCTCCGTTTTAGCTCGGAGTTAGGCATGGTTTACAGCATCATTCATGAAGTTTTGATGATGTCACAGGCCAGTTCCTGGCAGATGCCATGAAGGTTCATACCAGAGCAAAAAGCTTCTTGTGAGCGTTCTAGCCTTGATAATGTATACATGTTTAGGGGTAATTCAGGAGGCCAAGTTCATTGCAATAGAAGCAGAATAATTTGGTGAGCACCACCTCCAAGGAAATTTCGTGCTCAGTGCTTAGTTGGAAAGGTCAAACATTTTTTTTTGGAATTCAGAATGTGTCGGTATTACTAGAACTCGTGCCACACAGGACAAGTTATTGGAGATGCTGATGTTTCAGTAGTGGAGCTTTCACGCAAAGAGAGACACTGTGTGCAGTTGTTGGCAGCTGTGTTGCTGCTTCAGGACCATACCCCAGCTCACAGGTCTCTCAAATCACCGGGTGCTGTCAAGGTACACATCTTCATGGAACTAAATCCTCCACCCTGAAGTTCAGACCTGGCTTCCAGTAATTACTATGAAGTCTTCTATTCTGAGGGCATTCAGTCACTGGAGTAAAAGTGGAATAAGTGTGCTGAAGCCAATTGGGACTACATTGAAAAGTAATAAGTTCAATTTTCTCGGGAAGTTTTGTTTTCATTTTCAGTTAAACAATTTATTGAACACCCCTAAGAACCACCCTTGCTGAAAACTAGTTTGACTGCCCAATACACGAAGTAAGCCTGCTGCAAGTGGAATGCATTGTCCCCTCAGCTTTTCCTTTTTGCTTCCGTTCAGAGTGTAAGTATGAAAACTATAGGAGGGGCCGTATAAGACCGGCGCCTGCGCCCAAAACCTCCTGTCCCGTAGTTCCCGTTACTGTTATTTGAATTCGGCGTAGCACCCATCCACAGATATGTCGGTTCTGGAGAGGCGCTGCCGACATGTGCACATCCTCAACTTTGACGGGTCGGTGGTAGGTGTGCGAGGTCAGTGGAAATCCGCTGCGGAGGCACGAGAATGCGTTCACAATCAAGTGTTGAGAGGCGAGGCCTAGCAACAGCATCAGAACTTGTGGCTGATTCGTGCAGATGCGGATTTGCGGCTGACGAGGGCGACGTTAACGTGTCCCGTCTGGGAAGGCAACTGCGTAGATAAAAAAAAAAGAATAAAAAAAGACGCTGGCCCGCACTGCGTGTCCACCCATAATACATCGATCTCATATCGAACGGGCAGTCGCATGGCGGCGTCGGCGGCGCGATACGTGCAGTCTTTCGCCGTGGTGCTCCCTTTCCCATATTCCGGCGTTGCGTGCCTCTTTCCCCCTTCCCCATCTGCCTTTCCTGGTCGTCTGTCCGGGTGCGCTTCCGTTTTCACCCGGAAAACGGGTGGTCGTTGATTCGCGGTGGAACTCGATCTCGACCCCAACCTCCTCACCCGATACGCGACCGTCGTCTGGGTGATCGAAGACACGCGGCGCTTGCGTCACGCCTTCCGGGCCGGGCAGGTGTATGGGAGAGCGTTATTTTCGCCCATTTACTCCGTGCTGTGATTTAGAAGCGAAAAAGAAACAAACTCGCAGGCAACTCGGGAGTTTGGCACTTAGAGACTGTTACGACAAAGACATGTTTGAAAGGGGTACATACTTGCGCAAAAGACGGGACGAAAACGAGGAAACACTTCTTTCCTTCGTGATAGCAGTGCTGGGGGTTGTTGGAACTTTTGATGTAATCAGGCTGCACCGGTGGTGGTGTGCTGACGTGAAATGCGCATGCGACGGTTTTTATCACTGTGTTTGACCTGTAGGGTATAAATGCGTAGCTCTCTATCACAAACCAGTTGGCAGTTGCGCATTGTACATGTCGTTTGCGTTTCCTCGTTCCCGTCTTTTGCGCAAGTATGTACCCGTTTCAAGCTATGAACCAACTCGCCCAGATTAGAGTTTTAAAAAAGACACGTTGGAATTTACTGGTTAAGTTTGAACACACGCCGACCCGATATAAATGGGAAGCTACTGATTTAGGAACGGCGGTTCTTTTCACGGTCCCGACACTGATCGAACTTCCGGTGCGCGTTCGGTAACCCCCCGGTGTCGAAATGTGCCGGCTTTTTACCGGTATGGCGCGAAAAAAAAAAATTGTCCTAAATACGCGGGCATTGTGACTTGCATTGTGGCAGCATATAAAGGGTATCTCTGTTCTCGTGCATTGTTGGCGAAAACTCGTTTGAGCGCTTGCTATACAGACGGGCTTTTATATTTTGTTTTTATTTATTTATTATTATTATTATTTTTATTGTTGTTGTTGTTGTTGCTTGAGCGCTCGTATAGTCTTGCAGATACAGAGGGCAACCGCCGCATGGTTCGGCGAACTGTTCGGGTCTGTAGATTCCGGTCAGTCAGTGAAAAACCCCTTCAGCTTTTGAAAAGGACTACAGCCCTTATATTACTTTGTCATACTGCTGTCTGCAGCGCTTTGCAGTGAAGCTCTGTTTAGGCGGAAAACCGTCGTCGCGATGCAGTTACGATAAATAATAGGGAACACTAAGTTGGTGCTCTAACGCCTATTCCATCTTTACTTCGCGCTGATCTTGAAAGGGCTGGAAAAAAAAAAAAAAGGTTATTAAAACGTCTTGCGGCAAGCTATACCTTGGAGGAAAAAAAAAGTTAGTATACCCGGAGAGTAGTTGCGTGACGCGTGCAGTTGTTCCTAGCAGAAAGGGGGCAGAAGCCACGGCAGAAACACTGCGATCATGGCAGCGGGGGTAAAACCTGATATATCTGTAGGAAGCCAGCTGAACCTCGTCGAATGTCACTTATCATCGCGGATATTCTCTCTCAGCTGCGCGCTTGCATGTGACGTTACTAATACAGTACGCTCATTACGATCGCGACAACCAGAGCGTCCTGCTCGCACAAAAATGGTGGCCTTTGCGTCGTTGAAGATTGTGTAGCCCGACACACCAGCCAATCAGAGGAAGCTGTCCTGACGCATGAAAAGGTGCGGCGATTTTCGCCCCTTGGTCAGCGGTGCTGTACGCAAACAAACCCGCCTTGTCGAGAGTGCAACCTTGGCGTCTAAACAGATTGTTGTATTAATAAGCTGACTCCCACTGTGTAGCTTTTTCCCAAAGCCCTGTGCGTTGTTTTCTTAAGACGGAGTACACGACTGTACTGCGCTTCAGGTGCGAATTCCTTTGCCGTCCGTCCAACTTTCCGTCTGTCCGTCTTCTGCGTGCTTTTACCGCCACGGCAGTTCTCTCCTATACACACTCACCACTACGTGCCTCGCACTTCCTTCCTAATTAAGCCTCCTCGCCTTTAGTTTCTTTTTCTTTCGTCGCGACTGCGCGGTGATGATGCGTTGCGGGCATGGACGCCGCCTGGCGATGCTGCCATCGTCAAATTAAACCACGGCTGGCTCCAGCCTCAAGCCACGATTTTGGCGATAGGCGAAGTGTTCCGTTCGCGCTCGCCTGGTCACGTGCTTAGTTCGTCGCGCCGCTTCGGAAGAGACTGCAGGAGAACCGCGTTTTTGCCGAGCCATTTATTTTAGCCGAAAAGCGGTTACTACGTGCCCCATGCGAGGGTTTTCTCAATGGAACGTCTTTTAACACAGTCTCCGTCGCGGTGCGGGTGTCGCCTTGTTTTATCTGTTTCCTCCGAAGCAGCCAGCTTCTGCTGAGCTCGTGCTTCGTCTTTTTGTTTGTCCTGTGTGTGGCAGGCGTCTCGCCGTCTCACGCTCCTATCGGCGGCTGTGCGAGCGGGACGATCGCATCCTCGATAATTACTGCCCTGCGGACAATTACCGTATAGTAGAACAGAGATTCCCCGCCGACCTCCCCTTGAGATAACAGTGTGCGTTTCGATAAGGGACTGGAAGATATACGCTGACGGTTGGAGCTGCCTCTATTTTGTATGCCGGTGGAGTCCGTTCGTGTCCCGTATCGTTTTCTTCCTTTTTTTTTTTTTTGGCTGCGGTTCGTCGGAAGTGCCCAAGAGTGCCGTGTGTAGGTCGAGCCGAGAAGTTTGCGCGCAAACGTGGTCGTGCGGATCGGTCGTCTCCTGGGCGATTTTAGTCGGCATTTCCAAGATACCTGGCAAGTCGGGAGAATTGCAGTTGAGGAGAATCCCAGGGAGAAATGTTTTGCACTAAATCAAATCCGGTCTAACCTGGAGCCATGCAATGTAGAAATGAGTATAGAATGAGAGAACAGTTACTGAGGGGATTATTGTCGTTCTCACTACCCCAACCCCTGAAATTCTTTAGTTCTGCGTCACTCAGAGGTTGTGAGTAGACGTCAGGACCGCTGTTTCTCAGTTGTGTTCAGTATGCTGATGTTGTGTAGAGAGACCATTGTAAACTATTCGTGGCTGCGTCGTCACACACGCCCGGACTATGATGGATATCCGTTTTATTGACGAAATACTCACGCCTGAGTTCAAGCACACGAGTGTACACACCGGCGGCTTTGCGATTGGCATGTAGCTGTACTGTATGCTGTTTTTGTTTGTATCGTTCATATTGATTTTGCTGTATCTTGTCTCTCGGGTGGAAAGGGTTGCAAGAGATGGCCTCGGACTATAGATCGGTAAAGGCGCTTCGATTCTGTTTACCTGTGGGCTGTCTTTTCGTCTCGTTATCGTTCGGGCCAGGCCGCACTGGACTGGAGCCTATACTCCGCTCGTAGGAATTTCACGCTTAACAGATTACTTGCGCTTTGGGCGTGCAGCTCCGCCGAACTTGTCGCGCACTTATCTTTTCGCATTTATTCCCACTGCGGCCTTGCGCAAAAAAAAAAAAAAAAAGGAACGCTTCCGCGCCCATTGGTCTTGAAAACGAACGACCTTTTTTTCGCTGCACTCATTACGTTTTCCCGGCGAGTTTATCGCGCATACGAAGCGACACAAGCATTTGTATATGCGGGCGCACGGTCGACAGCCGTGGCGGCGTTTTTATACTACATTGATTCGTTCCCCCTGCTTAATAAAAGCGGTACTACGCGTGTCTAACGCGTTCTCAAAGCGAGACTGTAGCTTTCATTTTCCTTTCGTTTCTGCTCTTTTTTTTCTTCTTTCTTTCTTTTCTCTTGGTAGAGTAGAGGGCTGGGGAGTAACCGAACAACGATCGGGGAAGAAAGAGGGCAGACAAGGCCGCCACCAGCGCCGGCGCTTTCTTCCTATGCGACACTGGAGCGCGCTAATCTCCGGATTAGGGTTACGAATGCGCGTCGGATCGCGCCGCCATCGCTAAAAGCCGATTGTCGGGAGCCTCTGTTCCGTCGCATGCGTGGCCTGTGTGCCGTGCTTATCGAAGGGGGAAGGGGGGTCTTCCTTGAGAGGGACGCTTTTTTCCGCCTCCTCTATGTCTGCGTGAAATTCTTCGTCGTGGGGATTCTCTCTACCAACCGGCACAAACTTCCTCGTCCTTTCACTTTCTTTAATCCGCTTTTCTGCATTTCTGGTTCGTTCCGTGCGGGCGTGTTGGCGTGATCAGTTTTTGCGCCTCGTTGCCCCGCAGGCTAACGAGCATTTGTTTCTTTCCCCGTGTCCTGGGCGCTTAGCTCGGTTTGGGAGGTCACACAGCCTGTCAATCGCTGCGTTTGCTTCGTAGTCTGGATTTCAGAAACGTGCGTCGAGTGTTCTCGTCGAGTCGGAATCTGGCTATGCGGCTTCGCGTACGACCTCGCTGTCGGAGCTGGCGCTACGTTGTGATACCCCTCCAGCCACCATGACTCCGTGGTGTGTGGGTTGTGTGCGTTGCGGCCGACCCGTCTTCAGTCGGAGTAGATTGTCTCGACTCGCTTGGCAGTGGCGTATAAACGCGGTCAGGTAGAGGGACGATCCGACGCGACTTCCGAGTCGACCCGCTTTGCAACTCTTTTCTCACTGAGGAATAATAAAATTTCATTTCATTTCATTTTATTACCTTAAAGACACACGAGGGGTATTACATAAGGGGTGGGTACATATATTTTGGTGAGCAAGTGTTAACGCAAAGAAACATGACTGGTAACATTATTAGCGAAGTTGGATGAGCACGTGATGGCTGCGATGTCGTTGGGTAGGTCATTCAAAATGAGCTCGTACGGGCTTCGCTGCCACCAGGGGGTAGTATATTGTGCGCCGTGAAATGTCTAATGGAGTGGTCTGAGCCACGGAGCATATTCCCTGCGGGGCGTGACTGATTGACCACCAGCGTCGCCGTGTTGTTCGAAAATGAGCACATCGCGCGTAGCCCTGGTCATGTCTGCGTGCTGCGGCCTATAGTAGTCAAGTTTGCGGCGCCTTCCCAACGCTGACGGACTCGCAGCTTCTGCCGCGAGGCGGCGGCATGGATTCAGCGTTCGAGGCCCATTGCGATCGCAGGCAAACAGGTTCTCTACAGCCTGCTCTGCTCGGAGATCGGGCGCCGAGATAGCGGAGGAAACGCTGTACGCGCGAAGCTCTACATCCCGAAAAGTTATTATACCGGCTGTTGTCCGCGCTACCGGAAAATCACTGCTATTAGCGCGGCGCTCGTATAGGCTCGTGCAGCGCCGTGGCCGGCGGGGAACGCGGGTGTGCGAATGCGGTCTTCTTTTGTTAGGAGAATAACCTGCCCACGTACGTCGCGCGGTGGTGGTTCGCGCGTGTTGCGATTGAATTATCAACGCGCCGCGTTATTCGCGATTTCTATATAGAGCGCGGGACCGACCCCGAGTCGGGCTGGACGTGATCTAACGTCGCGCTGGACTCTTGTAACGGGCTCGTTTCTTCGCGATCTGATCTCTGCGGTTTGTGCTGGCCGATGTGGGGCGTGAAATTGAGTCGCAGAAGAAAAAGAGAGATGCGGTATTGATGTGTGGCCGGCGTTATGTTGTGAATTGCTAGTTTACGCAGCCCCAGTGCCGCCGGGTATCCACCGGTGGTAGACAATGGGCACAAGCTTCTCCTTGGCCTGGTGCTCGGGCCTATCTGGGATGCAGTATACAAGGGAAATGGGTCCCTGATCCCGCCTTGTGTAAAGAAATATACCTGCCATGGAGCTGACCGAAGCTGCTCTTGCGTCATTAAAAATTCAACATCATCATTATGCACTACGCACGTACGCACAGTCGCGTTTTGTGGTGACCTCTAACCATAGTAAGCTGGAACAAAGGTGGCTGCATAGCTACGGGCTTTCGTCGAAAATCCGCGGGCCACTACATTAGAATGCGGCCCCTACAGTGGGGCCCGTTTTGCATCGCTGGCTCTCCAATCTTTTGTTGTTTTTTTCCAGAGCAATGGGAACGATCTGTCTTGCCTCTTCAGAGCCTGAGAGTTACTAGGTTTCTGTAGGAGCCACCAGGCGCGGCCCAGTAGCTATAATCCGATGGCCCGTTCATTTTTTCCAAATAGTGTGCACAGGGCAGTGCGAAAATTCCTCACCGACTATACGTAGTCATTGTGCTGACGTCGGCATCCTTCTAATCGTGTCTCTACTCCTGGGCGAAGCGGAAAGTGCGGTACGTGATTCCGCACACCGATGGAAAACCCGTATATTGCAAAGCCACGCACTTGGGCTTCGCGAAGCCTAAGCCTGCTTTCACCTGCGTGTCTAATTGGGCCTAACATTAGAACTGGAGTCATTTTTTTTTTTTCATCCTGTTTTGTCGGTGTTATGCGTACGTGGTAAGCTAAAGCGCTCTGGCTGTGGCCGAGCCGTCCGTTTTTTTTTTATTATTATTCTCTCTCCTCCCCTCCTCTCTCATAACTGTCTCGCGAAGCTTTCGTGGTGCGTATATTTGGCAGCCGGTGTTTGACTAAATCACTTGTTCGTCGATGAAGCGGCGAGAGAAGGGTGCTCGAACCGAGCAGCCATGATGGGCGACGTCAAGGGCGTCCGCAGAACTTTTTCCAGGGGGGTGCACCCGATGTCTGGAGATGGGGGAGGCGGTAGGTTTGTAGTTGTTTTCTACTAGGGCATAAATAATGTCCGTAATTCCAAGGGGGGGCAACCGCCCCCCCCCCCTTGCCCCCCCTTCCGGACGCCCATGGGCGACGTGTATCGTCAAGGGCGCAGTGAATCACCCAGACGACATGGTTGTGTGGTTACATTTAGAGTGAACCTATTCCTGGGCCAGGTACGGGTTGAGCTACAGCAGCGATGCGAGCGCGGTTGCATTCGAGTGGACGCATTGCTGCGCCTCATTGTTGCGTTGCGTTGTTGCGATGTATTGTTGCGTGTTTGACGATGGTGCGGCGTTCTATTCTGATTGTTTCTCTCGCCTTTCAGTTGCCCCGCTGCGAACGGCGTGTCACTAAGCGAGTCGCTCGAGAGCCGCGTGTGATGCATAATGTCATAGTTGTGCATGATAGCAGGAGACTTGTCGTGTCCTTTCGTTACTTATGAGAGCACATATAACCGGAAAGAAGAAAAATAGCGTGAGTGTTTTTGGTGGCATCGTTCTCTTGAAGTTGCGACAACTCCATTTGTTGCTAACGTTCCCTTGGCATCGGACGTCGGGCTGTGTGTCCACCGCTTGCAACTGCAGCCCGGGACAGGACGTACGTGAGAAGCAGATGCCTCGATTCCGTTGACCGATGCTGGTCGTTAGAGCTCCAAACTAACTTTACAGAGCGGAATAGAGGTCATAAGGGAATGACTAAACGCAGCGAACTTTTGCCCTGTGTGTGTAAACTGCCTCTGAAATAACCGTTGTCGTCATTTGAGGCTCCAAGGGCTTCGTTGAAAACTGCTATGTGGGACTACTTGACTCACTTTCTGCGCGTTCGCAGGGTACTTAGCACCTCACTACGCGCGTTCCACTTAGCGTCTTTGCGCAAGTGCGAAGGAGTTCGAAACCGAAATTGGTACTCAAAACTTTTTGCACAAATTGCTGAAGTGCTGACTAAACCAAGCTTGCGCCTTGCTTCGTCCGAAGCACACGGAAGATATCCCACACTGGCTCCCTGTGAGCAGTGTTGGTTCCGAGGTCGCCGGCGTCTTCGACGAAGTCTTTTGAGTTTCTCCCCGCCTCCCCCTCCGAGAGACAGAGTTCGCGGTGGCGGCGCACCCTACATGGAGCTTGCGTGCTCGGCGAGCCAGCGCCAACTTCAGCGTCTCTCCCGTGGCGACCCACATTTTCTGCAGCAGCAGTCCTTCGTCGCCGGGTCGGCCATTACTCTCCCGCAGAACGGCCTTGGGTGTCCTTGGCGAGGCGGAAAGGCTCGGCCTCCTCGGCTCAAATGCCTTGCACTCCGTCTCCGTGTCATTTGTGCAGGGCGGCCAAAGCTGTACGGGTCGCGTCGGCTGAGGTGTGGCCGGTATGAAAGGGGACGAGCGTCCAGTTCTCGCTCGAAAACCAAGCTTTTTACTTCGGCGTCAGACTGGAAGTGTCGTGAGGAGAGCGCTTGGCCAGAGAAAAACTACTTAGGACAACTAAAACAAAGAAGGTTCCTCGTTTTTACTTGGGAGTGATCGTTGGTTCGCGGTGATAAGGCGCGTTTTAGTTCCTATTTCCTGCACCTGCACAAGCGCGCATGGCAGGCGTGCGTACGCGGTAGCCGTACCGACTTAATCACTTAAATAAATTTTTAAAAACAATAAAAAGCGACGAGTCCGTGTGGATGAATAGGCGTGCTCGTTTCGTCGTGTTCAAGCGTTTAGCGGTCGTCTTATTAAAGCTGAATCCTTGCTTATAGCTGTAGCCGTTTATAGGCCGCTTGAGATCTGACCAGTCGTTAAAGCGCGTCTTCGTGGGCCCACTTAGAGAAAACGATGCATCTGCGGCGTACACGCGGCATCTAAGCACGAAACTGTGCGCACTGCCGCCGCCTGGGTAGCGCTGCACGGAACGACTCCTCTGTCTTTTAAGTGCCCGCCGAAGGCCTTGCCTTGCGCCGTCTTGGTGGACCCCTTTTAAAGGAAATCGTTTTGTGAACGGTCGGATCATTTCGACTGGTCTCTATTCACAGTGCTCTCGCGTTCGCCGTCGTCGAGCTGCGATAGCTTTCTTTCTTTCTTTCTTTCTTTCTTTCTTTCTTTCTTTCTTTCTTTCTTTCTTTCTTTCTTTCTTTCTTTCTTTCTTTCTTTCTTTCTTTCTTTCTTTCTTTCTTTCTTTCTTTCTTTCTTTCTTTCTTTCTTTCTTTCTTTCTTTCTTTCTTTCTTTCTTTCTTTCTTTCTTTCTTTCTTTCTTAATTTTGTAAGTAGCTAACGCATTTTGCTGGCGTCGTTGTTGCGTGACGTCGTCAAACGGCAAAAGCTCGAAGAGATTGCAAAGGAAAAAGAAGAGCTAGTAAAATGAGGAAAAGGCGGTGATCAGCCAAGCGAGAGGCCCGTCCGGTTTTCATCTAAAATAGAGTAGTAATTGTTGAAAGTGCTTATTGGGTTGTAGCGATGGAAGCCAGCCAAATTTAGGGAATACGCCGAAGGTGTTATTTATCGCCGAATCAGTATATAGCGTTCGCGCTGGGCGCTCTTTCTGGAAAACTTTTTGCACAGATCCTCGTCGTTGAGACTGGAAGTGCCGCTACGCGTCGCCTCCTGTCAGCCGAGGCCGTTGTTCGCTGTGCTTTCGCGGTTTCTTTGTGAGGCGATTGGGGGCTTTTTTAGGCCCGCTCAGCCGGCGCTTGGCAACTCGCTGGCTGGCGACTGTCCACAGTCCGGTGCGCACCAGCGGCTTATGTTCGCCAGGTTATGTCACACCGGCTCAGTTGTCAAACGCCGTTGGGCCCAGGTCCGTCGTTGCTCAAGAGGGTAAGTTTTGGCTCGTTTTTGTATGAGCCGGCCTTGGAGTACTTGCAGCGCTGATTTTCTACTGGTGGCTGGAAGAAGAGTTACCAGATGGCGCTAGTTTGGTCCGAAATTCGCCGCAAACTTCGTGGTGGGATTGCGCGCTGTTACAACTCAAAAACTTACCGTGTAGTTCCATCCTGCTGTACCGTTCTGGTCCGACTTCTTGTCTCGTCCGCGAGGCGTGGTTAACAGCTTTTCAACACTTGGATGCTTGGAATTGCGTCGGCATTACGTCAGCTGAGAAAGCCCTTTTTCTTCTCGCCTTCTCTTTTTCGCGTAGTCAAGTCTCTGTTACGTGTTTCACAGTACCTTAGCTGTGATTAGCGACCGTCTATCGGTATTAGACTGTATGTTAAGCACACGTGCTGAACCGTAAACACTAACTACGGTACGACAAATGTGGCTGTATGCAAGCCTGTCAATTAGTGTAGTAAAGTCAATGCGTTTCCGTATTTGCCGTACGGCCATCCGGCTGCGCAAAACTCTCTGGTGTCTCTTGTCGTAGGTAACCGAGTCTCTCTGTGCGTATAGTCGACTCGCTGCAGACCTCTTTCAGAGCCTCGTTGTGCCCCTTGACATGTATGCGAGACCTTCCGCGCGCATTTATCACTCGTGCTTCGTGTTACTGACTGCGCCTTGCATACGGGAGGTGGGTGTGGAGTGGCGCCAAACGCGGCCTCGCGCATCGTACTCCGCCTTCTCAATCGTTGCGGCACCGTTCAACCGATCTCGACGCATAGCCGAGCTGCGGAGCGGTCGGTCGGTGCTTGCGGAGGGAAGAAGGCCGCGCATGTTCGATACATCCGCACTTGTGGGCGCTGCGCGTGCCTCGTTTTTGTGTGTGCGCGAACGGAGGGTGCGGGCCTCTGGCGTCGGGCCAACGCGGAAGAGTCAGCGGCGCGCGAGCAGCTCCGGCGCTGCTGTTCCTCCTCACCCTCTTCCTGGGCCGGCTGCGCAGGGTTGCGTAAGGGCAATGCCTTCCTCCTCGTCTTTCTCGTACTCTGCACGAGCGTAGTGCGTAGCGTACGCCCGCCTGCGCATGCGCGCCGGAGTGATGGGACTCCGTATAAGGTAAAGGCGATGCCTAGTGATCGGCTTTCCTCTGGGGCGGCTCGCGACGGCAGATGCGCCCGCGCTGTCATGCGTTTCTTTCCGTTGTATTTTTCTAGCGATAGCTTTTAAAGGTCCGTTTCTTGGCTTGAGCTTCGTATGAAGTTTGAAGTTTATTGCTTGAAATGCGTGAAAAATACCTGCATACGCTGATTGATCGTACAGAAAGAGGTCCCAGAGCAATATGCTGTAATCGGACTTCTTAATGGGACCTCTTGGTAGCGATGATAGTAGTAGTAGTAGTAGTAGTAGTAGTAGTAGTAGTAGTAGTAGTAGTAGGCGTAACCGATGGGTGTGAACCACGGTAATCACTTGGAGTGGTTGCTGTGGATGGAGGAGGAGAGTTACACTGACGTCACCACTAGAACGCGTCATGGCAGCGCACCACGCTGTTTTCCGAATCTAGTTACGTCACGTATAGTTCCTCTCCCTCTTGCTGTGACGACCTAGGTGGTCTTTAATGCTGTCGCGTTATGCGGGCATTCATCGACACTGTGCAGGCTTCAGCGGATTTTCCCGTTGGGTTCATGACATTCTCCTGCTTATGGCGGCTGTGTAACGGCTACCGTCGTCACCCTGTCTAGGCATGCAGCGCCTTGTGCACCAGTGACATCTGTCGCACTCTTGTAAATGGGCCGGCTGTTGTACTTAGGCATGTTTTACACCATATAGCCCTGCCTCTTCTGTGTTTCGAGGGAGGCGAAATACGACACTCCTCCCGTCACCGAGGTTTCGGCGCACGTTAGTTAGGATTTATCCACCATGAGTCACGCCTCTGAGCGAGGTAGACGACGGTCCCACTAACTTCAGTATTTTCTGAACGTCGTCTCGCCACATTGCAGTTTCCCGACACAGTCAAGTGAACCATCTCCGCTCGCTTTTTTCATTTTGCCCTCAGGAGCACGGTGTCGGGTGATTGCCCCCATCTCTCGGCATTCCTCCCACGGCTTCGTGCTAACGCGCGCGCGTACACAATTATCGGAAACGCCGTGGCAGCGAGCGCGTCGCCTAATTCTCCGACGCCCATGCATGTTGAGGCCGCCGCGGCCGGATCAGTTGCCGCTGGCTTGTATGCTAGGCGCGCGGTCTGCCGCGTTTTTTGCTCTGGCGCTCGCGACCTTGGCCCGAGTCGGTCCGGTGCGCTGACCGCTCCGGGTAGTGCCGCTGCGGCCGGGTAAGTTTCCGAGGGGCGATGATAATAGCGCCCGTGGGACGGGAGCTGCGTCGGCGTTGCCGTTTCTCTGCTTGTGCGATTTCGCCCGAATGCTCCTCGCTTGCAACACCTCATCATTCCCCGGGCGTCGTTGACGGCTGAGATTTTGAACCGCGTTTCGGCGGCTTCCAGGCAACACCTCCGCGCTGCAATTTCTCCGGCGCGTTCCTTCTCGCATTGTGCCTCGGGCTGAAACAAAAATGCCCCTTTGTTTGTCTGATTTTTTTATCTTACTTTTATCGTTTGAGTGTACTGTTATCTTCTATCTTTACGCTTCTATATCTTTCCCTCTAATTCTTCACCATCTGATCTTTGGCGACGTTACTGGGCAGTTCGCCCAGGAGGGCACGTACTGCGTGAACAGCGTACGACGCGCCGCTTTCATGTATACGCTTCCTACGCGCATGGGTTAGCGTTGTATGTATACGTGTGCCGTTCTCACTCGGTGCCATTTGCGACTTATCGCCCGAAGCCCATCGAGATGCCCGCCGGCGCTTTTGGATGCAGCGCACCGTATATGTACTTGTTCGTAGGGCATCCTCCTGTACAGTCATCTATTCCTCTTCGTTGCACTCAATCGGGTGTGCGTGCGTGCATCAGCAAACGAGTCAGTGTGTGACGAGGCCCGGGCATCTCGTAGGAGCGGCCCGATCCGTCAGTAGCGCCGATGACAGCCGGGCGAACAGCTGCCGTTCCAGTAGAGACGCGTCGTGGCCGTCGTCCACTGGTCCACATCGGGTCGCGAGCGCTCAGCGTCGTCCTTTTTGGCTGCCTGCTCGAGAACCGGGCGCAGTGTGCGGCTTGGTGCGTTGTCCCCCCAGACACGGGCCAGCGGTGCCCGCGGAGCGCCGCCGCGCTCTAGAAGAGTGGATAAACGGTAGACAACCGTCGGAGGCCGATGTGGGCGGGCCCCGCCCCCTTATTCTTCAATCGACGTCGCCCGTTATTTGGCGTTGACCTGAACGGGGCGCCCCGATTGTCTCCCCTTGTCTCCTCTGCGTGGACAGTGACCCAGAAAGAAGATCCTCGAGCGTTCGCTGTTGTTCTCTCGCGCTGTGTTTTTCTTTGGGCAACTCAGAAGTGCGATACGGTACGTCACGTCGACGTCTTATTCAGTGTGCAGCCCGCAGTGACAGCGCCCCCTCCCCCGCGAAACCCGGTTTTACGCCCTAATGATAGCAAGAAAAAGTTTTCCTTTGTGTCAGAACAAAAACACCTTTTCTTTCATTCGGCCGTTCTTTGCGCGGGAGTGGGTTAGGTTAGGTTAGGCCCAGGTAATGTGGGGTTAGGCGAATCAAGTTAAGAGTTCTAGCCGACGTACCGTTCTTTCATCTCCGTGTGTGGACGACATCGTACCGCCTCTCGAAATGGCTGTCCTCGGCCCGATACGATTTTCGTTCTGTGTTCCTCTTCTGCCCACAATCGCAGCACAGCATGGGTCAGTTTAAACGGGAACAGCTAGCTGACCAGAGCCCGAATAAGCCTAAGTTAGAACATCGCTTGCCCAGGCATGTTATGTTTTGTTTTTTTTTCATTCCTTGACTGAAGAGGAAATTTTAGCGAAACGGAGACGTATTCTGGACCTGCTGCGTATGCGCTAATTCTTGCGCAGTGCCAAATGCACGTATGACTTGTCTATTACGCATTCGTTGCTTGCACACGGCTGCTCCGGTATACGTCCGCGTACATCTTCGCAGTGCAAAAACTCGCTCTTTGTCTGCGAATACATGCAGTACCATTATCACTATCCCTACTACGCCCTCCGAGGGACTAAAGCCCCTCCCATTGAGCTCTGTTAACCCACTCCTGCGCGCTAGCTGCGACCACTGTCCCACCAAACTTCATCTCATCCGGCAACCTTCCATTGGTATCCGACCGTTGGTTGTCTGACTTTCTGTTCGCTTTCATTTTGGACCCGGCTGTACAGCATGTCAGCGTCGGCACCTTCGTTCCTCCTGCTTTCGGCAGTGATACTGGCTTCCCTCCTCTTCCGCATTGTACCTCAGCGGCGGAGATCAAAAGGTCCTCTCCGTTACTGCTGTCGGTGTTCGTCGACTGCGCAACCGGCGCGCACGACTCCTCTTCCTCCACCCGCCGGCGTAACGGACCTGTCGGGACTCCGGATGGACCGAAGACGTGGCCTCGCCGCCGCGTCTTTCGACTCGCGCGCCGCCTTCGGCCGTCGCCTGCGGTACGTGTGGGTTGCCTACGCGGCGCCGAACTGCGGAGATGTTCGAGAGGTGTATGGGCGGCAAGGCGATAGCCGCCGTTCGGCGCTACTGCGTCCGCGTTTGACGGACAGCCCGTCGTCCCTCCTCCCGACGCGCATCGGCGCTCCTCCGTGCTGCGCGGCGCAGGCCATGCGTGCGCGCCGTTACACTCGGCAGCGCCCGGATGAAGTAACGCGCTGGCCGAGTGGCAACATGTGGCAGGCACAGAGAACACCCGCATGCGCGTCGTCGTGCGTTATGCGGACGAGAAGTCGGCTGCTCATTGGCTCTTCGGATAGGTTTTTTCGTTCAGTTCTGTAACTATACACACGTGATTTCTGTGACGGCTGACAGTTGTTTGGCCGCCCCCGTCTTGTGTCGCCGTCGTCTTTGCGTGGTCGGCTGCCTTGTAAACACTAGAGTCACTGGGTGACACTGGACGATCTGTTGCGTCGCGTTGTTCGCTCGTGTTGCCCTGTCAGCTGTCGCACTGGCGGTCTGGCACCACTCGAAGCACACACCCGTCCTTGTGGACGGTTTCATTGGGCGACGCTTGGCGACTTATGCAGTAGGGTGCAGCCGAACTGACTCTTTTTCAACGGTTAGCTAGGCCAGCATCGGTGCGATGTTAACGCAGAGTGACCGTGAAGAAAGGGGGGGGGGGGGGGGGGGGGGGGGGGGAGGGGGTTCTGTTGTCATTGCAGGAACGATACGGATGCTGCTGCTTTTTCGGGGCTCAGTCGCGATTCACCACGTGTAAATCGTGTGTGGGACTCGTGGGAACGCTTTCCACCTCTTTCGGCAGCGCAGCGTGCACCGTGGAGAAGACGAGTGCGGCTGCTGCAGCCGAAGCCTCCTGGCTGAAGCGCGCCGTTGCTGCTGCTGATGGGGCTAGTATGCGCTGCCGGTCGGCGCGGTGATTAACCCGGACGGCGGTGGTGGTCGGCAGCGCGTGCTTGGCACCGCGGCCCCCGGACCGGCCCTTGCGATGCGGGGCGCAGTGCGGAAGGAGGCCGCCAATGGACGCGCTTCTTGCCTTGCTTTCTTCGCTGTGCGTTCCTTTTTAACCGTTCGTTTATTGTTTCTGTGCCGGCGTCGGTGGGGGTCAGCGTGGGGAGCGTCGGGGGATGACTCGGACTTCGATACACCTCGCAAGCGCGGAAGGGTGCTGCGGCAGTGACGTGCTATTGAATCTGTGCACTGTGGGCGGGAGCACCCGGTGTTTGACGCCTTACTGCCGGCTCCTTGTATCCTACGCTCTTACGGTGCTTGAGCCACGCTGCGAGGCACGTAAGGCTCCACTTTGATATTCGTGTTAACTCCGGTGTTGATATGCTGAGAAATCTCTTCTCGCCACAGATGAGACAAACGCCGTTTTTTTTTCTCTCTCTCTCTCTCTCTCACGCTCCCTTCGTAATTTACCGAGTCACGCAACGTATTGAACGCGGTAAAGCTGCCTGTAGGTGTTGAGCGTACCTGGACACCATAAGAGGCGGCCCACCCGCGCTCACTGATAAATGCCAGTTAATGACATTTAGCCGTAAACGGTCTAATTACCTTTTCACTTACTCGCTTAACAACAGTCCAGTCACTCTTGCGTCATCGTACAAGTACCTTGGCGTTCACTTTTTATCTAATCTCTCATGGAAAACCCACATAGAAAAAATTGCTGCCAAAGCTAGCCGTACATTAGGTTATTTAAAGCGTAACCTCAGAGGTGCGCCTTCTTCCACACGCCAGCTCGCATATCAGACATTCGTCCGCCCACAAATTGAATACGCATCTTCCATTTGGTCACCTCACCAACAGTACCTAATTAATTCCCTAGAGCGCGTACAAAATCGTGCCGCTCGCTTCATTTCTCGCAACTATTGCCGACATTCCAGTATAACTAACATTAAGGCTTCGTTATCCCTTCCATCCTTAGAATCTCGCAGAACAATAGCACTTATCTGTCTCTTCCATAAAATTGTTTACAGCCATCATTCCTTCACACTACCCCTTACAAAACCGGCCCGCACATCTCACCGATTGCATAATCACCTCAGTTTTAAGCGCCTTTCGGGAAGGACCACTGCATTCAACTCATCAGCCCTGCCCCGTGCAATCATTTATTGGAATAGTCTTCCTGACAACATTGTTCACATCTCAGATCATGTTATTTTCAAAGAAAAAATAAGTAGCATTTTCTTGTGATGTGTGTTCTGTAGTGCGTTTTTCAATTTAGTTTTTCAATTTAGTTCTATTTTCTGGTTGGTTGCTTGTTCTTTGTATAACGATGTTAAAATAACCATGTTCTACTTGCTTCTTTTTCCCACCCCAGTTATGTAACCCCCCTCACATAATACTCCAGTCGGAGCCCGTGAGGTATTTGAATAAATAAATAAATAAATAAAAAATCTCACTCACGAATAGTTCTTTGTGTCGACAGTTGGTATTAGGAGCCTGAGCGGAGCGCAGCATCACGTCGCCCGGTATTCGATTCGCCAATTCGGCCAAATTCGACCATGGGGGCGGCCGTGATTCAGTCAGAAATGCTGACGATTGTTGAATGCCGAGGCGCGTTGCTTTCGCTGAGTTTATCGCCTTGTGCAGCTCGTTAACTCTTGGCAGTGTTTCCTGCCCCCCCCCCCCCCCCCCCCCCCCCCCTTTCATTCACTCACTCTCGTGTTAACTCAGGCTCACATATACCATGCATATACTCACTCATGCACCCCATCTCTCTCGCATCCACTCACAGTTATGGCAGCTGACGCCGAGAATGAGATAATACAAAACAAAAAAAAAGAACCGGCTATCCGTTTTTTTTTTCTTTCCCACTCGTCGCCCGATTTGTGCGCCATGCGGAAGTAGCGGCCAGCCGCTCGGACGCAAGCAATACGCACAATGCGCCCCCGCTTTCTCCAGCTCCCGCTGCTCACGAAGCGTGCAGAATGGACCAATTAGGCGTGGTGGACCCGGTTTCGGGCAGATAAGGAGCTGTTCTCCCAGTGCCGCTGGTTATTCGCCCCCACTCTGTGAGACTGCACTGCCGTTTTTCCACACACTTGCTGGCTGCTTGGCCGGTTAGCGTGCGCTGTGGTAACCCCCCCCCCCCCCCCCTCTTTCTCTTCGCCCTTTTCGTACCATGAGGTAGATCAGTAAACCGAAAGATAGAATCTATAGCCCTTTGACGCCAACATCTTTGAATTAAAGGCCCGTATGGAGGCCGATGCAACTGTTGTTAATGGTTTTTTTCGCTGTCTTGAGTGACCGGTTGCGAAGGCGGTGACGCCGAGCTATACAGAATCCTAAGGAGGCCGTGTGAACTGTTGCGGTAGATGTCATTGCATGGTGTTGTTGAATAGAGGCGTCGTGCTGCACTTCAGCGGGCGGCCAAGTTTTACGCTTTCACATCCGACGCTGAGCTGTTGTGCGACACCGTGTTTTCCGACGAAGGCTTCCTCGCGTGTGCGAATTGCTCGTGGGCGGGTGTGTCTGGCGATTTGCTGTTTAAGTAATCGGCGTCCGTACACGATGACTCCGGTTGATTAGACAACATTCGCGTCGGTGATGCGCGAATGCATTGCACTGTGTTTTTAGCAGCCGTTGAGGCTTCTGTCGAGCTTTACTTTCTTCTTTTTCTTCAGTTGAGATGAGACATACTACGTTGTTTTCGTTCGCGACTGGCTTTTCAGTCACGTGTTACCTTACACGTGTAGCAGCTGCAAGCCTCACAGGCTGCGCATTAATTTTTCTTCATTATTCGATGACAGTCGCCTTCGCGGCGCACTTTTGTTGGCTGCTTCGTTTCTCAGCCTATACCGTTAGTAGACGGTGGTGGATGGCTGGGGCGTCAGTTTCGGATTCTTGGCCTCGGTATTCATCTCCGGGGTTTTCCTTGCGCGCTATAAGCAAGTCCTCCACTTGCAGTGGATGGAGCCCGGACCTTTAGTGACTCGTCAGCGCCCTCTCTGGCGGCGTTGCTAAAGCGTTGTGACGCCGCCGAGGCTCTGGATGCCTTTGCGTTAGAAGCGAGATTCAGATTCAGATTCAGATTTATTTCAACAACACTTGGTTGCCGAGGAGGCGAACAAAAAGGCAATCAAAAGTTGCCTGACGAAGCGTCCGCCCCCTTTACACTCTACAACTGAGCAGTGGGCAGGTTTAACCAAAGAAAACAGACCGTAACACCAAAGAGACATTGCATAAAACATTATACACGAAAAAAAAAAAGAAAAAACAAGAAAAACAGCACATATTCACTTAAGGCACACAATTAAGAAATGCTGCAAAAAGTATATTCGTCATTCAACATTGTTACACAGAATTGCACATAAAATACAAATATCGGTGTCCCTGAACATAACAAAAGGCATGAAGAGCTTAACTAAGCCGGCCAAAGTAAGGTTTTCTTTTCTAATAGAACATGGATTTTTTATTTTTTTTATAGGGCAGATATGTGCAGAAAAAGCAAGCCATTGCTATGTCACAAAAAGAAATGGGTTAGCTTTTTGCTAAATGCTTTCATGGAACGACTGTCGTGAATGATTTCTATAATACCCGGGTACTTATTTAGAAGATCAGCGATTCGATACTTTAGCGTTTGTGTACCGTAGTTCGTACGCACTAGTTCTTTTCTACAGGTAATATGCCGAAGGTTATGGTCGTGGTCTCTATAGAAGAAAGTTTGCGAGAACCCAGCCGGGTCCATTTTTATTTCATCATATATTTTCAAAGCTACTCTTTTGTTCATGATATTCGTGATAGTTAATATCTGATGTTTTTCGAAAAGTGGGGCTGAGGGGGCTCTATATGGAGAGTTTTCTATTAATCGTATGGCTCGTTTTTGTAGTATAAGCAGGTTTTCCATGTTTGTTTTTGTCGTAGTTCCCCAGACAAGAATACAATATTGCAAACGAGAAAAAACCAGACTATAATACAACTGTTTTTTTAACCACATTGGTAGTAAGTTCTTTATTTTAAAGATAATTCCGATTGATCTGGAAATATCTTTTCGTATTTTTTCTATGTGCAAAGACCAGCTCAGATTTTCTTGAAAAATAACTCCCAGAAATTTGTGAGAGTTTACTCGTTCTAGGTGTTCCCCACGAAATTGTATAATAGGTTCTCTACTGATGGCTTTATTTCTGGGACGGAAAATAATGTACTTTGTTTTATTAGTGTTCAAGGCTAATTGATTAATGTTAAGCCATTGTGATAGGTTGCTTAGCCAGCTGTTTGTTTGCCTTTCAAGCATTTCTAAGTCTGTTCCAGAAAAAAATACATTAGTATCGTCTGCATACAGGATTATATCTGGCGTAAGTGGAATATCGATAATGTCATTAATATAAAACAAAAACAGTAAGGGCCCTAAGATAGAGAGAGCCTTGTGGGACCCCGTATTTTATTGTTCCTAGACCTGATTTTACTTGGTTTATCTGCACGTATTGTTGTCGACTATCTAAGTAACTTTTTATTAAGTCAAATGCGATTCCTCTGATTCCATAGTTGTATAACTTTTGCAACAATATATTGTGTTTGATGGAATCAAACGCTTTCTTGAAGTCAAGGAAAAGTCCTATTGTATGATATTTTTGCTCAAAGTTGCTTATTATTTTATCTTTAGGGTTAAGTAATGCTTTTTCAGTGGACTTGTCTTTCTGAAAGCCATATTGTTGTTCTGCAATTATACCTTCTTGTTTACAAAAATTTATTAAGCGAATGTAAATAACCTGCTCCATAATTTTTGAAAACGTGCACGCACGCCCCCCCCCCCCCCCCCCCCCCCCCCCCCCCTCCCACGCGCGCGCACACACAAAGCAAGTATGTGATATGAATTCGATTACTACAGTCCTCGGATAATTATAACCTTCGCTATAAGGTGTGCTCGTCTCCTTGGGATTACATGGCTCCCAAAGCCGACCCTTCCTCCCCCGTCTCTCCGGTCGAGGATTGATGGTCCGGACCGCGGCGCGCGTCGGGGCCCCCATTGTGATGCGGCGCCGCGCTCCCTTTAGTCGCGCGCGTACAATAGGCGGCGCGCTGCGTGCCGGCAGCGCATGCATAACTGTGCCGTGGGCCGAGCAGCTGTTGTGGCGGCGGTCAGCCGTGGCGGCGGCAGTGGTGGGTGCCGGTTGCGCGAGCCGAGCGAGGAAGAAGCTTCCAGCGCCGCGCGGAGGCGGGCCGACCTCGAAATAGAGTTGCCCGCGGCGCCGTCCGTGGTCGTCCTCTCGCCGCTCACTCCTTCGCCAGCCGCCGATCGAGCCGCACCGACGACGACGACGAAGCGGACGACGACGCCGCCCATGGATTAGCGCGCGCGGGCAGCGGCCAGCTTCTTTTCGCTGCCTCCGCGCGACACTCTTTCTCTCTCTTGGCGGTGTTGTGTGTGTGCTCGCACGCGCCTGGAGACAAAACTCTGCCCCGAGGAGGAGGGATACTATGAGGCTGTACTTCTGCGATTCCGGCGTCGTCCAATTTGCCGGTGAGCGGGCCTCCCTTGCTTGTTTGTTTCGTGGTGGTGTCCTGCCGGTATGTGGTGCTCGCTGTGTGGTTGCTCCGACGCTGCTGGTTGTTCCTTTCGTAGTGCTCGGTCAAGTCGGCCGAGCAGTGCTGAAGCGTGTTACCATAGCCTCCATGTGAAACGTGCGCGGAGGAGCCTGACGTTGACAGTGTAAGAGACAAAGCTTACCAAGCAGGGATACAGTACTGGCTCCGGAAGCACTATATGTACAGTAGGAAAAAAAGAAAAAAGCTATTTTTGAACCGGGGACGAGTGTGTGCGACGGTGGACGGCTGTGCACGTTTGAGCAGTGTCCCGTGTAAGTTGAGAGGCTGCAGGGCATAATCAGGCGGAAAGTCCATTTCCATTGTGTAAGTCTCCAGTATAAGCAGGTACCATATGATGCGGGACGCAGTGAAATATTTGTTGCTGTTGTTGTTTTGTTCTTCAAAACGACTGTGTTCGCGTTTTGCGGCATTTGTTCACTGTGTACAGATCCACTGTGAAAGAAGTATCACCTTTGTCCGGGTTAAGCCTGCGGACCGCCGCGTAGGGCCAAGCGATTTAAGTGACATTGAGGCCCGTCTTCATAAACAAAACAAAACAAGAATTCCGCGCCTATTCTCTCTGTCTATATATAGCAAGCCGCTCGCGCGAAGGAAGCAGGCGCCACCGTTCCCAGTGCGGTAGAACCCCCCCCGCACTAAGCTCAACCCCCCGGCGGTTTTCAGCTATACGGAGTGGCGCCGGTGGCGTACTATACCCCGATCCTTCGGCTCCCTGCCGGCAATGCCATCGCTGGTGCGTGACCCTTTCCACGGTACGTGAGCGGGCTGTGGGGGCACGGTCGCTATAAAAAGAACGCCCCCCGGTTGTGGTGGCGCGAACCCTGGGTTCAATGTACGGGGCGTGAACCCTGCCGAGACGGATTGAGGCTGGGATGTCTCCGCATCGGCGTGAGAGAAAATATTGAAGGAATAAAGAAAATTGGAGAAGAGGCTTCCCTGTACTCACCTGATGAGGTTGTACTCGTTCGACTCTCAGTATAGTGTAATTAGATTTCAGATTTCAGATTTATTTGAACAATACTTGGTTGCCGAGGAGGCGAACAAAAAAAAGTTGCCTGACGAAGCGACGATACTATTACGATACTATTGGACGGGTGACCTACGAGGCTTGCGGTAGTTTGGAACGGTGTTGATCGTCGCTTGGGACAAGTCAACGCAGGAGACCGTTTTGAAGAAGTGGACAAGGGTTCGGGGTCTGCTTGTCAAAGGGAAACGGTCGCCTCGCCAGCCTTTTTACTTGAGTCGGGGGAGAAAGGCGGTTCAGTTTTCGTCCCTTTCGGAGAGTTTTCGGGCAGAAGAGCCCCCTTTGTTTGGCGCTTGATATTCAAGTGTATCGGTGGCCGCTTTCTTGGCACGGATGCGTGCTATTTCGCTCACCTGTCGCCACAAATAGGCCGTGTTGTCATAAGCTTTTGTTTTACAATGCTTCTGCAAGCAAGAGTTGATCTGGTGCGCTGGATCTGCAACCCTGCGTTGGGTGTTTCGTGCGCTTTCAAGCAATTGGCGGCAGGCGATTCTTCCAGAGTCACCTGTCGGTTCGGACGTGTTCCGTTTTCGAGTCGCGAAGTCCGTCAGCGTTGGAAGGCAATCCTGTCGCCTCGAGGAAAGTGCGATAATGCTGTGCGCCGCTGCCTTTTTTGTTTGTTTGTTGTTTTTCTCCCGCCTGCTGTGGGGCCGTCGCTCGTGGGAACGTCCTCTACGCTCCGCTTTCCCGCTGCGGTCCTTCCGCGGCTGCAGTGCGGCGTGACGATTTTTGTTTTCGTTTTGCGTCCTTGGCGGAAATTTCTCGCCACTGTCGTCGCCATTGTGCTTCTGCCTGTATTTTTCTTTTTTTGCGGCGGCAAGGACACGCGCGTGGTGATTGCCTGTCATCTCGTTGTTCTCCTCTCCGTCGCAGCCTGCCTGGCTGCATGATTATCATAGCCGCGTGCGTATTATGCGCGCGATTCGTACCCGCGCTTGAGCGCATGCGGTTTCCATTTGTGTGCGAGTATACTTGCGTAAGCACCGTGCAACCACGGCTGCCTGCTCCTGTGGAGAGAGATGCAGAGATGTGAGCGGAGCGACCTTGCCTGACGCGCGGATCGTCGGACTCGACGCGCTTCGCTTTCCAGCACAGTTCATATAGCCTGACACACTAGAGGTGGGAAAATGGGAAGTGGGGGAGGGGGAGGGGGGGAAGGGGGGGGGGGGGGAGTGTCAGCCGTGCGTTCACCGCGAGGAAAGGCTGCAGGAGGATTGAACATTCGCTGCTGTGTTGTTTTTAGGCCTAGCTATTGTATACTATATCCGACGTATAGGATTGTAGCCTGGCCTTGGCTGAACGTGGCTGCGTAGTATAGCGAAGTGAATGTTCGTCACGGAGATGTAACTCCGCCGGTTTGAGGAATAGGAGAATAGGATAGGCTGGCGTCGAGGTAACATGAACTTTCTTTGTCAACTTAGGAGGGTGTGATTCATTATTTGTACTAAGTTAGAAATGGATATCAAACAGCGCATTGGTTTATCTTAGCATGCGGCGCGCGGCATCTTCGCAGGCAGAGGTCGCTGGCTGCATCACGCTGGTGGTCCCTCTCCTCTCGCTCTCAAAATCCTCAGCTGCCGGCTTCAGTGACGTTCGGCATCATTTTGGGGACTCTTTTCCTGACTAAACCCCGCCGCGGTGGCTCAGTGATTACGGCGCTCGGCTTCTGACCGGAAAGACGCGGGCTCGATCCCGGCCGCGGCTGCTGAATTTCGATGGAGGCGAAATTCTCGAGGCCCGTGTGCTGTGCACATTAAAGAACCCCAGGTGGTCGAAATTTATGGAGCCCTTCACTACGGCGTCCCTCATAGCCGGAGTTGCTTCGGGACGTTAAACCCCAATAAACCAAACCAATCTTTTCCTGACTAATCAAAGCCCAGCATGTCGGGAACTAATCGTTTAGCTTGGGTTTCAACTAAACGGACAAATCAGATTACTCCGTTCGCGAACTGTGACTAGTAAAGCTCTGCTTTGAGTTGAAGTGACACGTGACATTGTTTGCTAAAGCGGAAATACGAAACCAGTCCCGCCGGCCGGCCTGGAGGAGGGGTAGAGCGACGCAGTGCACCCGGCCTCCCTTTGAGGCTAATTTGAAACAAACGCACGACACCACTGGAAGAGACGGCTGGCCGCAAGCTAATAGAAACAGTCTGTGACCGTCGTGCCCTTAATGAACAGCACACGCGCCGGAGTCAAGAAATATTTTTCTCGCCCGTGGGTCAGTGCGCCCCGCATTCTTCCAACTTTGACTCGGAGGTTGCCTCGCCCGTTGGTTTAGAAAACTGCGAACTTACGCCGCGCTGGAAAATTCGAAAGCATATTCCGCGACAGTAGGCAGGGGGGCGCTAACTAGTGTTACGCTGTGGCACGTGGGGCAGTTTTAAAGTTCGGGTGAACGGTAATGTGCCCTACGAAGGAACTTGTGACATCTTTTGCGATCGGCGATCCGTAGCTCATTTTCGTGTTCCGCGAATCCAAAAGCGTTCTTCAGTGGGCGATTTGGATTCAAATCCTGTGTTCTTATCGTCGTGTACAGTTCGAGCTGCTGTGCACATTGATTGCGCTATGACCCACTCGAGCTGCATACGTCTGCGGGCTCCATGTTGTACGAGTGCTGTACTATCGGAGACTAAAGTCTCGAGGACGCGGGAAAAGCGATCTAGGCCCATATATGACACGCCTGCCAACGAACTGCACCACATGGGAGCACGCGAGTCCGACTATCACTTCCACAAGTTTGGCTTTAATCAACTGCCTAATAAAGGAGCTACCGGCTTTAGTTCTGGGCTATGCGCGCTGGAGAGTCATGTCCCCAGTAGTACATACCTGCGCAGTTTTCAGTTCCGCGTTATCGAGCTTCGACCTGCTCTTCGCTTGTATCTCTGCTGTTTGCCGCTTCTTGCAATCCTGTTAGCAACGTCGGCCGTCAGTAAATGTAACCGTAACAAGGCACAAGTAACTGGCATACCTCCGAGGAGGTCGACTAATGCATTGTCCGGACGTGGTTGAGGCTTCTTCCCGTTTCACATTTTCGGCTGCAGATAGTAGTAGCTGCTATGTGATGGCAAAGCTCCATATTTTTCCTTTCTTTATGGCGCGTAAATAAGTTTTGCGAAAGCCGGCTCTCTGCCACTATTTCTTTATTAGCATCACTTCATTTCCTTCTCCTGTAATTTTCTGCCTCTTATTTTTTTTTGGCCCGTCTCACCCGTCTCTCTCTCTCTCTCTCTCTCTGTTTTTTTATTTCCGTCTTCCACAGATTAGGTGTTTGATGAACATCTGGAAATTTGCGCTGTAGGAAAGTGCTTTTTCTTCGTTTTATTGCGGTTTTAACAAAGCCACCAGCGCTGAACCAGTTCAGTAACACTGGTCGACAAGCGTCAGTGTATACTTGTGAATGGCTGACCGTTCTGAAGGAACTTCCACGCGTACGCCTTAGTTAAACCTCGCGCTACGCTGGCTGCTGTAGGTGGTGGTGGTTTGCGCGTAAGTACGGGAGGGGAGGGGGGTGGGGGAGGCAACCCCGGGGGGGCAACACTCTGAAGAATTATTCTCACGAGAGCCGCAGGTTGTTTCGTTGAATCGCGAATGTATTAAACTCACTGACTGACCGTCGCGGAATGAATCCGCCTTCGTTTAGCAGGGAAGCCGGTGACACGCAGCTCCGTGAAATTCGGCTGGGACGTCCGCTTCGTCCCAGGGTGCCTCGGGTGCCAGGATGGCGACGCTGGGCATTTTATTCGGGCACCCTCTGCGCGCGCCAAAACGGCGCGTGCCGCATTAGTGGACCTTCGCAGCGCGGCCTCGCGCTCTTGGCGCGTTTGCTTCCGCGCGCTTTTTCTTTTTCCGCGCGCCGTCTTTTGCCTTGAGCGCGCGCGCGCACAAGGCTAGCGCTCTGCGTGCTGTAGGCCGTCAGCTGGTGACCGCTATCGGGCCACGCCCCTTTTGCCAGTAGTTCCGTTTGTTGTGTCTGCGAGCACGTTATTGTTTGGCTCGCTTTGCTTCTGTTACATTGTTTTGTTTCAACTATCCAAAAGCGCTTTTTTTATCCTCGGGGCCGTTTGGGTTAATTATCTATTTATTTGCGTGTCCTTAACGAGTCAGCGTGGTTGGTGCCGGCTTTATGTTGTCGGAAGTGCGTAAGCCGAGTAAATAAATTACCGTTGGCGCTTACCCTCGTTTTTGTCCCGGCTCGTGTGTCGTTTTTAAACGCGCGTTGCGTTTGGTTCCGGCGATTTCTTGTTCGTGCGCGCTTCCTGCGCCGAAACTTCCTATTCCGGCGCGAGTACTCGGTAATCTTCTACGTTCCAAGCAAGCCTCCGCTCCGTCGGTGGTTCGAGAGTTCGACGACGGGGCCGCGGTCCGATATCGAAGCTGCGAGGTTGAGAGGCGCGCTCTGTGACTACCCCTGCCGTCTCGTTTCCTCGGAGCGGTTGAGTGTCGCATAGGACGTAAGAAGGAGGGAACGAAAGAATTGCTTCAAAGGAAGAATGAATGAAGTGAAGAAGAGACGAAAGAAAGAGAAAGCGAACAGGGGGCCTGCACGCTTTCGTTCCTCCGTGTCTCTGCGTGGGGCTTCCGTCCCCTGGCCCACTTCTCATCCTGGGCCCCGCTTTCAGCTTTCATTCCACGCTCGCTGGAATTCGCCCTCCGCTCGGTTTCGCTCGCTCTCCTACGCGGAATGTCGCGCTGGCTTATTCGCGCGGGGACACAAGGCTGCCTCTCTCCCTCTTCTCTCTACGGTGTGTGTGTGTGTGTGTGGGGGGGGGGGGGGGGGGGGGGGGGGGTATTGCTGTGCGTTTTCCCCCTAACTGTGAACCGAGCTCTTTGTTCTGGGATGCAGCGCCGCCGATCACCGTAGTAACGAGCCCAGAGAAGGCGTTTCGTTGTGTTGACCCCCCTTTCCTTCTGCACTCCCTGCATTCCCACACGCATGCACAGCAGCTGCTGTGGAGCTCGGCGGTCGGCGTAGTCCCCCGTGTCTTTCTCATCCATGTTTCGTTGTTTCGTACGGGGCAGATGTACTACATTGGCCTCTTGGAAAGGGGCTCCCGCGGAGCGCAAGCTCCCTGTGCCTCCCGCCCTCTGGTGAAACGCGACGAACCCCGAGAGAGTCCAGGATCAAGTTCATTATGGCCTCCTGTTGTGTGTCGCGTTTGACAGAAACTCTTCGCGCCCCTCTTCGCAACTCACTCGTTCGTTCCGATCGCTTTCTTTTGTTTTTTTTTTCTGTTTTGATGGCTCTAGCGCGGACACGAAGATATAACCTTTTCATCGAACATGTTGTAGCGTCGCGCTATTCTAGACGTGTCGAAAAGGCATCGCGGTCTTTCTTTTCTATTTTTACTTAGTTATTATTATCTTTTTTTTTTTCTGTTGCGCAGTTAGCTGTCCGTTCTCTCGCACGCTCCAGTAATTGAAGCGCGCTGATTCTGCCGAATGGATTCGCGTCGGTTACCTTTCCTGCCACTTCCTTTTTTTTGCTTCTTCTTCAGTGTCAGCGACACGAGTCGCACATCTTTTTGTGTGTCAGTCGTGCGTACCGTTGCGTGCCCTCCCGGTACCTCCTCGCATCATCCGTCCGGCCGGCCTGGGGTCGCAGTGTAGCTTAATACACCCCTGTTTCTTTCCGGCTTTCGCTGAACTGCAGCCGCGCGCGGTTAGCGAGAACTCGGGAAGGAATATATATCCGGTCGCGGCCAGCTTTTCCCCACGACGACGAGTCCTTCGCAGCCGTGTGTGTGTGTACCTGCGGGTGACTAACCTCGCGCCGTCACTCTCTCCCGCGAGGTTTGAACGAGCGGTCGTGCGTGCGTGCGTCTCCGGCGTGTCGTCGGAGGTGTCGAGACCGGAGGCTGCCGCTTTCCCCTCCTCCTTCTCCTCCTCTCCCGTCTGGGGCCCGCGTTGACAGGCTGCTGACTCGTGTTGTGGTGGCGTTGCTTTGCTCGCTTTTGCTCCTGCCACGGGGAGTCGTCGTGTTGCACGTGCGCTGCTCCAGGGCAGCAAGCCTGGGCGGGGGAGGCAGTGCCGATTTTAGACTGCACCTCCTCCTCCACCGCCTCTAGACGGCGTAGGGATGGCGCCAGTACAGTATCTGCAAAAAGGAGTAAAAGAAAAAAAAAGCGCGAAAGATATTTGGAAGAACCCCCGGTGTTGCATTGCTTTACGTAACGAAGAGTCCTCTGGGTTTTTTAGACACATGTTTGCTTGTCGTTTTTCTGGAGGGGCCCAGATTTTGTACCTATTCTCTATGTGCATAAACTTAGCGCGTGATTTACGGGCCGTCTTCGCTAAGGTGTCCCGGTACTGCGTGACGCCAAGCTAGCGGGGTATAATGTCTCGGTTTTCCTCGACTTTCATTTTTGCTGGCGTCTTCGATAGCGATGAAGTGGGTATCGACTTGATACATTATCGCCTTAATGCGCCTTTTGGGATATGCGTCCTTTTCGGCTCGCTGCGTTCGCTGGCTCGGCAGCCAGAGGAAAAACGCGAAGGCCATGGTGTTTATTCAGCACTGCGGCGTCACCATGCTAACCTTACCGAACGCTCCTGACTACTTAGGTTTAGCGCAGCCTCCGCAGCGCAGATCGTAGCTGTCTACCGTGCGCCTGGCTTTGAATGTAGCGGTAAGGTCCAGCCAAGTGTCGAATTTGTTATGATTTTTCTGATACGTCTAGCATGCTAGGAACAGCTATCACGGAAGCTGGAAACGAGCCTGGTGGGCAGATTCGAAGACGGTTTCGGTGCTGGTTTCGGTGCAGATTTTACAGCGGGTTTCGACTCAGAGTTGGGAAGTGGAAGTGTTGGCACTGAGAACTAGCCTGGCGCATTTCGTTCCGCGAATGCATGGGCGCGGCGTTTCCCGGGGTGCGCCGTCACGTCCGGTTCGGCAAGCCGCCAGTGCTTGCTGCACGCTCTTTAACCTAACCGAGTGCCGCGTTTAAAGACGTTGGCAGCAGTCCTCTTCGCTCGTTCTGCGCGTCGAGCGTGGGTCAGCGCGAAGATGCTGCGCGCGCGCGCGCACTTCCCTGCCGTCTGTGTTATGTGGGCTGCCAGCCTCTGCATCTACATCGCGGCGCGTTGGCTCTCGCCACCGCAGTTAGCGTGTGGGACGAAATGTCGCGGACGATCGCATACTCGCTGTGCGAGGCTTTGTAGGTGGGTTGCTCTTCCGCTGAGTATGCATTACAGGCGCGAGCAACACGAAAGGCATGCTCGGAAACCACTTGTTCTCTTTCCCTCTTTCTTATTGCGTGGCGCGAGGGAGGGGGGATGTCGTAATCGTTGGTTGCGGGAAATTAAAGGTGTTCGTTTTCAACTTGCTTAGACACTTGTACCCGTTAAGCTGTCAGTGTCACAGCGTGCAGGATGT
Organism: Amblyomma mixtum; assembly: GCF_055824585.1. Taxonomy (NCBI): domain Eukaryota; kingdom Metazoa; phylum Arthropoda; class Arachnida; order Ixodida; family Ixodidae; genus Amblyomma; species Amblyomma mixtum. The sequence continues at coordinate 39,311,158 of NC_143013.1, forward strand.
ACGGATCTTGCAAAGTGGGATGCTTGGGAAGCGTGATGCATTGGCATTTCGTTTTGTCCCCCACGAACCAGTACCCGGAAAGCGGGAAGATGAGACAAAGTATGTCTAGCCGCCGGCGCCAGCAAGAAGTGTTGAGTGCGGTGTCAAACAGTGACGAGCGGTAAAGAGGTGCGATGCCGATGGAAAAGAAACTAAAGGTGTAACAAGCGGCGTCAACAACTGGCCCACGTTGCGTTGCGTAACGCTGTGTTGGCCGCGTTGAGGGCCACCAGTACCAGGAGCCCATCTCAGCGTCACTACCTCCCACCGTTCATCTGCGCAAAGAATAGAATGGGCTGGTAAAAGAGCAGTAAAAATTGCAATGCCCGCAGGATTCTACTGTGGCCGCGCCGTGTTCAGAAGCGAGGCGACCATTACGGGCCTCACCGGTGCGGACTGCACGGAACGCTGCTGAAGTCGGCTTCGTGTGAGGTGGCCGACGTGCAGCTGACTCCTCCCATCCCGTTTCGAAACACGGCCGGCCCCATTCGAAGGCGTTTCATCCGCATCCAGTCTCATCCACCGCTGTAGCCGAACAATCGTTTGCTTGGCCGAGAAAAACCCAGAGCGACCGAGTCGCGAACGCACTGCCGCTGTCGAATGTGAACCCTTTCTCGACACAGCCCGGCGTTGGCCCCGGCCGCCTCCTGCGCGGTGGGCCGCCTTGCACCACTGTAGTATGCGTGTTTCTCCCACCGGGTGTCGACAGCCGCGTATGCATGCAAACACGCACGTAGCTGCGCGAGGGCACGCTGTCAAGGTCGTCGCTTGTCGGGCGAGCTTGCGAGATTTTACCCCGTTCTGCCGGGTTATCGCCAGCCTCACTTTTGTGTCTGCATTGCATTGCATTGCATTGCAGTGTGTGTGTGTGTGTGTGTGTGTGTGTGTGTGTGTGTGTGTGTGTGTGTGTGTGTGTGTGTGTGTGTGTGTGTGTGTGTGTGTTGGGAGTGGGGGAGGGGGTGTGGTAAGCGGTTCGACCTGGCGCGGCGTGGGACCCGCGGTCGTCGGCGTCGACCCAGCGTTGCGTGGTTCCGGCGACACTTGCTCTGCGGCTGCTTCTGCGGCGGGAGCCCAGCGATGTCGCCGCCGTTATCGGCCGTGCCCGCACTCTCGCCCGCGGAGGCCGCATTTGCATCACGCGGGACGGATCCGTTTTCTGCCTCGGCTGCCTCGCGTGCATCTCCTCCCGGGGCTTTTCTCGCCTGTAACCGTCATGCCGAAAAGGCAGCTGCCCTCTGGGACGAGGAAAGATGAGCGGAAGAGAAAAATAAATGGAGGGGACACTTATGCTTAGGGTTAATGCCCATGTATACGAAATTGGCCATTCTCTACTTAACATTCACAGATCGCTGGGTGTCCTCGTACACCACCTGTCGCAATGGTGCAGCGTTTAAGCGATGCGCCACTGCTTTGCGATGGCAGGTGCTGCCTCCGGTGGAGTTCGTGCGACCCGCAAGTTGCTCTTCCCGAGCAACCTCTCGCGACCAGTCACTAACGTAACGGCCACCTGCCACGGTGGGCAGTTCGCTCACAGTCCGATGGGCAGGTTGTGATGACGCCACTAGGTCACGTGACCTAGGTGGGCCACCTGCCCCCTATAGTTGGTACTGTGGGGATTTTTTCGTGGATTTTTCGCTCGCGGTCAGCGACGCCGACATTGGCGCCGACGCCGGATATTTGTGACACGGGCTCCTCAGCTCTATCGTGTTAAAGGAAATGGAGAAGACACAGAGAGGAACAGGGGTGGCAGACAGAAACTTTGGCCATCGCTTTAGTTCAGCTGGCGGCTTACTCTTTGTTCGTTCTTTGACTGAACACGCCCAAGTTTATTCTCTACGCATGTGCTGCGCGTCGGCGGATTAATTGGCGCATTAAGTTCATACGGCAGAGATGAGCGCACCCTGAGAGGTCTCCCCGAGGATTGAGGTCTGTGCCCCTGTTTACACTCTCCTCCAGCCCTGCAGGACCTCCACTGTCCCGTCACTGCTGACCCTCTTCTTCGGCTCGACCAAGCGGGCCCATAGCGCTGCCCTGCTGCGCGATGCATTCGGGAAGCTTTCGCGTATTGACTGTGCGCATTAAGTTGAGAGCTGTGGCATAAAAATCTCGTCGTCGTACGTCCGTAGCCTCAGCGTTGCGGCTCTCGCGCAGAATGTTCGCCCCCCGACGGGTTTGCGCGCACCGAGAAAGTTGCGGTACGCGCCCTTATCTCTTCGTCTCTGCGTGTCGCGCTGAGGAGTTTGTCCCCGCACTCCAAGTGGCAAACAGCTGATCGAACGGGAGCGTTGAGTGCATCTTTGTGTGCGCGTTTGCAAAAGTCCCTTTGTTCGCGCAAGCTTCTCTCTGGTGTGTGTGTGGGCGGCTCTCTCTGGAGTGCGATCGCCGTGGTCCTTCCGGGATGACTGCGGCTCTCGCCGCGGTCTCTGCGCTGCTGGCTTTGGGAGGTAAACGCGTCTTTATTATTAAAATCCCGGCCATCCTCCACGTCGTGCATCTGCGCTTCGATGGCCTTGAGTGTGCGCCCGGTGTGTCTCCCTTGTGCGTCGTCGTTTCATAGCGGTTGGCTCAGCCTTATAACCCTTGTTTTAACTACGAGCGCGGCGCTAAGCGTGTTTAACGCCCCTCACGTTGTCTTTTGTTTCCTCTGCGACGAAAGTGAGAACTATGTGTGTGTGCGCGCGTGTAGCGCACTTGTCGCGCCGCCATCGCCGCTCTGTGCGCTGAATAATTGAGCGGGGGGGAGGCCGTCGGATGCTCGCGCGACCTTGCCATGAGGCTACGCGTGCGCTGCTCGTATGCACGCTGCATCTCGTCCCGTCTCTCTCTCCCCCCCCCCCCCCCCCCCCCTCGTCGCGGTTTGTGTTCCATCCGTGGCTCGCGCGTGGCCCCCATTCATTGTGCCGCCTATTAGCACTGACTGCGGTTGGCATTGGACGAGCGTCGGCCTTCCGCGCTGGCGTGCCGGACGAAAAGAAAGGGCGGAAGGGAATGCTTGAAGCGGGGAAAACAAAGCACGTTTGTAAACGAAACGGCGGGAAAGAAAGCGGCCAGCTCTTTCAAAGCCTAAACGGCTGAGGCAGGGCGGTTAACCATCCGAAACACTCAGGGACCAGTAGTGAATGCCATAGCCTCTTTATCAGCACAGCGTGGCGGTCCTCCGCGCGGTTTTTGCTATTTATATCTCTTTGAAATTCCGTAGCCCCCGGCGCAACTTCAGATCGTACTTGTATTTTGCCTGGAAGACAGCAAGCGCGCAGGCAAGCGGAGATCGTCAAGGATTATTCCTGCTGCGCAGAGCGTGCAGTCTCGTAGTTTGTATGCGCACGCGTGAACGCGTCCAAGAACGCGGCCAAAGCTGTTTTCCTGGGTGGGGGGCGGCGTTGAAGTCGTGCGGGTAGTGCGCTCTCGAACTGCGTTCTTTTTCTCGCCCGCCCCATTAATTGTGTCGGCGCCGATCTGCACGCCATAGCCGGCTTTTCTGCGGGGCCGTCCAATTTGTTTTACCGCTTGTCCGCTACGCAGCCGCCTTCCGTTGTTCTCAGCGATGCAGTCGGTGCCCGTGACTCACGTCGTTATCACTGCTGCTGACGGCGCAGCTGTTTCGCTGCTGCTGCGTGCAACGGCTGCAGCTCGGCGGCGCCGCAGCGCGCGTGAGTCGCCTCGGGCTTTGGGCGAAAGCTGCGAAGACGTGCGAGGCTGGGTGCCGAGGAGAGGAGAGGAAAACGAAAACATTGGCCGCGCCGAGTCTCGCCGTTGAGGAAGAAGCCCGGAGGACGTGGATGGAGGCTTAGCGGAGGTTCGAATTCCCGCTTGATTGGTCGGCCCCGAGCGATAGCTGCGTATTTACAAATCGTGGGCGGTGCAGCGTGCGGCCCTCTATTTCCTAGGTTGCGTACGCTGGAAGCTACGCTAGGCGTTGAGAACTGGCTGGCGGCGTCTCTTCGCAAAGGCGTTACAAATGCTTGGCATGTTCTGGCCTTCTGGTATAGCTGCACTGGTAAAGGAAACTAAGGTATGCATTAACGTACGAAAGAGAATCCTGAGCATACGTAAATAGGGATAAATGTTAGTTAGAATGGAGGCTCTTACGAGATCTCGCGTATCCTATGAAAGCTGTCTCTTCCTTATTCGTCTACTTCCTCTTCCATCTTCTAGGCCCACATGGATAGCATCGTATTCTATACTTGGCTATGCTGGACGCGAGAGGAGGGCTTAGCTTGTCCTAAGCTATAAGAATTTAATAAATGCCCTGGAATGCTCGTGAATGAATTTAGCGCTGCAAAGCTTTCGAATGAGGTGTGATCGGCCTCCCCCCCTTGAAAAAAAAAAAAATCTTGTGGAACAGAACATGGACGTAATCAGCGAAACTTTCAGCTATAGGCATGTGTTGTAGCACTACGCGGCATGGCGCATTGCGTTCACGAGGCTTTGACGTTCGTAACGGCACTCGTCGCGTGCTGTACTAGCCAGGATTGGTGCCCCGACCTGTCTAACTGTGGGCCGTCGTGATTGTTTCAGCGTAAGGTCGCCTGCCCCTGGTAACCTAAACCTCCCTTGCATCCGGGCAGCTGTGTCTGATGACCTGACGTTAGGTGCAGCTTGTGGAATGCCGCATCATTTTCCAGCGGCACAAGATGTGGGTTGCGCGTGCATCTCTGCTCGCTTCTCATTTGAGAGATCTGCGTGCGTACCGTTGCTTAGAGCTTTTTTTGATCGCCTCGTCAAAACGCCCCCGTTGTGTTTGCTAAAGCGTCGAAACCTTTAAAGGCGCGCACGTAGAATGGGCTTCTCGTTCCCTTCGGCGTCAGCTGTCTCAGCTCCTCCAGCATTAACCGGTTTCGCGTGGAAAGGCGGCGCTCTTATAAAGGGAGCGCCGACAAAGGCCGCATAATACCGCCGCCTCGGTGAAGTGCTCCCCCCTCATCTCCCTACGGGCCGTTTCCCCGTCAGCGCGCGTACCGCTCTATCTTCTTCTTCTGCGGGGCCCGTCGCACGTGATGGACGGCGGAGCAAATAGGCCGTCGTAAAGTCGGACGTTCTTGCCATATCGCGGCATCCCGAATGCGCGCCCAACAATAAAAGGCGATTTGGCGAGAAAGAGGGGGGTAGTGAGGCCTTCGAGGACGACGGCGCGCCTCCGTGCGCTGTTTTCTCGCCTCTTCATCCTTGACGGGCTGTCGAAGTTTGTTGCACTTGGCAGACTCGCCGTCCGCTTTGGTCCGCCTTTTGAGCGGCAAATTGAGAAAAGATGTGCGCAGTCGCGCCTTGGGTTGCGAACGTTTCGGTGGTCTGCGTTCGCTTTATCGCTGGGCCAATTGGGAAGGAAGTGCGACAGTGACGCGTGAGAGTGACTACAGCTGCAATCCGCCTAACCGAAGCCAATTGGGCCGCCGCGGTGGCTCAGTGGCTATGGTGCTCGGCTGCTGACCCAAAAGACGCGGGTTCGATCCCGGCCGCGGCGGCTGGAATTTCTTTGGAGGAGAAATTCTAGAGGCCCGCGTACTGTGCGATGTCAGTGCACGTTAAAGAACCCCAGGTGGTCGAAATTTCCGGAGCCCTCCACTACGGCGTCTCTCATAGCCTTAGTCGCTTTGGGACGTTAAACCCCATAAACCAAACCATAAACCAAACCATTTCTTGTTGGCATGGCGCCCTCCGCTCATTTTGCGCCGATAGTTTGCCAGGTTATAGCCAAAGGAGGACCCCGTATAAAATCGCTTCGATCAGTCGGTTCGCGTGCTTGTTATGCCCCACTGTTTGTTCCATCAATTTCCCGACAGCATATAATATATATATATATATATATATATTTATAGTGTGCATGCATGGCGGACCGTGGCGGGGTTCCACCTTTGGTAGGAGTTTCGCCTTCATCGAACGTTGTATTATGCACGTGCGCTGTATGAAGTGCAGCAACGTAGTCAAGCTCGGTGTTTTCCCCGACGGCTGCCGCGTCCGGATTAGTGTATACACGTCTTTCGCGCTGCGCGCGTGGCACTTCTTAATGCGCAAGTGTCGATTGGCCGTTGTTCTGCGCACACTTCGGTATCGTCGCTTCTTCCTGACGCATATTAGTTCCTGGGCGGCCTAGAAGGCAACCGTCCCTGACTTTGGGCGAGCCGTCCACCGGCCCGCTGTGGCTGGGTAATCTGCCGAGAGAGCTCCGTTTCCGGCACTGACCCCAATAATCTCGGTGCAAGCGCAGACAGTGGAGAGAGGGGGAAAGGCGATACGAATAAGAGGCGTGCCCTCTTCTTTTTGGTATCTCTGCCTGCCCGCCGGCGTTCTCTTCAGCAGCCCGTCGTTTTATATAGTGCTGCTGCTGCTTGTCGGCCCTTTTATTCGCTCTGTCCCCCTTTATTATTGCCTTTTTTTCGCTTTCCGCGCCGACGGAGCCGAGTGGAAGCAATTTTCGCCGCCCCGGCTGCTGTTGCACAGGCGTCGGGTGGGAAGCGATGCGGCCTCGGCTCTTCTCTTGCTGTTCCGCGCGGTCCTCTCTCCCGGAATAGCGGCGGCCGTGCGACGGCGCGAGCCTGACGTGGCTGACGCGTTTTCTTCCTGCGCGAGCAAGGACGCGAGAAGAAGGGTGTCTGCGCGTATAATACGGGAGGACGCTCCTCTCCCAGCTAGCTGCCTTTTTACCCCGCTGTTCTAACTTTAACCCTGTGACGCCGAGCGTATCGCGTATGTTGCAGTCTGTAAAAAAAAAAAAAAAATGTGGGCAGTGTTCGCTCCCGCTCGCGAGAGGGATCTCCGACTCTCACGGTAATACACAAACCGCATTTCACAACATATTACTGAAAGCGGAGTCACAATCCGGCAGTAACAAAGCAGCTTCGTTTCCCTGTGCCTCGAGACAGCTCGGCCTCCGTCGCAGCCTGTCGCGCGGCGTGCGTGTATACGATTTATTCTTTTTTTTTTAAAACATGTCTTCGTCAGTCACCAGGTGCGTTGAAGGAGTTGAAACCGAAACTAAGTGGAGTTTTTTACCCCTGTCCGGGTCCCGAAAACCACCGCTAGCCTCTCCTGTATTGCCCTCAACTACGCTGACTGGCCCTTGCCGGTGTTAGCAGTTCACGGATTTTCATGCGTGCTACGCGTTGCACGGCCCGTTCACGTGCGCCAGGACTGTGCAGCCATATTTCATCTGCTGCGGTCGAGGTTGCCCGTTCGCAAGCGCGAGACTGGCCGCCGCTGTGTGCTACGCCTTGTCCTTTACGTGCGCGCCGCGCGGTTTCATCACTATGCGCGCTGCCCGCTGGTCGGCATTAAGCTGTTCCTCCCTTGCGGAATTTTAGTCCGGAGAGAAGAGGGACGCTAATTATGGGCGGCGCGGCTGCGCATTCATTGCAGACACTCCAGTGAGACCCGAGAGACGGGACGGGGGGGGGGGGGGGGGGGGGAGGAAGTTGTCCTCTCAAAGAGAGAGCTTACCCGATTTCGTGCGGAATCGCCATTCGCGCACCTAAGGGAATGTTCGATCCCCGTACGAAAAAGGACGAGCAATTTGGGCGGCGTCGTGCGAACAGCAGAGCAACGGGAACTGCCAATAAGTGTTCGGACTTAGATTCTTTATCTGATACAAGGCCCCCGAGTATGCTCTGGCGTTTACAGTGTGGTCGTTCTTTTTGCTATGAGTGCACAAATCACGCCCCATGGTCGGCCTATATAGCTGACGCTGTACCGCGCTCGTACGTGTGCCTGCGTAGGCTAATCACACACCGTAGTGATGAACCGGCTCCTGCCGTAGCCGTCTTGTTTGCCGGTACGTGTCCCCCCTCCCCCTTTCAGTATTTTCGTTCTTGGCAGGATAGCGGGCTTGCTGTACACCGTGCGGCAACGACGATGCTCGGCCTTTGCAGTGGCTCACGTGGCGGCGTTTATAATTGAACGTTTAGTTTAGTTTATTGGGTTTAACGTCCCAAAGCGGCTGAGGCTATGAGAGACGCCGTAGTGGAGGGCTCCGGAAATTTCGACCACCTGGGGTTATTTAATGTGCACTGACATCGCACAGCACACGGGCCTCTAGAATTTCGCCTTCAAGAAATTCAGCCGCCGCGGCCGGGATCGAACCCGCGTCTTTCGGGTCAGCAGCCGAGCGCCGTAACCACTGAGCCACCGCGACGGGGCTATAACTGAACGTGTCTGTGTAGCGTGCGCGTGCAAGTCGCACTTTTGGGACGTGCGGCCTGCGCGCGAAGAAGCACACTTGGAAACAGGCAGAAGCGGCTCTGGCGGTAGCTGAGATGGTGGGGGTGCTGATGTCGTCTCTCTCAGCCGGCGCAATCCAGGGAGCGCCGGTGGCGGTAGACGCGTAGTCGCCGAGCGCCGAGTAACCAGTCCGGCGGTGGCGCCCCTTCCGCCGGTGGATCAAAAGCGTGGCTGCGAGGGAGAGGAGGTCGCCCGTTTAGTTTCCTTGCCCGCGGCAGTTGAGCGAGGCCGCGCTGACCGCTACCGACGCTGACCGCTTCTATTAAACTGGAACTATTCTGCCGGGCAACTGGACTCGACTCACTGACCGACGGCTCAGCGTAGTACGCGCAGCTTTATGTTTCCAGCTGGGGAACGTCCGTAGCTGGGCGAGCTGGCGCGTCGCTTTGGATGCCCGATAGAAGTGGCCGTTTCGTACGACGACTCCGTGCTAGTGGATAATATCCGTGCACGTTGCCGTCATTTGGACGCGAGGCCGCGTTTGGCTGTGCAAGTTTCCAGCCATTGTCTACGAAGTCTGTTCCTCTTACAGCAAGGTGCGCAGGTTGGCACGAAATGCGTGGGCGTTTTCGGAAACAGCCGTTATACTTCGTGAGGGGAAACTGCGAAGACCGTTGTATTTACGAAGGGACCTCTTCCTGCCCCCTATCTAAAGCTTATGGCCCCAGAAACCACTTTACTAGCCAGGAGTGGATGTGAGGGAGGGTGGGGGGTCCCGAATGAGAATATCAGAAAACCGCATTGGCCCCCCATGTTTTAAAGAAAGGGTAAAAAGAAAATGTATGGAGCATATAAGACCGCCTCCTCCGAGAGTCCATAAATCTACCGCTGCTATGGCCGGCGTACATAATGATGTTTTAAAGTCCCTACGTTCCCCAAATCATCTTCTGTCCCTAGCTTGCGAATAGCCGAAACCTGTCGACAGGTTGAGGAGGAAAGGAGAGCAGCGTTAAGCGTGACGCTGTTCAGCACCGAAGACCCGTTGCCCGCCTCGGCCGCCCCGTAAGCGACGACGAGATATGCCGACGCGCGGCGCTTGGGGCGGTGTCTTGTCTGCGCGTGCATTTTTAACGACGCGAAATTGGGCGCTCGACTGGGTCGGGGTGGCCCTCCAGGCGTCGCGCGTGGTTGCGTCGCGTTGGGTTCGGTTTGCGGCCCGGCTGGCTACACTACACGTAATGGCCGTTGACCGCGGTACGACAGCAGTGTGTCGAGTTCTGGGCTCGGTGCGCGCCAGAGCGCGTGCTTTTCGTCGTGGGGAGGACTCGGCGTTTAAGGACTGGCGGCTTTAGGTGGGCACCTAACGTAACTCGCAGAACTGATGAATAAGCGTAACTTGCTCATCTGCTTTTGTGTGCCCGTCTAAGTTACCAGCTAAACTATAATATACAAGGTGTGTGCACAGCTAGTTGCGAGCATTAAAGCTTATCGTCAAGAGTGAGCTACTTATGCTAAAGAAAAGAGAGGTGGGGGGGGGGGGGGGGGGGGCGCAACCCCCAAGCAAGCGAAGGAGGCAGGCGACGAGCACCGGAGACTTGCTCTTGCGCGCTCCGGCTTAGTAATACACGCCCGTGAACTGTTCTCTGTTGTCTCTTTTAAAATTTTGTGGGTCTCATAGCCAGGGCAGACAAAATATTGTAGCGGCAGCGGCGATATGGCCAAGCCGGCACTCTTGCGGAGGCGAAAACAGATTACGGAGTTAAGGAACGCCTTCTCTCCCTCGAAAAAACCAGGAATAGAGGATATTCATACAAAACAGTGTGCACGCGAACTAAGGATTCCCAATGCGCCTGGGAGTCGGGTTCGTATTTTTTTGGTCCGCTAGCACCAAAACCCTCAATTTCAGATTTCGCCGATGCTTGTCTGTCCGAAGCCTCTGGCCCATCCGCCACGGTGGGAAGGTGGCACCTTGCCAACAGGTTTTATGGCCAGCTATGCAAAACACTTAATGGCAAGACACTATAACCGCAGGTGGGTGTGGCCTGAACCGATCAGCTTCGCTGGCCACTGCATTAAGCATCTACGTCATCGCCGCAGCCAAACATCCCGCGTGTTTTAGCTGCACGTCAGTCTCTCGCGCTGTGCTTTGGATGTCGTCGCCTTCATAACATCCATCCGTGCACAATCGATCCAGAACACAACGTTATTATATTGTCCTCTTAAACCGAGCCTCGATACGAATCTGAAACCGAAGTTAAATCCTAAGTGCGAGCGCACCTAATTCGCATTTGACCTTACCGCGCTAAATCCGCCGTCAGTTTTTTTTTTTTTTTTTGGTCCGCTTTGCTGTCGCCAAGTCACCACTGGCTCTCTATTGGGACTTGCGTAATGCGGCGCCTTTCGAAACGACCTGGCCGCTTACGCGCAGTCCCCGCAGCCCGTATTGTGCTTGCGGCACATTGCGCGAAAGAAAGCGAGCCTTACAAATCTAATCTGTCAGTACTCTGTGGATGGTTCTTCAAGAGTCGATAGTCCCGTCACCCTGTTGCCTCGTCGCCGCGGTAGGCAAGGGAGTTACGGGAGGTCTGGGGGAGGGAGGAAGGATAGTAGCGGCGTAGTGTAATTCGAGGCCACTTCTCGGTATCGCGGCTATCGTACGCGCACGCCCTGTAAGCAGGTCCACCATCATTACGGTTTATATATACGCGCTCGCTTACAACCTCCTTGTGAGGATTTTTTTTTTGTTTCTCTTGATTTCGCTCTACAGGCAGCTAGCCGAGAGTCTTTCGAGGCTCTTTAATCTTCAGTCCGGCATCGGCGGCGGCGTGTTCTGCTTGTTGAGTGTGTGTGCGTGCGGCCGTTCACACGGCTAGTGTGGGGGGGGGCATTCTTTCTTCGGTGGCGGGCATGAACAATGCCCCCCCCCCCCCCCCTCATTCTTTTACAGGGTCTGCGGAGAGACGGGAAAACGAATGGGATGTAGCAGCAAAAATGTGGGACGGCGTTTCTTTATTCTTTGTGCTGTTTTTCTCCCTGTTCTGAAGAAGTGGTGGCTCACGTCAGAGTCGCCCTTCTGTCACTCAGCGGCCGTTTTGTGCGCTGTGGGCGCGTGGTTTGTTCCAGCCAGGGGCCGGCCCGCGGTCTGTGACCTGTCGGTCTAATTGGCTCATAGTGACTGCGCCGTGAGTCGTCCGGTTTCGCGCGCTTTGCTGAACGGCAGCGTCTTGTTGTGTAAACGACTTCTGATAGCTTCAGTGTATGGCTGTACTCCTGAACTAGGATGACACTTCGGCCTACGTAGAGGAAGCGTTAAGGAATGTAGAAGGAAACAGTGAATTACAAGTTACATCCTGCCGAGTAGGCCGGCTTAGCAGATGAAGTCCCACATGGGGCGAAGCGCTGTACACGCGTCGGCCCCCGGCGGCGGCGACGTCCACTGAAAGCTTTCCGTTGGACGCACGTCTGTCTTGCGGACATTGCTGTTCATACTGGCTTGCCACCCCGGCAGTGCGAATTGCCACGCGTGATCCGCGCGAAATTTGACCGGTCCCTGCTCGAACACATGCCTCACGGTAGGGGCGGGACCAGTGATTCGAATGCGGGCTCAAGGAACGCTTCGAGGCCCCAAATTTCGATGCGCGCTGGAGCATTTACTGGGCGCATGAAAACAACCGCTATATATATGGAATCTTACGCAGGCCTCGTGAACCGGTTACGGTGTGTGGGATAGCTATCTCTGTCCCGTCTTCGCCGACTCAGGAAAGGTTTTGAACAGTCTGAATGCTTATATTTTCATTTTTCTCCGTTCAGGCTTTTGGGAAAACGGGTCTTACGTGTCTCTTTTTCGGTGGTCGCTTTCCTCGCGCGAGAAGCCGGCTGTGCGTGCAAGCCCCGTTTTATTTTCCTCTCGTGCTCTCTCCTTTTTCCCCTTCCTCGAAGAGCGAGACGCTATGGGAAAAAGGCGTGCGGTTTTCTCTGCCGCGTGTCGCGACCCTGCGCGGACGCGTTCTTTCCGCGTGTGTCGTGGCGTGTACGGGTGCGAGTCGCCAGCCGGGCTCGCGTTGGCGTGAATAATCGCCCGGTATGCGGTCGGCTGTGCGCGCCTGGGCTGGCTGGCGCAGCGCAGCGCTGGCGTGTCACTCCGCCAGCGGCGGCGACCTTGACGCGGGCGAGAAAGTCGTCCGAGGATGAGGGCTGGTGTGTGGCCTGATGACGCGGGCGCCGTAGGTAGACGCGCGCACGCTGGCTTCGGGGAAGAGCAGTCGGGGGCTTTCATGTCATGCCGATCGCTGCGCCGCCGCTCGTCACCGCGGTCGAGGAGGGCACTAAAAGTGCGAGTGAAACCTGCCTCTACGTGGAGTCCGTGGACTATAAAAAAAATAAAAAAATAATTAACTACTTGAGGCCGTTACAGTGTTCCCCTTCCGTGTCTGATCCATGAGGGTCCGGTCATTCTTGGTGGCTTCCGTTGCACTGCTGAAAGGTAGAAACGCAGTCGCCGGTCGCCCTTTGCAGGGTGGTTCTGGGCGATCTCCTCCATTCTTTGCGTCTGTCCCCCGACCTTGGGGCGGCTGGTTGGCTCCCTCGAGGTCGGGCACCGGCCTTCCCCGCAGAGGTGGCTGGGCACGTGACACGCAGCAATCAGCGTGTTTCGTTGGACCGGTCAGTGTGGCTCGTTGCAGCCGTGAACAGTGCGCGACCACATCAACACTGAGCGGTGAAATATCACTGCCTCTGCTTTGCACCAGGAACCGGTAGAGTTCGAAAGCTTTTTTTTTTTTTTTTTTGTCTGGGTGCTCAATCTAGTGGTGCCCGCCCGTTACAAAAGGGTAAGGCCTCAAGTATCTATCTTTGGGCGCTTCTAGACACGGAGTTCACAGCGTACCGGTATTTGGCTCCTTGCAGTCGCGGCCGAGGCTTGTGGCGCGTTTTAGCGCCATCAGCTGCGTTTGACTGGCTGCCACTTCACTGAGGCTAATTATGCCATTTCTGTTCGCGACTAAACATTCATCCATTCGTTTTTTGTACTGAAAAGAAAAAAAACGCTGCATTTTGCGTAGGGAAACTCCGTGTCGTTAAATAGTCATTTTCAGTTGTTTCCTTCGTTCTTTTATACATGCGCTTTCTTATAATTAGGTGCTATTGTATACTGAGCCGTGCTTTTTGTGCTTTTTCGGTTAATTAGGTTACATGTTAGGGTCTGCTGCTAATGTGTGTCATTAGTCTAAATCGGGCACATCCACGATTTTGCGAGGTCGGCTGACATTGGCTCGGACTGGCAAGCAGTAGTACCGGTTGGCGGCACATGATGCGTTGCGAATAACATTACTGCAGTCTAGGGTGCCTCGATCGAGGCATCCTACTGCAGTCGGTCGTCGCAGCTTCTCGTGTTGGTTTCAGCAGTGACGAGGTCGGGTCTTCAGATTTGCCCGCGTTGTCTCCTGCCAGGGCTATTTAATCAAAGGGACCGACAAAACTGACCTAGACGTGTATTGAGATTACGGTGGAAATATAAAGATCTTGCATCATACGGTAAGAATCGATTGTTGCAATATCGAAGGAGTAAAACAACTTCAAGTGTCATCTTGAAAAATCTTCCGCAGCGTTTCAACAAAACCGTTGCCTAACCGAGCACCTTATATGGGAGTTCTTCGTTGCACCGAAAAAAAAAAAAGACTAAAGATTGGGTGCTTGAAATTCAGTCTCTTTCAGAAAAAAAAAAAAGAAATATGGGTGGTTTATGGGGGTTTAACGTTCCAAAGCGACCCAACCTCTGAGGGACGCCGTAGTGAAGGGCTCCGGAAATTTCGACCACCTGGGGATCTTTAGCGTGCACTGACATCGCACAGTGCACGGGCCTCTAGAATTTTGCCTCCATCGAAATTCGACCGAACCCGGGTCTTCCGGGTCAGCTGCCGAGCACCATAACCACTGAGCCACCGCGGCGGCCGAGCGTCAATAACCTATTTTAAAATTTTACTCCGCGCGGCATCTGCTTTGGCGTTTGCGCTGCGTAAACGGTGTCGCGAGCGACAACGGACGTCGCAAATGAGGCTGTTCGTCATTTTCTGTCGGCACCGCTTTGACAAGCTAATTGTTTGTAGTCGGATACGCCGTCCAGATTGGAGCGGTGGTCTTGTTTGTTCAGAACGCTGTTCCGCATTCCACGGACGGATAGCGATATTTTTTCTCTCCTCTTCTTTTTTTTTTTTTTTCAGATGAGGGGGAGTGGGTGTCAGGCTACTGTTCGGACACTTAGGGAACCTCCTTGCGTGTTTTTTTGTTTTTTTCTGTAGACTGGTGTTCATGAAGGCTGCATGATGAACTGTTACGAGGGCATGTATGAGTTACTGCATTCTTGCAGATGGTGTAACGCTGTCTACCAAGCGCCAATCGATTGTCTGCCAGTCTCGAACGCGATTTGGAGGCGATCGCTTCAGAGTTTACCTACTCGGATAGAACGTCTCTAATGAAACTGAAAAACTAAAAAACTGAAATGCTCCGCCAGTTCTGAACGTCAAACAAGTAAGCGAGTAGCAGCCATTCCCTATATCCACAAGATATCACATAATTTGAAAAGTGTTGGTAAAAGAGTCGGAGTGGATGTTGTTTTTTCGGCCCCCGTTAAGTTATCTAGCTTGTGTACGCGTGTCAACAACCCAGGGAAAACTTCCCCCGATTGCCCCAAAAACCATGAATGCAAATTTGTGGTGTCAAAAAAATGTCGTGTATTCCATTCCTCTCACTTGTAATAGGTTTTATATTGGCCAGACTGGACAGTGCTTAAATGATAGGCTCAGGCAGCACCGCAACAATGTAGATAACAAAGAGTCTCGTAACCTTAGCATGCATTGCCGTGAATAATGAAATTTATTTCCGCAAGAATGCTGCTCGGAATGCATGAGCTCACCTAGCCGAAGGACACCTCTATCCTGTGCCGTCGTTTTTGTTACGCCGTGAGTGAGCGTTGCGCAAGGAAAAATTTGTTGGTCTTCTTCAGCCGGGACGAGCTTGATAACCTTCAAATCGCGCTGGACTGTACACGAGGAAATCCAGGCAGGAGTTCCGTAATTATCATAACTTGTTGGGTGAGGTGACCTGTCGGGCATTGTCATCTGCAGCTGGCCAGGTCTCTCCCCGCCACCGCAGAGAAAAAAAAAATTTGTTGCGTCGTTCTATAAAGAAAAGTTGGACCGCTGCACTGAAGTTTTTGTTCTATAATCGATTCTGACTATAGGCACCACAGTTACAGTGGCCGTTTTTGTGAAGAGCCATGACGACCGTTTAGCGGGGATTCGGAGCCAGAGACACGGGTGTGCTGTTCAGGAACTCTTTGCGCTGTCGAGGGCGCTTTGTTCGTGAGTCATACGGCGCCGGGCGTACGCCCGCTTGGCTCGTTGGTTAGCAGTCGGCGTGGGCGGCGCGTTGTGTTTATGCTTGTTTAGTCGCCGGGGCCGACGCTTGTCGGTTGCAAAACGTCCCTATTTTTCGCTCGCGTTGCCTACCGCCGGTACACGGCTCTCTGTCCAGCGCGTGCACTTCTTGGCAGCACGTATGCCTCTTGCAAGAGCCGCACGTGACGCGCTGTGTTGTGCCTTCTCTCTCTCTCTCTCTCTCTCTCTCTCTCCTCTTTTTCCTCATTTGCTGCTTACTTCTTTACGGTCCCCCGATCCAGCGCGCCTGATGGAAGCTTTTGTGGACGGCACTGCTCTCGAAGAAAGATCTGAGCGTTGTGGCAACGTATTTGGTCGCAGTTCGCGTTCAGAAACAGCTGACGTCGGAATACTGTTCAGTAGAGAGATTTAGCATAGCGCACCCGCCAGTGCGCACGCCCTGATTGGTCCCGATGCGCCATGCGCGCGCAGCTGACGTCAGAGTGTGGAAATATATCGAAATCGGAAATGGCAGTTCAGGAAGGAATCGTTCTATGATAACTCAAAAGGCCGTGCCCTACTCTTTGAAACTATATCAGGGTGTCTTAGGACGCGCAGCCGCAGAAAGAAATATAACCCAGAAGATTACACATGTGCAGTGTGTGGAAAATGTGCAGAAACAATTGAACATTTCATACTTCAGTGTGGCAGTATCCACCCGGATGTCGATGCAGGCACAATCACTCTCACTGAGGTTTAGAGAACTGTGGTCATGTGGATGAATCTGCGATGGAAGCTAGAAAAAGGCGATTGCAATATTCGTTGCTGAAAATCAGAGGTGACGTAAGGCTAGAAGTGCCGGATTAAAAATGTATTTAAAGAAACTGGCGAATTTATAGACTGACATATTACACCGTTAAAGAAACAAAGAAATAATGCCGAGCATGGTGGCAACTGTCACCACCCCGTTTCGAAGGGAACGCTCCTATCGTTCATCCATCTAACCATCCATAATGACTGGCTTAGTCAAAAGCCTTTAAAAAGTTTTGTTGTTGCGTTGACAGAAAGCTAATCAAAAGTAAAAGTTATAAGCTCTAGAATTTTCATACCTGGCTTATTTATTGTAGTCAAACATTCAAAATTTGCTGCTGTGATTGGACAGCGGACGAACACAGGACGCCGCGTCCTGTGGCCCATTGTTAACAACTACTGTTGTTTGTAAGTCGTGTCCTACTATAATAAAAACTCTTGTGCAACGCTACATGTCAAAGCTAAATCGACCGTGATGTTGCAAGCTGTTTGTTGCTGCCTACAAGCCGCTGCTCTGACCTCGCCCTCTGCAGCCAATGTCGCTCCGCAGCTAATGGTTAGTGCAACCATTGATCATTAGTTAGGGGCGTTGTCAGGACGATGGCCGACCTCTTTCGCGCGCGCCGTCTCTGTTGTGCGCACGCCCTGGAGGTGAAAAAGAAAACGCGGCTCTTCCGTTCTTCGATCGATCGCTGTGGCCGGCGGATGCGGAGGTCTGCCACAACACCGTAGCGTGTTCTAGCATACCGTAGACGTACGGATTGCTGCGCAGATGACACTACGCATGCGTAGAAAGCCAGCCTGCTGGTCCTGTACTCGCCTGTGCTAGTAATATGTGTCCGCTTTTGCTAAAACTCTCTGCTAAAGCGCACCGCCGCGAGTCAACGGTCGCTCAGCTGGCGACGACATCCACGTCCTTCCCGGCGTGCTCGTCGTATCCGGTGTCGCGCCAGGCAGCAGCGCTTGATGAGAAGAGGACATGCTTTTCTCGCGGAGCCTAAAAGCAGACATGTGCGGGGGGGGATCGTGGAAGGAAGTTTCCAAACAAGGAGCCCGAGCCTTCCTCGCGACGACGCCGGGGCGGCGGCACGAGTGAAGGATGACGCGGCACGCACGCGACTGGCGGGCGGTCGCCCTCCCGCCACCGGTGCCGCCCCAGAGCGTTATTTTTCCCTTCCGCGGCAGAGCCGCCCGGAGGCAGGCAGTCAGCCAGTCTTGCGCGCAAGAAAAGCGCCGAGCGTCTTCTCGCCTGCAGAACCCTTCGACTCGCGCAGTGCGGCGTCGTCGCGAAGGTCGTTGAACGACCGGGGCTGACAAGAATGCGCCGCCGTGTTGGGGGCTGTTCGGCCATCGGCTCTGCAGCGAGCGAGGTCTGCGCGGCAGCTGTTGGCGAGAGGCCATGTGATTAGCGCCGCTGACGTCGTCCACCGGGCGAGAAGTTGCCACGCCTGAGGCAGCGGCGGCATTAGGTTTTGTTCAATGCCCGCGACGCGCGCCCGGCGCGCAGAGCCCGTGCCGCGCTGATAGGCGCGGCTATTATTGACCCCACTCCAGAGTGGCAACTTTCTAGTCCCCTGGTACACCGCTTTTGTTGTGTTACATGAGTGTTTCGTTTTATTGTAAACG
This sequence comes from Amblyomma mixtum, assembly GCF_055824585.1. NCBI lineage: Eukaryota > Metazoa > Arthropoda > Arachnida > Ixodida > Ixodidae > Amblyomma > Amblyomma mixtum. The sequence goes on from NC_143013.1 coordinate 39,329,157, forward strand.
TGCAATGAAAACCACATGCCTCTAGTTTGTTTTCTGCGTAGACGGCGCTGGGCTCGTTCGCTTGGGGGAACTTATGGGAAAACACAGAAGAGCCACATTGAGCAGTGTTCATCCGGTGTTGTGATGACTTTTTCCTAAGAAAACTAACGCAGCGGGAAGTTTTACATGCTTCCAGGTCTTTCGGTGCCACGGACTGTTCACAGCATTCGAATGAAAAAAGCAGGCAATGCAAACTGATTCATGGCAATCATGAATAATTAGAAACTACGACATAATGTGGTTCTTTTTTGCGAAAATCAAATATTTTGAGATGCTCTGCTTGCAAGAAAATGCTGTCATGCCAGTGATACTTGATGCTGTGTCACTCTAAGAGAATGTTATTTTGTCAGGCAGACAACTCACTGGCTTTTGCCATGTTTTCTTTTTTTCTGTTTCAGATTCAAATCACATAACAAAAAAGTCAGCATGTAACACACCAATGGCACAAAAGTCACCAAAACAAGGTAAGCATTATGTAAATGTGGGCATCTTCCACTGCCGCATCATACCTAATTGTAATTTGTGAGCTGTTTGCAGGTGATTTGGGAAGAACTCAAGGAAGGCCATATTTCTGAATAAATCTCTTAAGTATGATATGTCCTGAGGGGCTTTATGGTTAGGATCAGTGAGGATGAGTTTGAAGACCATCACCTCGTTAGGTCTGGAACTTTCCATGTATTTCTTTTCTTTTATCTAGGTGGTTGCGTTTAGCTCTTGTGCCTGGTGCAAATATTCGAATGGAAGGCTTGGCCAAGAAAATGATTTACAGTCACTGCCCATCTGTAGAACCTGTGGTTAATGAACCTGTGGTTGATGGCAACCAGCTTGTAATTACTACTAGTATTGGCTGTAATCCTCGGTTGTAGCAACTGAGCAATGTGAAATGAGTTACAGAGAATGTGCAGTTGCCATTTCTAGAAGATCAGCTGCTTGAGCACTGGAGCAACTAGAATTATCACTAACCTGATTTGTAGCCACAGAGCTGCAAAAAAAAACTTTCTTCCCTTTTCTGTCCTTTTTTTTTTTATAAGGCTGCATAGCTTTCCTTTATTACTCAATGGCTGCGCTCAGGTAGATGTTAGTTATACATAATTATGGCCTTACTTGAAATCTTTTTCACCTCAGGGAAATCTTAACAAGTGGGACAATATTGTGGATCATGTTGTCTGGGAAGATATGTTGTCACCTGCATCCTAGCTTTGGAATAAAAGCGATTCATGGGCATATTAAGCATTGTTCTCTGGTATGTCAGTAACTGCTGCCTGGGTAACCCAGTGCTGTATTGCCTGCACTCCTTCTGTGCTTCATGAGCATTAGCTTGGAGGCTTACCACAATTCCTGCTCTCACCGCTGTCAACTTCTTAGCTTAAAAGTACAGGATGAGAGTGAGCCTAGCAAAGTGGAGGATGGAAGGTGACGGAAGGAAAGGTGTCGTTGTGCTTGGGCATCAACCTCTCTGCACCAGTGGCGGTCAGAGAGAACATGGGAAAGAAGAGGGGCGGGAGAGCGTCATTCAAGGTGGCTCTTGTGGGGTGTCCAGACATGTACTGGTTTGCGTACGCCGCGGACCCTCCGGCGGAGCGACACAGGCGGGGTCTCTGGGCCCAGCAGGTAGACGAACTAGCAAGTCCCGAGCAGGAGCTCGATGGTGCGACAAGTGCGCAGAAAGAGTCCCCCTGCTCCCCTCTAGGTATGTCGGTGTGCGCGATGTGCTGGCCACCCACACCCCCCCCCCCCCCTCCCGCCCAGTGTGAACCCATGAGCTTCCCCTCCCATGCAAGAGCATGCTGGCTGACCCCGATTGGCTGGATGGAGCACGACTTGTTGTAAACTGGCACGAACTGGTCTCGTGGCTGCGCTGCGCTGCGTTCATCGGCAAACACTTGGTGTCATATTTCACAGCCATGAGAAGCCAAACTGAAGCCTTGGATTTCAAAGTGATCAGCGGTGTGCCACTAGGGAACAAGTGTTTGAGGCCCTGTTTGGCAAGCGTGTAGTGCTCTCATGCACAAAGTGTACAGCCGCCCGAACTATCGTGCACGGCGGCCGCCTTTTCTGTGCTCTTGCGCGTTACAAAAAAGCTGACCTGTGAAAACATCAAGTGTAAGCTGAGGATCACCAAGCCCTTGCCTAATCTTGACCTTTCTGCATGTTTGGTCCACTGTAAGGTGCAGGGGCGCAGAAAACGGGGTCGTCGCTCATGCTAGCTAGATTTGGGTGGCTGTACATACTCGCTTTCATGCAGATCTAAGCTTGTGGAGTGCAACAGCAAAGTATTAGCATATCAATGTGGACCTTACAAAAGCAAGCTCAACATCCACATGGCAATCAGCTCTAACGAATCTGCTGTTCTCCCACTGTTCTTGAAGTCACGGAAGAGCAGTTGTATGTTCAGGGAAAGGCGTGCAGTAGGGCCGCATCTTCGGCCTATGCTGCATTTTAGTTTTCCCACAATGCAGACACATTAACTCTGCATTTAATGCATGATGGCCTAAGTTGCCTAGGTGCCATAAAACACAACACAACACAATCTTCTGCCTATGAAAGACAACATACTACTTGTGGCTGGCTGTGCAAATTTCAAATAAAAAACAATCAGAAAAAGTCAGTCTTAGGCTTCATAACAAACAAGATGTGCATAGACGTGTGGCATTGGCTGCTTACAATCACAAGAGGCGCTTCTGTTTATTATATCATTGTCATTATTATCATCACACCATTGCTCACACAGGGATAAGAGGGTAGGTGCTAAAGAATAAGGCAGTGCAACACCAGTTTATTTGGCCCTCTTTATTTCGGCTTGTTCAGAAAGGTGCAAAGAAGTCCAGAAATTTGGTCCGAAATAGTAATGTAAGCTTAGTTTCATCTTGTGCTACAAAAAAAAACTAAGCGATGAGCCCACTGGCTTTATGTCGTGCAGGAAGATTTTTTTTTTTTTTTGAAAGTGTTTGGCCTAAAATACTATGCTACTTGAGTATTCTTGTCATGTTATCAGTGTGCGAAAGCGTAAGCTGTATTTGTGCAGCATGCATGTATTGTGGCCCTGTGCGTATTTGTTTTCCCCTCAGTGATATTGCATGGAAAACTTCGTTTGGGGCATTGTTTCATGTTTTGGAGGATGAAATATGTGGTAGTATAGTTGAACTTGCTTGATGTTGCTACTGGTGCATTAATGCATGTCTCCTATGTACCCTGTGGCACCCAGTTTTCAGGGCAACGTGGTGTAGCCAGTAGTGCGATGCTTTTGTTTTCCCATACTGAAACGCCGTTGGAAGGAGTTATTTAAAGGGTCAGTCTACTGAATTTTATCGACCATATTTTCTTTGCGGCAACCGATAGCTCTTTACTCAAATTACCGTTTAGCCAGGTGTGGTGCCAAGAAGTGCGGTAGAACATTTTAAAATAGAATTTATTGATGTGGGAACACATCTGTGTGAGATGGTAGTCTCATCTGGCAACCATCTGGATTTCCGCCGCGGGGCGACAAACATGGCGGCGCCCGTCGAAGCCGGACCTCTCGCTTCGGACTGAATTATCAGTGTTGCTGCCTTTTTCAGTGCGTTCACTGGCCATAAATGGGGCGCCTGTCTTTCGCTTCGTCTCATCTCGCCTATAAGAAAACATATAAGAGATAAATTTGCTCTATTTTAATAATTAGAGTGACGATTCTGCCGCTCCTAGGCTTAAGTGGAGAGTCGATTTGTTTACAGCAATGGTTCCCGTCCTGACGACCAGATGGCGCCACTATAGGCTGAGTTTATTTTTGCGTCTCTGCTAGCATACGCTGAACTAAAAGTGGGAATGTGCCTGCGTTTTGCGTACGTGTAACTATAAATATTCATGGGATTTACAGAAAAAGCGAGCGTTACGCCTTCTACAGTTTACTAGAACAAAACGTGCGTTTCTCTGACATTGGGGCATACAAATAGTACGTAGTATATTCACTTATGCTTCTACAAAAAAAGACTACCACTTTCTTGAACAAAATGAACGTTTGAGGTCGCCACCGTGCTTTTTTACGCGACTTTTAACGCCGAAATAAAATATAAATTCCGGCCTAAACCGGGCGCAGACCCCTCGTTATTGATGTTATAGGGTGCCGACTACCAGAATATGCCATTATTTATACACTCATCTCGGTGAGTAGACTGACCCTTTAATGCAGAAAAGCAATCAAAATTTTGTGCTCATTGTGGTTTGGCATGCATGGGCTTTGTTGTAACACAAAACATAGGCACCTGTCAGGTGGCAATTTTACTGCGTCTCTCTCAGGTCAGAAAATGTAGTGCCGTTATTGTCATTATAAGTGTTGGGTCAAATGTCATTGGATGTGCACATTGCTATTTGGCTGCCTGTTGTGACCTGCATTTCGTGTTGTGTACTGCTTGCTGGGCTTCCTCTGCTCCCTTTTGTTTGTGTCAGAAGTGCACTGCTTTGTTTTGTTTTGATGTTGTTGTTTTGTTTGCACCTGCACTTCTGTTTGCATCTTTCTTCTTGAGAATTATGTCTAGCCATGCAGTGAATGATTTAGTTATTGTTTCTTGTGTTTGTGTATCATATGTTTTCGTCGTTGATTGTTTGAAGCTGTACCTTTCGAGTCAACATTTCTATAGGTTCTCTTCTTATGAGAAAGGTTGCATTTTGATGTCAAGTTGCTGGTAAAAAGTGCAAAAATTGTGACTGGCATCTCTAGTATGTTATCATTCATGAATGACTAAATTGAAGAGCATACCAAAATTGTCTATGCGGAAAGCATCTGAAGCATTCACAGGGCCAAAGCAGAAAAATTTTAAGTTTATTTCGACACTGTGTACATGCTTGAGAAAGCCAATATGAAAAAGTTACATGTGGCATGACCTTCACTGTTGCCATTGAGCACTCTTTGCTCAGTGTTTTAAACTTATTGGTAGCCACATTGTTATAAAAAGCTTTGAAAATGTGAGAGTTCGGGAATTTTTGCTAGTCCTGAATTATGTTCTAGTTATTTGCAGAATAAAGAGTTTTGAACCGTGTCATATACTCATCACCTGATCAGCTCTTCCCACACATTTAGACCTCCTTGCTTAAAGCTGCATTGAGATGGTGGAGCTGCCTCTTTTTGTTTGATTGTGCTGCTTCAGTTGAAACGTTAGTTGTGCTTTCGCGTTTCTGTGTCCCTTTTTATCTTTTGCTCATGTCTTCCTGTACCTTTTGTTGTTTGAAACCTTCAGCGTTACTGTCCGCTTTCATGTTTGGCACCATATTTCTTTGCGTCTAAAGTGCATGGTGTGCCTGGCTGCATTTCAAGCAGCTGAAATTCGTGAGCTTTCTTGCAAGCTTCTTTTTCTGTTTTTTTGTTTCTTCCCTCCTGTTTTCCTGCACCAGACACTTACTGGTTTGCTCACGCTGGCGGAGACGCACCCAGTGAGGATGGCGCCGAACGTAGGTTATCCCCAGGTAAAAAAAAAAGAAAAAACATTGGAAAATGCTGTGGTCTTACGTGTTGAAGAGCCTCAAGTTTTAAAAACTGTTGGCCTATTTCATTGCTGCCATTAGGTCCAAGGCATGAAGTGCGCTCTCTCCTTGTGAGACATTTTCTAAATGCAAATTCGACAAATAGCAATGCTGTTTAGGGTCATTGGTAAAAAGGAGTGATACCGGTAAGCACAAATATACTTGTCATTGAGCACATTTAGCATATTTAGTTTTAATCACACCTACTGCACCATTTTTATAACAAACATGTTCGTGCCTTAAACAGCATTCATAAGTGCTTTTTGGCTAAGTTGCCCTTGCAACATGATATTCAGCCATCGTCATCGTCATGTTGTCTCAAAACACTGTGACATACGTTCTCGCGAGAACATAATTGGCTGCCACTGTAATTACTGACCTCCTTGCATGCATTGTGGCCGTCAAACTTTGGTGCTGATCAGTGTAGTTATCTGTATTTGCCTGATTTCAAGTAAAGGGTAGTTGCTAACTGATGTGTTAAATTGCCTACAACAGGTGCGCTTTGCAAATTTTAGGGAAGTCAGTTTTCAAATTAGTTGTTTTGCCAAGTAATGACTTACGTTAACGTGAAACCAGTTTTGGCACAAACAGATGAGTTCCAAAAGAGTTTGAACACAAAATTTGGTGTTCGTTCTGAATGAATGTCGTAATTGTGGTTGCCAAGAGTATTCCATGTTTAAAAACTTCATTTACTCCATTCCTGAGTAATTGAAAGGCAGCACTGTTCATGGGACTTGTGGATCCTTCACTGTTGCTCATTGTGACATCATTTGAGTGAGTTTGGGCTAGTGATGGCTGTTTTTTGAAGTTTGTACTGTGCAGAACTTTTTGTGGGATTGTTTAGTTCAAGCTAGTGTGCTAGGAAGATACTCGAGATTCAGCATAGTGCACATCCATTTTTTTTTTAATTTTTTCTTTTTGTTGTGACTGGCTGCTTGAATCAGCTGACATGCACAGTAGGTCCGCAGTAGGCTTAACTGCATAAATTGCTAAGCAGCCACTAATAGCCGGTATCAGAACATGGGTTGTGTATACCCTCAGGCAGAAGTTTATAGAATGCGATATTAGCAACAAAAATTATTTCATCATCAGCCTTGCATGCAGCCTGGAATTTCAAGTGAATATGCTGCCTAATTCTGATTGTGCTTATTACACAGTGCAAAATTAAATCTCGAGCGCTCCCAGTTGGCAAAGAATTATTATTATTTTATTTTTTTTGCCAAAGCCATGTTTCTTAAACTCTTGAAGAGAGGTATACATATTTGAAGAAAAAACGTTACTTTATAACAAAGGCAGTGCTGGAATGCATGATTGAAATAATCATTACTCTTAGTGGATAAAGTACACTGTCGATTGAGTTGTTACACAGGGTTTCTTTGAGTTCTCACGCATTTTTAACCCATATCTGCCTAGCATCCTACATGCCGGACGCCGCTTCTTTGCGCAGTAACTCTAAAAGTTTATTGTGTAAAAGCTTGCACACGCTAGCATAGGCTCAAGATGGTCTAAACTTTTCCCATGCAAGGGCTGTGTTGTGGTACATTCAGTTTTGTGCCTTCAGACCCCGTTGACTGCAGTGTTATTCTGCAAGAAAAACAAATAATATTAACGAAATCGCTGTGCGTGATGAGAAATGTGATTTTTAAAGTCAGTGTCACATGTTTGAAGCTTTGCCACACGTAACAGGTAGCTGTATCCTACATTGTAGGAGGGCTCAGAAGTTGCTGTTGAGAAAAATATTTCCACCAATAAAAGGATTGTTCTGAATTGCGAAATGAAATAAATATTGTATGTAAAAAAATATTTTAGTCTTCAAATTTCTGAAGCTTCAGCCTACGTGGGTTAATCAGTTTTCCTGTGTGAAAGCATTTTAAACGTTATGAATTAATGTTTCCAACAAATGTCTTAGTGTTTGGAAATCACAAAATGAACAAGGGAGGGGAAAACCTCAGGTTGCTTGAGCCAACGTTTCGACAAGGGGACTTGTCTTCGTCTGGGCAAAGCGTTCATCATTGGCAGGGATTAAATAGGGCCTTCGCTCCGAGGAGGAAGGCCCCGGGGGTGGGGAAGGAAAGTGGTGTGAGAGGGGATGCGTGTCAGGAAGGGGAGGGAGGTGAACCTTGATTCGTTAGGCTGCAATAGTGGAAAAACTTATATCCGGGGGGTCTGTAATGATTGAAGGGGCTGCGACGGGGGGGGGGGGGGGGGGGGGGGGAGGTGCTGTAGGACCTGAAAAACTCAGATAAGAGGATTAGTCAGCGTGGTACAGGGAAATGAGAAGAAGGCAAACAACATAGGCTGGCACTGGAAGGAGGGGCATTTCCAAGGAAGGTGGGGGGGGGGAATGGCTAGAGTTCAGAGAAAGCCAAAAGGTGGGGCGGAGGGGGTAACAGGAATGTCATGGTTTGAAGGAATTCTACTTGTCATAGCATGATATCATTTGCCTCTGTTTTCAGTTTGCGCATAAGTGCTCATAAATGATAGCAGGATGCCAGTTAATTTAAGTGGTACCTGATAGATCAAATTTAAGATATGAGAAGGATGCACAAGAGGGTGTTCGAATTTGTTATGGGAGGCATCGGCAACACTGGGAGGTGCCAATGGAAGGGAAGTTCCTGTTGCAAAACAGAAAATATGTGCTATTGCCATAAGAACAAGTTTTGGGGGAGTTTTCTTGTGGCCATTTCTGCACAGGAAACTTGATGCAGTGTTCATTGCTGCGAACTGAAGTTGTAGGTTTTTGAGGAAGTCTGTAACACATTTTGTGCACTTCTGGTCGGCATATGTCAGCACTCAAAATTTATTGCTGTAGTTTTGGCTTTGGCTGTAGTTTTGGCACGCGGTGGCAGTTTAGGCTTTCTTATGTAGTGGGTGAGTGATCCAGCAAAGAGAAATAAGGTACACTGTGTGATGTTGAAAGAAAGATTAGCAAGACCAGTGCAGTCTTAGGGCTGTTGGCAACATCACTATCTCTTGCCAACAGGGTTTGAATGCTAACTATTGAAAATAGAATAACATAGGTTTTTTCCAGCTGTTGTAGAAGTGCTTCAAACAGCCCACTGTGATCACCCTGTACTCCAGTGATGGCTTGACTAAACAATTCAGCATTGGTCTACAGGGTCGCGACATCATTCCACTACTGTTACGAAGTGCCTTTGAAGAGAGAAAATCAACTGCGCTGAAAAGAAAAATGGTCGAGCCAATACTCGCACTGCTGCTCTTTGGGTCGTGAGCCAGACGTGCTACCTGTCAACCACTGGAGAATGTTCATTCAGCCTGGTTAAAGGGGGGGCCCTTGTGTGTCTGGTGATAAATAAAATATGTTTAAAAATTAAAATAAGAAACTAACAGTGTTCATGACTGAGAAGTGATATGGAAAGAGGGCCCCAGGCCGCTGAAGGGACCCTTTAACGTCTACGCGCCACACTCTTAAAGGTGCACTGAAGAGGATTCTGAACTTGTCTTTTTGCCGCGGGAACTCGATCTACACGTTTCTAGCATTCTTAGAAACTGCGACTTATTGCCCTGTGTGGCCGATTTCCGTAATTAGATCGAATTAACGTCCGGCTCCCGCCTTTTTTTTTAATTCTGCCTCGTACGGTGGGCGGAGTCTACCAACGCGTGAAGTGCCTTTCAACCAGCTCCGTAGAGGCTTTGCTTTCGCTTTATTTTGTTTTTTAGGTTTCCATGAATAATTAGTTTCATTCGCAGATAATATGGCCGCAAAACAAGCCCGCAGAATTAAAAATACGCGCGGACTATTTGCTACTACGGACTACTACATATTACTTTGCCGATGGCTGAGCGGCAAGCCGCCACGGGACTGGGTAAAAGGCAACCCACGCGTTGGTCGACTCCTCCCACCATACGAGGCAGAATAAAAAAAAAAAAGGCGGGAGCCGGATGTTAATTCGATTTAATTATGGAAATCGGCCACAGATGGCAATAAATCGCAGTTTCTAAGAAAGCTCGGAACGTGTAGATTGAGCTCCCGCGGCAAAAAGACAAGTTCAGCTTCCTCTTCAGTGCACCTTTAAGGCAAAACTTGAGTGTCCCCCAAATCTTTCTACTGAGGGAAGGAACTGGCCTTTTTGTTTTCTTCAGAGAGGAAGCAGGATTCTTGCGGTTCACATGTGCACTTTCACGCTGATGGGGTAGAGCTATGCTGGAGAAAACTTTTTCTATCTTGTCACCGAACCGTGCAGCATTGTCTGGCTTATTAAAGGGACCCATTTGCTGCGCTGATTGGCCGCAACATTGTTGCACAGCGTGTGACTCAGCTGTGAACTGTGGCCTTGCAGATCGAAGCCAGCCGGGTGACAGCGAGTCTGGGAGTGGATCACCCCAGCACCCACAGCTCTCCCAGCTGTCGCGCGAGGAGCGACTGCGGCTGGTCAAGGAGCGGCAGGAGGAGCAGCGTGCACGGCGTCTGCACGAGCTGGAGCAGCAGGCTCACGCGGCTCAGCAGTACCGCGAGCATATGGAGGAAGAGCGTCGCAGACGCATTGAGGAGATAAGGCACAGAGACCAGGAGCGCCGGCTACAGGTCGAGGAGCGCAAGAGGCTCATATGGGAGGCTGATCACGTAAGCAGCTTTTAGTTGGAGCAGGGGTGGTGAGGGGAAAGAGGGGTATTTCTCGCTGGGAAAGTGGGAAGTGTCAACAGCCTCCTCTCTTTCCACGCGAGAAATTTTGCAAAGGAGAACCACATTGAACCCCATTCTCTGGATAAAAAGAAGTCCACGAAATGCATGGTTCGATTGGGACTGCCCCCTCCAAGAGTAGCACAGGGCTTTGCTTTGGTTAATCTAAAAAGCAGTCCAAAGTTGAGATTCACAGAAGTAGTGAGGCCGGAAGACAGCAAAAGGAAGGTCACTGTTCTGCACAAATTTTCAACAGACACTGACGCATGTCTGCTCAGGACTCGGGTCTTTTGCTCGATTGGACCTACGATAAAAACTTGTTCACCGGCTAAAATGTAGGAACTGGCTCTGGATTTGTTGGTGCGGCTATTATTCAGTCATGTTGCTTCTGTGCCGCATTTTGGTGCGACCTGGCTTGTTTGTGAAGGCAGATTTTTACCACTTGTGTAAATTGACTGGCCAGGATGGATCTTGTGAAAGATAAAAGGGTATGCACTGCAGTTTTGTGTCAGTCTGGTGGGAGTAGTGGAAATTGGCTCAGGAGGCATGGAAGATATGCGCGAGGTGCTGGCCTCCTTGTCCGCTCGTTTTTAACCCACCCAACCAGCCATTGGGTTTCTGGTGAAGGTGGTGTTGTTCCTGGAGTATGGTACAGAGCGGTTCACTGAATGTCTCTCTTGCCTAGGAACGAAAGGAAGCCATGCTGAAGCGGAATATGGAACGAGAGAGCAAGCTAGATCAGCGGCGCAATGCCAACCGCATGAGCATGAGCTTTGCCTTTGGCAGCTCCACGCCCAGGACTTTTGACCTGGATCTAGCCACCATGAGCTCTGCCGGTGCACCCGTGCTCATGTCTGCAGCACCGCAGAGGAAATCGGAAGAGCGGGACTTTGAGAGCAGTCGCAAGAGGGCAGCTTCAGCCTACAATTTGTGCCAAGCAGCAGGTAATGCCGTTTTCACATTCCTGCGCTCTGATTGGACGCAGAATTCACAGACAGTCATTGCCAAGCGAGCCGCTGAAAGCTAGTTTCAGTACTGTGCTTTTCCTTATTGCCATCTTTTCTCATTTTTTTTTCTGACTTTCTCCCTCTCTGCATTGAGGCCACTGCCACACTATAAAAAAAGGTCACCCCTTGTACTTAGCACCAAATACTTGTTTGGGGTAGTCACGGGTGGTGTTGTGACTGTCGGAGCTGTGATGTAATTTAAAGTGAAGTTGATGAAACAAAGCAGTAGGCCTAATTTATACCCCTGTCACACTAGCAAATTTAATGTCATTCGAATCGAATGACATTAGCACCTAATGTCATTAATCTACTGCTACACGGGAACATGTAATGTCATTAGGTTCGAATGACATTCGCCACCGAATGAGTTAGGGGAACTCATTCGCATTCGATCTCGAACCGAATGCGCACTCTGGACACCAGATACGCAGCGACGCGAAAAAAATAATGTGCACACTGCCAAACTTAGAAAGTGCATTTATTCAGTTCTGCTAAAAAAAAGTTAATGTTTGTGTGAATCTGTTCACACTAGAGGCTGTCGTGGATAGCTGTTACTCTCGGTCTCGGCAGCCTACCGCAGCGGCCGAGCGTGAAGCAGCGTCTTTCCCGCGACCGTCGGCCATTTTGGGATGCGTGATTCTTGTTGGTTGGCGTGCCATGTTTGTTAAGCTCGAAGGTACTTAAAGGCCCCCTGCCCACCCGCGGCCAGCAGACACTCTCTACCTCACTTTGAGCGAGCCTCCTCTCCTTCCATTCCCTCCTCGAAATTTTTCTCTCCCGCTCCTCGTCGAGTAGGCTCGGCAAGGCAAAATCACCCCTTCCTTCTCCGGTGTAAGCCGGAGGCGTGGTGTCTGTGGAGTGCGTCACAGGGCGACGTCATGGCCCCGCCTTCAATAGAATTCTTTTCTTGGTTTTTGCATTTTCTCCGCACACTGAACGATCGAGAGGCGCGATCGGCTCGACCACCTAGACTTGTTAGCGAGCGCATCCTTTCATACATCTGTTTGTCATTCCCAGTTAACGAGCCACCTTTTCATTTTCTTTTAGGCCTCCCCACCGTTTCACGAGCGGAGGGGCGGAAGTCGGTTGTGTTCGAAACACACGGCGAAGCGCGGACCCGGCAACCGCCCGTTTGCTTTTCTCCATGCGTGTTTGTGTTCTGTGTGTTTGTGTCTTTTCTCCGCTCCAAAGCATATGTCATTCATTGGAGTCAAGGCGTACGCAAGATGCACGAAAGATAAGCGGTATGTGTGCGGAGCGGTCAAGTGGGCGAGCGAGGGAAAGGCTCTGCTGCACTACTAATTAAAACCTTGTTTTGGGGGGCTCGCATAGAAGAAAAGAAACTGAGAAGGGAGCGCGCACGCAGAGCGTCTCGTGACGGGATCACGGCGGGGGGGGGGGCGAGCCAACTCCCTCAGTTTTACTGTTTTTTTACTTTTTATGGCTAGGGTTCAAGGCTGTCGCCGCACGCTCCCTCCGCAGTTTTTTTTTTTTTTTTTTGTTCCTTCATGCGGGTTTGTAGGCATGAGCCAGAACAGAAGGCGCTGCGGAAAGCGTTGTGCAGACGACGCGACGCCAAGGCTACGCCCAACCTTCTCCCGTCAGTCAGAACGATGCACCAATGGAGTGCCTTTAGCGAAAGTAGCCCCCCTTGACGTCAGCGGGGTGCAGAGTAGTGGGCCGGGCCCGTTTTTGAAGGAAGGAAAGAACGAACGGGCTTTGATTTGAATTTTCGCAGCTTTTCGGGGCGCGCATGGCTCTAGTATTTTGCAGAGGTTATCTTCGATGCCTCATCTATGCAGTGGGCTTGTTTTTCAAAAATGTCCGGACCCTGGTCAGTGGCCCTTTAAAGACATAACTGGGCAGTTCACCTTTTGGAAGTCATTTCCAAGCTCCGCGCGCCGCCATGTCAGCCATTTTGTTTGTTTACATTTATCGGATTTGTGGTTTACTTTGTATTTGGCTTGGCTTTTGATGGCTAAAGTGGTGCAGAATGGCCGCAAATAATATTTTAAGCTTATAATACGGCACACAAATGTTCTCACCAGTTTTGAAACACTGCACAACAATATCAAACGTATTTTATGCGCGCTGATGTCGTTCAGTTGGACTATTTTTTTTTTCACTGATCGTCGATGCCATCATTTTCGAATGACATTATTATTTTACGTGTAGCAGTGAAAGAGACCGAATGAAATTCGATGCATCGAATGCCATTAGGTTCGAATGACATTAAATTTGCTAGTGTGACAGGGGTATTACTTTGATGCATTCCCAGTGTTCCACCATGATTATGCATATCATTTTAAGTCATTTTTACTGCTAATCTACTGACTTAAAAGTGTAACATGCACAGTCTCCAGATATGCACTGCACATTTAGGTAGCTGCGACCTCTTTTGGGACTTCCACCTACCTTTAGATTGTCATCACTCTTTCTCATTGATTAGGTGGGCAGCCATTTCTTTAACACAAGGAAATGATATTATTGAAAAAAACCGTATTATTGGTTAGTACGTGAAATGTTGGCAGGACTGCAACACATGTACTAATAAAATAAAATGCACAGAAGTATAAAATGTGCCATGTTTACAGAAGTGGTTGCAACATTATGTGAAATTTTCACATACAGATCCCTGAATTGACTGGCAGATAGACGAAACTGTTTTCTTTCAGTCTTTAGCTTTGTTACAGTTAAAACTTTTTTTTCCCGTGTTTTGTTTTAACACAAGGCTCAATTTTGTATCATTGGAAAGCCAAGATTTGTGATGATTTTATCGCAGGGAGATGCATGAAAACCTGTCATTTGCTTTTTAAGCAGCCAAGAGTGTTCACTGTACTTTTTCTTCCCTTATTCACAGCATTGGTATGGAAACGTTTTGTTGTTATCCTAGTTCCGAACGCCTGAAGAGGGCCGAGATTTTGAGATATTTGAGAGCTAAAATATGAACACAAAGCCTAGTACTTGCCATGGGTGGTGACAGGAATTTGTTTTAAACATAAACTAGTCAGTTTTTACTGTGTTCAGTTTAGTGATACTCTTCTTGTTCTGGTAAAAGCAAACATATATTATGAGCTTTGACTTCATCTGCTCATCTAGGCTTTAAGTAACATTATCTTGCCATTTGCGTTGTTTATTATGTGAGGGGCATGCTTATTTCCTGCTTATTGATAGCAAATCACCAAGGTTTTCAGTGTTTTTCATCATTTTCTGTGAGCGCACTGAGGAACTCACAGTTGCTAGTATATCATTTTGTTCTCTTCTCAACTCATTCATGTGTAGACCAGTGGTCCAACAAGGTGAGGGTGTGGTTCCACAAGGTGTTGAGGTGGGCCGGGGCTTCTCTTGCAGACGCGGCTCAGACCGACTCGCCCCCAAGTCAGGGGGCGGTGCCTGATGTGGCATTCATTTCCCCCACGGTGGGAGGGTGGCTTGTGGGGTCAGGGGTCACAGTGGGTGAGTAGAGGGAGGAGGGGGCTCTTCTTTGCTTGCTGCACCCCTGTCCCCCGCAGCCAGCTGTGGTGGTGTCCGCGCGTGTGTGACTGTCGCTTTCCTCTGGGAACTGGTCGGAAGGGGGACAGTTTGAACGGGGCCGCTGCTTCTCTTGGGTCCTTCCTTTCGGGCCGCTCTAACACACTCTCGTCGGCACAGAGGTCTGCATTGATGGCAGTTTGTCTTCGCTTTCCTGTGGATCACGCAAGCTCTGCAATAAAGGACCCTTTTAATGAGCTGGCTTGTCGCCAGTCGGATCCTAGTACATGATAATGGTTTTACTGTGGGGCATGAACCACAACAGTGTTGTGTATGTCTGCACATAACCAGGGAGATCATTTTCCTCTCGTGAGTCATGTGATGTGTCGGGAGTAGTGGTGGCAAGAAATAATGAGGTGGGTTGAAAAAATAATTAAAAGGGCTATTATCTCCTCGGTGAAGACAGTGGTGCGATTTTGAATTCGGGATTTAAGATATTGGATAAGCCAGTTCTTGTGAAGCCCCTCCCTCCTCTCTCATAGTTATGATCCCCGTATGATTCGACATGGAGCGGCAGCCACAAGGTCTGGCTGGCGCAAAATTTTTAATTAAAAAAAAAGAAATAGGAAAGAAAGGTTTGCCACCACCTTTGTCCCTCTACCACATTTTATTGTATTCCATGGAGAGTGCTTGGCCCTCCATGATATTAAATTTTTTTCATTTGTGTCTGCCTATTCACATCACAATAAACATGGAATGTGCATCTTTTCATTAGCGTTACAGACGTATTTTTGAGTAATGTAAAGAAAGTTCCTTGCTGACCTCTGTGTTTGAAAATTCTTTGCTTTGTTTGGAAATTGTTTGGAAGAGAGATGTTGCATCTTGCAAAATGGAGAGTGTAGTGGATCTCCGCACTCTTGTAGCGCATCGCTGTGTTCTGGCCTGTCGTCGTCTCGTCTCTCTGACAGTCATTCTTGCTGATCCAGCGTGTGTTTTGCAGTGGGCTCTGTCTTGTAGTTTGCGCTCGCTTCACTCACCTGAACTGCTTCTTCACCTTCAGGTGTCGTCTCTGCACGCAGTGTAGCCTGCCGCTGCACTGTGGTGTAAAGAGCACCAACTCACACCTGCCTCACACTCACTCCTCTGTATAGGCCTCTTGCTCTGTGGTGCTGCCAGTAGAATCTGTGCACGCTCACTTGTGAATCGTGGGTTGGTGTGACCTGTTGCATTTGTCCTCTCGAAGGCAAAACAGGTTTCATAACAGTAGCCTACTAACTGCTTGCGCCTTTGTAGCTATTGGGCATCATTATATTTTGCAGTGTTGTGTGCAAAATGTGTCTTCGTGTTTATTTTTTCTTGCCAATCTCATGACACGTAATTGTTCAGATAGAGCAAGCATTACTTGTGCCACCATGTTGGATGATCGTGCAACCGTTTCAGAGGCATTCATTCATCTTTTATTACCATTTTTCATGTAAGCGTGAGAGGGTTCCACTTTGATGAGGTTCAGAAGTTCAGTGGCATAATGTCCCATTAACCCTTAATCTGCCACTCCCGAGATAACTCGGGCTACCACATATGCACACCCCCTGCCTCTCCCGAGTTAACTCGTTTTGGCTTTTTAACTCACCCCCTGCCGCTCCTGGTAATACTGGTGTAAAAAAAACTATGCAAACATGTACCGCCATCTATGGAGAGACTCCGTAAATTCATAGATTTTGTAAGGTAAATTTTAAACGACAGATGGCGCGCATGTTTCCACATCCGAGTCACTTAGTTTTGGTCTGCGCACAGCAGCCATGGGGCTATGTGCCACACTTGTCCGCGCTTGGCGGACGAAGAAATTCAAAATTGCTTGTGAATTCGGAGTCCAATGATAATGTGAACGAGGAAGGAGCCCACGTAAGTGCCTTGTGGAGTGATGACAGCGATGAAGTCCCCCCTGCCACCGAAAAATCCGTGTAAGAAGAGGAAATCCAACAGGCCAGATTGGTGCTGGAAGATTTGATTCATTACAACTAATATTTATAAGATTATCCTGAATAAGCATGTCTACATGTCATGCAGAGCATTTTAGGGCGTTACTAGCAAAAAATTTCCAGGAAACTAACATGCAAAAAAAACCCGGCAGGGTGTGTGCAGATGTGAGTAAAAAAACCTGGCAGTGAAAGGGTTAATTGCCTGTAGGTTAAATTAATGTGCTTACCCCGGACTGATAACTAACCTCAGTGTGCCATTTAACTTTTTACTTTGTGCCTCGTATCCCCTCAGATTTCTCATTGCAGCCTGCATATTATGAATGCACCAGTCAAACAAACTCTTCCCCCCTCCTCCATATTTATTAACCACCCCTTTGCGCTGCAAATTACCATTTGAATAAATTTAGCTAGGGTTCCAGGGGGTTTGTTTCGTTGCGGCTACTACATGCTGGCTGTTTCCCTTGTCTTGAAATTCATTAAATGCACAAATTTCGCATGAAACACATCATTAACTGAGGCAGTCTGCTTTTCCCTTGGCTTCTTGTGAAGGAATTACTTTGTAGGCAGCTTTTTGGTGGGTTATATAGCTGTTATTGAACAAAAAACCTCTGAGGCGACTAAAATTGGCACGAGGGCTATGGAATCGATTGCTGGTAACAAGAATGCATATCAAAGGTTCTGCAGCCACTGGGACATAAAATGTGTTGACGTCGAAATTTCCGGAGCCCTTCACTGCGGCATCCCTCATAGCCGGAGTCGCTTTGGGACGTCAATAAACCATAAACGAAATGTTTGTCCACTTATGTTTCCACTACTTTTAGCATTCAGGGCTTTATCAGGGAATGAGCCCCCCCCCTTTTTTTTTAATGGTAATTTTAATATGTCAGGCATACAAGTAGCATACAGCAGATGGGAAATGTATCAGCATATGGAATGGCAGAGAAGTATTAGGTGGCGCTGATGCCATTTTTCACCATAGAAGTCGCCCAGAAGTTTCATGTTCAATGGCAAGCATGGTTTTGGCTCCCAGTTCTGGTCCCTCCGTCCAGTCTAGCTGGTTGCTTTCCGTTTTTTTTCGCGAGGGGGCCCTACAGCGCTGGCTATTGGCCACGCAGACTCTCGCAGACGTGCCGCTGCTCCACAAGCGCGCTGCTTGGTGTCTGGCCCCCCAGGAGAGGACCCCATGACGCGCAGCATGACTGCGCTGCCCAGCCAGCAGAACCGGGGCCGGCGCAAGACAGACCTGATGCCCGTCATCCCCTGGAATCGTGGGGCCGCCTCGCGTTCCCGCTCCCCGGCCTCGGCAGCCCCTTCGTCCACAGGTGTGGCCCAGCGTGCCGTGAGCATGTCTCGCCTGGACCTGCTTGCACAGCCCCGGCGGCGGCTTCTGCCAGCCAGCCCCAGCACGGGTGCCTCCGCTGCTGCTCCGCCAAGTATGGCCGCCAAGAGCATGCTCAACTTGTCGCAGGGCAGCCCTCCTTCCAGGCGGGGGGTGGTGGACATGTCCCAAAGCATGGTGCTGCCAGGCCGGGGTGGTGGGGTGGGGGGCAGCGGGGGTGGCGGCAAGCTGCGGTCGGCACGCAGCATGAGCCAGCTGGCAATTGCACCCCGCCCCACGCGGGCGTCCCAGCTCAGGGCCACAAACCGGATGCCGGCGGCAGGTAAGTAGGGGGTGGGGTGCCACTTTTGCTCCGAGTTTTTTTTTTTTTTTACCTTGCAATTACAAACCGGCAGCTCTAAATCCAGGCATCAAGATTACGTATGCAGTTGAACCTCAGTTCATGCGATTTTCTTTTTCTTAAGAAATTGTACTCATTAGCAATGGCCCCTTAAAGTCGTGTTGTTTTCCTCCAAGTAAACGAAATTTCCCACTAACTATGTTCATACTTACTCCTAAATCTGCCCCTGTGATAAGTTTAGTTACCAATTCACTCTCACTCATTCACCAGCACTAAGTCCAAGCTAATCCTGGACGACACACACAGCTAAGAGCAAAAGCACATTGGCAGTCTGCCTTTGTGATGGCTGCTTTGTTGTTTTCGCCAGACTGAATGCATTTAAAAGTTGTTCTGTGCTAAGGACAACACGTATGCAGACAGAAGCCGGCAAGCACTAGAAAACGAGCTCTTCATTATTTGTGCCAATGAGTGCTGACTGACGTCTTTAGGAAGTGAACTGTCAGTGAATGCCTGCACTTCACCTGTGAGTGACATTTAAAAAGTTTTTAATAGTTTTGGATCGTGCTTTTTTATGAGCTATATGTTTTTCCCCTGAATTTTAAAAGCACGTCAGCAAGGTCCTTCTGTTTTAATGCTTCTTTTACACTACTCTACACTTGCCTCTGAGCAAAAAAATGCTTCATTTACGTGAAATCTTGTTACCATAACCTGCAACAATATGTTAGTGACGTCCAGCTACATGCGCAGTGACAGGAGTATGTGTAAAACTTGGAAATGTTCATGAAATTTTATCATCTAAAATCCTTTTTACCTGTGCCTTGCCACCATTTTTCACTCATCACTTACGGTACAGTAAAAGCTCGTTAATTCGAACTTATGGGACCGAAAAAAATGTTAGGGTATATCTGTAAGTTAGTATTATTGAATCACCATGAAAAAACTAACAATAACTGCGTGCATCATGGTAAATTTATTTAGTGAAAGACTCGGCAATGGTTGCTTGCTTTTGAGATGAGAACGGCTTGACAGTAGCTATTTTTAGCAATGGAGCTTCACCATGTGTCCCGCACCTCGCAAGCGGCAGCATCGAGTGTGAGGAGGCTTCACCGCACGAAGTGCGAACAATACGTGACGAGCGCATAGTTTCGGCGCACTGGAAGAATGGAAGAACTACATGGACGGAAATGCTCAGCAGTGACCAGGCGACAAGGAAAAAAATTGTGGATAGAAAAGACAGTGAGGTTCATCAGTCAGCACCCAAATGGCACATGACTGGGCTCAGTTGGCTGGCTAATGCGGGCTGGCGCGAAGCTGAGAAAGGCGAAACTGAAACTATGCGGCATCACTAGAGATGGGGCCATCCGCTTGTCATCACGCCTGCTGTTGCGTGCACGTCAGAGTTGTGCGAGCTACTCTGCAGCATGGAATTCAGGTTTGAGTAGGGTTACTTGGACAATCAGTTGCCATGCCGGGCATTCCTGGACATGGCCTCTTTTTGAGAGCCTGTTCGAATTAACCAGTGCAAGACCCGTACGTCCAAATTAGCAAGCGTGCAACGCCATAGACTTGCATGGGCGTTGGCCGAGACCACGCCAGCATTTCGAATTAGCGAGCTTTTGCTGTATGTATTGATAGTATTGGCCATTAGTAAAATATAAGGATTCTTCCTGAGGTTGTAACAATAACACTTTAGTACAAAGGTTGTCCACAAAGTAATGCCTCAGTTTTTTTTCTTCTCAGTGAAAGAATGAATTCAAAACACCTTAAATTTTCATTGAAAATCACCGTATACCTCATGCACAGATATTCCTCAACACTCTTCAACTGCTACAATTTCTGTGCCGTTGCAATACAAGGCCGTGCATGCCGTAGCTGTTGTAGCTCGTGCCCAAGTTCTCAGAGATCACACCACTATAGCCTCCTGCAAAGCTTATTCCACACAGCGTGCCTTTGAACTTAGCACGCCTTTGAGTGACTCCCTTATAAAAGATTAAATCCTGGCAGCGCCATCAGCACTAATCTGATGGAGAAGTAACATCTAGCTAATCTTGGCCACTGCCATTTGGTTAATATTGAGCTGTTGTAAGGATCACCAATGTCATGCTTCCGCAAAGCAGTTTCCGGGTTCCTGCGAGGGCCCAGAACACCAGTAATGCGGTTTCATTTGTGGGAGAGGGTCTCATCCAAATTTTTGTTCTCATTTGAGGGCACCACATACCATGGGAGTAGCACCTCTGTTTCCCAAGAATTGTGAGCAGGAATTTTCCAGCAAAGGAGTCATCAGACAAATGTACAGCTCTGTTTCTTTGCTTTTTGGGGCGTTAGTGCAGATAGCATGGTCTCCAACTGTGCTTCCACTGAATGGAGCATCACTTGGAAAGAATCTTTATGAAATCTCCAACCAGTTCCTTCTTTGTCTCTGGGAATCATCATAACCGATTGCTGATGCATATCGGGAACGGACACTGAATTATGAATCCGCGCCAAAGCTCACACTGTACAGTCTTTGTCAAAAGTAACCAGGCTGCACGTTTTTTCATCTCAGTCGTATATTAAAGGGACACTGAGGAGAGCACTATTAATATTTTTTTTATAGCAAAATCCGATAGTTCGGCATTTCATGGCTTTGTTGCCACTTGGCCGGCAGCGAAAGATGGATTTATTTCTAAGAAATTTGGATTCGAAGTTGAAATAGTTTTTCGCGCCGCTCTGATTCAAACTTGGGATTCTGCTATGACGACACAGAACTAAGTGACGTGAAACATGACATTCACATGACGTAACGCAGACTCCGTGATTTCTGGCGGCCAGCAGTGCGGCCCAGCAGCAGCCGAAAAGAAAGCTACCGCCGGCCGCACGCTGAAGGCATCTATCGGCTATTGCGGCCGTCGCTTCGTTTACATTTGCACCGGCGTTTTGCCAGCGTTACAATGGATCCCGTTCTCGAAGTCGTCAACGAAGTTCTCGCAAATAGACGTCTTTAGCATACCGTACGTGTACCTTGTTACCGTTAGCAGAATACCGGGAGCCCCCATACCGCTGAGAGCAAGCGCTGATTGGTCCCGGCGCTGCAGGAGCGCGCGTAGCTATCGGGTACGTGGCGCCATCTGGCGACGTCAAGGAGATTTGCGCATGTATTTGCTGCGCCTCAGTGATTCGTAGCTTCTCGTGTCCTAGTGTTGCTAGAACTATTGGTCCTAGCAACACTGTTTTGTGCTATGACGCCATGAAGCTTGTACTTGCGAGTTTGGCCTGTGGCGGCGATACCTGTATTTTGGTTCTTGCTCTTTTCTATGTTACAGGAGCTTTGTTGTCAGTATGAATGGCGTTTTTGTAATCAGGAGCTGGTATTCTGTCGATGCAAGTCAACTTCAATTTCTCCTCAGTGTCCCTTTAAAGCTATAATGCCAGCCCTCAGGCTCTAAATCTCTGTATGGTAAGGAGAACCCCTGTCCTCACTTTCAAAGGAGTTTTTGGTCTTTAGGGAAGACGTGAGGGGTCTACTATACGAATGAGAAGCAAAGCATGCAGCCTGGTTACTTTTGACAGACTGTACATCAGCACAGTGAGTACGTGCATGCCAGCAGAAAACATCAGTGTTTTAACCTCCGAGTTTTGAATTTGCCTTTTTTTTTTCTTGTGAATGAAGAAAGAAAAAATGAGCATTGCTTTCTGGACAACCCTAATAGTATATGCAGAGCTGCATGGCAGAAGTTTGGAAGTTTTCTGTCAACAGGCCATAGGCATACATCGCAGGTATCATGTGTCATTTTCACTGTATAGGGTACATCAGGACAACTAGATCACAGGAGTTGCTGTTTTACCACTTATGGTCCCCCCCTTTAGTGTGTCCCCACTTCTGTGTGAAAGGGACGATACCTCAGGAGTGGAGCGTTTCTGGCTTGCTTTGCTTGCATGCTCTGAGTACTGTTCCTACCCTGACAACGGTGATGGGTTCCTTTCGACCACTCGTGAGTATGCCATCTTTCTCATGACCTTGTTTGATAGCATGATGGGGCACCTGCCGACTCACAGCCTTGGCATGCCATGCTTTTGATTTTTCGCCTTTGCCTGGAGGGAGGGTGGGCCGTCTCTTTAACGTTCCTGGCTTTCACTGCCTCCACCAGCTCTAACCCTGCACTGGGCTGAATTCTTTGAATGGCTGTTGACACCCTTGCTCTCTGCACCACCAGGCTTTTGCACTCTTTGATTGAAAAGTGATTGGTGCTCTCAACATTGATGAAGTTCTCATTTAATGTGCAAAACTAACCTGCACACTTACTGTGGTAATTGATCCATGTTCCTGACGTCTCTTCATTTTCCACTTGCACAAATGAGCACTTGTAATACCCTTGAATGAATGTGTCTGTCTACGTGTGTTCTTTCCTGAAATGTGTAGGAACATGCAGGCAGAGCTGAATGGGCCAACTGTCTGTAATGCAAAATGTTTGTTGGCACAGTATCAATCTTGTTTGGTCAAGAGTGACCCTGTCTAGCTGGCCACAAAATTTTATGCAATGAAAGTTTTATGAGAAGACAAACTCTCCTTGTATCTGTATCATGTGTTATGGAATTGTAAAGCTGAGTCTGCATCTGCTTGTGTGACTACAGCTGTACACTTAGTTGGAAAGGAAACCTAATGCCGTCTTTTCTGGCAAGTTTTGAGAGCTTTCCTCTGAAGGACATAGCAAAAGCTTTCATATTTGTGGTGTGTCATTGTTATTCTGACCAACAGCATTCAGTTTTGTTGTCAGCTGCTTGGAGTAAATCAGTTAGGTTGCTCTAAGACTGAAAGCAAGTAGAATATGTTCATATAATACCTGTTACTGTTTGTGACTCATTTTTATTGATTCATTGGAGGCAGCACATGGATATTTTGGTGGTTAAAACGCAGTGCAAAGACAGGACTGTACCTCAGGTGGACACAGGAGAGGGTGCAAGAACCAGCCTATACATTCCTTGTGTGGATTTTGTGTGCACACTTAAACTGAATTTGGCTGCTATTTAATGATTATTGCAGTGATACTGAGTAGTGGGAATGCTGCACCAGTTGCTCCAAACTGCACCATTGCTTGAAACTTGCTACGTGCTGCTGCAGATTGGTGTTTTTTTTTTTTTTTTGACGTACCAAAATACTGTTGCAGCAACCACGAGCAGTGCCAAGGTGAAGAGGCTGAGGCTACTGCCCTTGTAGAGCCTGGTCAACCAGCAGTAGTTGTCATATGCAATTGGTTTCGAAAGATAGGACTGGCATATGCCTGCTACACTTTTCAGCTGCATACCATGCCCGCACAGAAAACTCACGTGTCTTGCAATTTGAGTCATCAGGTGTGTTGGATTCTGGTAGGCCTTGTGGTCAATGGCAACGTAGTGTAAACCTTAGGGATGTATACATATCATTGTGTGTCTAAATTGTTGTGCTGTGAGGCATCAGTGCAGCCATTGGTCTTTAATCGTTTGTTTAAATCAGTTCAGGGAATGGAACATTTCGGCAGGTAATCGCTCCCTAGCATTCCCCTGTGTGCGCACTGCACCTGCAGAGAGAGAAATAGATCTGAATCTCAAGCTGCTGGGCTACTGTGAAAACTTCCATCGCCCATGGAGCTCAGGCAATATCCATCTTTGCTCAGCGGGTCAAGGAAGAATCTGTGCACTGTAGAGGAAGTTGTCCTGAAATTACAGCGAAATGTGCGCACCTTCTTAAAGGGACTGAGCACTGAACTTTAAGGACCCAATTTTTTTCGACACAACGGAAAGCTTGCTGTCTAAAGTGCTGAATGCGGTTTTGTTGGAAACTCTGTAGAAAATTTTCACCGAAAATTTTTAAATCTGTGCATGCGCCCGTTTTTGTGGATCCCGATGCTGGAAACCATGATCAGCAAGCGCGATGGCAACTGCAGGTCTGCAAAATTGCTGTACCAGAATATAAATCTCACCCACCAGACTGTAATAAGATATATTAGTTTCGTATTTATTGTCCATTTTAGTTTCCACACCCAAAGTCGCTGAAGCACAGTGATGTACACCTTATCGATGAAAGTTTTAGTAGACCGTGGTTGCCGCTCCATCTAAGAATTTCAACGCACTCTGGCATCATCTAGTTACAAAAACTAAAAGCGCATGGTCGACAATGTGATCATTGCTTTTCATTAAAAAGGGCGCACTGGAAAAAGTGTAAACTATAGTGAGATGTGAACACTCCTGAAAGAAAAAAACATTATGCACTTGAAACAAATTAGCGATATTTTACAGAAATACGGGCACCTGGTGGGTTACACTAATAATAGTGGGTTTGACTGCAAGATGGCTTTTTATGTGATTATAAATTCTCGTGTCTCTGATATTGCAGTGCTCAATTCTAATGTTGATGGAGGTGAAATTCTAGAGGCCTGTGTACTGTGTGATGTCAATGCACGTTAAAGAACCCCAGGTGGTTGAAATTGCTGGAACTCTTCACTATGGCATCCCTCATAGCCTGACCCCATAAACCATAAAATCATCAAATCTTACAATATGGGGTACAATCTTTTCATTTTCGCCATAATCTCGTGGTCCGTTTTGGTCAGTGGTCAGTCCCTATAAGGTTGATGAGTGAAATGCACTCTTTGCCATGGAGCAAGAAAAGCTGCTCTGAGTTGATTATGGATATTGCCGTCAAGTCATTGGCTTGGCTATGTCCGATTAGGTGTAATCCTGTCCTTGCACTGTTCTCTCAATTTTTTTTCTGCCCTTCAGATAATGCTCTAAAGTATTTCATCAGCCAGCCCAACTCGGCACTCTAGTTGACAGTGGTAGTCATTGTGTCCATAAGTGCAGTGGCGCAAAGTAGAGCATTGGCGTCCTCTTGTTGTGGGTTCATGGTTGCTGCGTCCTGTTCTGACAGTGCTTCACCATCTCCATGTAGGTGCCGGCAAGGAGCAGCAGTCCCCGTCGCGGCCCCGTTCATCCATGTCTGTCGCCTCTGAGCACTCGGTTGCTTCGAGTCAGATGTCCACATCAGTGGTGATGCGTCCCAGACCTCCGCCCCGCAAGCCCAGACCGCTCAGCATTGCTGGCACCATCCCGGACAAAGCACTGCAAAGTAGGCAGAATCTCATTGCCGAAAGAACAGGTACACTAACTGCAGCCATGCGCTATGCGATGCCACCCTGTCCTAGCTGCCCGTCTGTACTCTTTGGGTTTGTTTTGGTTCCCGTTGGAAAGTAGGTGGCATGTGTCATCTTCAGTCACTTTTTTATTTATTAATTTTTTTATTTGCTCTAATTCATGCTTACAGTTTTATTAGTTTTATTTTTGCATTCTCTCAAACTGCATGAAACCTGCTCTTACTTTTTGTAGTAGTAGTAACGAGTCGATATTTTATTCAGTTTGTGACGATTTTTACTTTTGCATGTACTCGCTCTTTGTTGGTGTATGGTGCTTTTGTTGCATGTACTATTCCTCAAGTTCCTTGGCAAGAGCCGAAGGGTTCCCAGTGTTGCATGTTGTGGGCATGCTCACCCTGAATACCTGCAATACTTCCATGTGGGAACCAATGCCTGTACTAGAGCTGCGAGCCCTTGTCTTTACATGTGTTCAGTCGGAGTTAGGATTGTACTGAAGGAAAGCGTTGCTTGTTTGACTTCCACTTTTTCTTACATGTAAGGCAGTATGTTCAGTGAAAGTGACTGCAGCAACGTGGAAGGCTTTCAAGGAGTGGAAGGAGTTTCAGTTTCATCAGTACTTTGTTGTGCGGCTGGCAGATGATGCTACCAACATTTATTTGTGGCAGCATCCTGTGGGCTTTTAAAAAAGCTCAACATCACAGGTTCAGCTCCAGGCCATTGGATTGTTGAGATTTTGGTCAGATTCTGAGGTAGTCAAAATTAACCATGAGTGCCCATCACCACTGCACATATCTCAAGCCCTGTAGCAGATTTCGCATGTAAAAAATGTTCTAATTTAGTGTCCTTCCATACACAGCGCCTCCGTCAGCAGAAAAGAAGAGACCCACGCCAGCTGCAAAGTCTTCTGAAGGTGCTGCGCCAGGCACAGCGCCACCTGAGGTGCCACCGAAGCCAGCCCACCTGCGGAAGCCTCAGAAGCCTCAGCCACCGGCTGCCTCTGCCTTCCGCAGAGGGGAGCGCGCCCCGGTTCCTCCAGCCAGGACTGCCAAAGATGCCACTCCCAAGGAACGCGGAGCTTCGAAGGAGAAGAGCACGCCGGCATCCAAAGAACCGAGCCCTGCTCCCGCTGCTGCCTCCCTCCCGACGGCAGCAGTTGCTCCCATTGTGGCCACAGCAGCAGCGGTAAAACCTGCCGTGCCCGCTGCACCTGAGCCCACCACAGTTTCTGCACCGCCCGATGTGGTCACCTCGAATGTTGTTGCAGCAGTGGACGAGGCACAGAAACCACCTACCGCTGATAATTCCACCTCTGAGGGGCAGCCCGTGCCGACCAACAAGGTGACTTTTTCCATCTTGCTGCCCACTGTTGCGCATGTTTATAAAGACATGCGTCCATTCACACAGAAGCACATAGATTGATGTTGCTGCAGATGTCTCTGCTAATATCTCTCGAAGGGCTGCAGTCCTTTCAGCAGCAAAGCAACCCATATGACCAGCCTGCATTCTCATGAGTGCCAAAAAAATTAAAAACCGTTTCATTCGACTGATGAAGCAATGAATTGACTGTAATTGATTGCGTTGGCAGGGCGAATTTCTGTAGCAGCTGGCAAAACCGTCTTGCTAAGATTATGCAGTGCAAAGCCAAAATAGGAAGCACAGGTGGCCAAGGAAGTTATTATTGAGTTGTCATTGCTTGTTGTTGGAAGCAGTTGTTAGTGCACCTAGTTTCCTTAGCTCGGGGCATAATTTGAATGAGCTCTTTCATTGTAGACCACGGACAGACATGTGCTTTAACTTTGTGTACTCCTGCTGTGCTCTCTGTTCATGCTGGTGCGTAGTACTGGGTCTAGTAAAGCTTTATTCATGGTCCCCCTTTGACTGATTTGTCTTAATTTTGTGTTGATGCTGCAAAACTGATGTTAGCTGTGTGAATTTCCTCTCAGGAACAGGGGGCGGTGGTGCCTAAGGAGACTGCCGCTCCTTCCACACCAGCCGAGCAGAAACCAGCACCTCCCCCTGTCACTGCACCCGAAGCTGCTGCTGCGCAGGCTGCAGTGCCTGGCCCAGATTCCGGTGCTGAGGAGAGTGCGGTGCCCAGCAAACCAGCACCGCGTGTCATCTCGGAGGAAGAAGCTCGGGCCCTTCTGGCTGAGAAGCGTCGCCTAGCCCGCGAGCAGGCAGAGAGGGAGGCAGAACTGGAACGCCAGCGACAAGAAGAATTGAGGTTTGTTGTGATGTGTTTGACGCACTCTCAGCTGGCCATTAGCTCTGCAGGACACGATGGAGCCTTATCTTTGGACAGCTGGCTGGTATAGGTTCACGAAAAGTCATTAGCTTGGCAGTGTGATTCCTGGCACCTCTCAGGCTGCTGTTTGCCAGGCAATGTTTTTAGATTTTGTAAATAAAAAAAAAGATGCAAAATTTTACAGTGGACTTGAGCAAACATGGACAGGTTAACCCTTTGAAGGTTTTTGCCGTATATGTACGGCGGCGGTTTTCTGTCCCGCAAGGTCTTTGCCGTACGGGTACGGTTTCGATCTTCCGTTTGAAATTTTGCGCCAAAAGAACAATGCGTGCTCACTGGGGGGTGCTGCCACCTCTTAGGACTTACAAGAAGTGTTTGAATTTTGTGCTGCCTTCTTACGGAGATAAGCAGAATAGCGCGACGGCACAGACTGCGGCAACACCCCTTTTGTAGTTTTGGTTTCGCCGCATGATCGCAACGGAGTCGCGCGACATTTGAGTTTCCTTTTTGTCAGCACTATCTTGCAGGGGCTGCCGAAGTTGATTTCTATCTTTATTGGCGCTGCTCTTAGCTTGCTTATCACCGTTGCTCGCGAGGTATTCTCGCCCTCTGTGGCAACGCGCCTACGCGGTTTCGATTCCGCCGCAGGATCGCAACGGAGTCGCGCGAAACGTGTTTTCTCTTTGTGGGCACTGTTTTGCAGAGGCGGCGAAAGTTGATTTCTATCTTTATTGGTGCTGCTCTTAGCTTGCTTATCACCGTTGCTATTCTATTCTATTGAATATTTTCCAGTTGTGAGTGATGCTGTCACCAAAGTACTGTTCCTAATTTTTTTTTACTATTTATTCTCGATTATATACACCTTGTAGATGCAAGATCCGCAATAAAGTAATTTGACCACCTGGGAAAGTTTTCTTCAACATAATTCGACCCTCAAAGGGTTAATGAAACTGCCACGATATGTCTGCGACTTGTAAATTATAATTCTTTTGTTCATCTTGCAACGCATGCCTCATGTAAAGCACTCACCCAAGGGCCCTTGAGGTTTCTGAAATAAATAAATAAATACTACTGCCCTCAATATGAGCTGCAACACAGGAGCTGTGGCCGGAGGTCAGTTCTTGAAGCAGTGCCAGCCCAGTGCTGCTGGGAATTTGTGCACTTACCTGTTGACCCAAAAGACAATGTAAGACAATGTGCACTCATTTTTTTGGGGGGCAGCTTGGGTGCTCTGTATTAGGGTGCGTTATTTTACTACAAAGCGGAACCCTTAGCAAGTTCACTCCAGACATGTTGCAGGTCATATTGAGCGCGATGGCACATGGCTACAAATTCTTACAGGAAGCAGCACAGTTAAGTTATTGGCAGTATTGCTTAATAATAATAAATGCAGTGGAGGACTAAATTTTGTTAAGCAAAGGCTATGAGCAGATCCACTATAAAGGGGATCGTAGAAATATGTGGAATAATTCGAATGAGCATGCGTGATGTGTGAGATCGTCTTGGCTAGCTGTCATGTATATGATGAACTGTATATCTCAACACATTTTGTCCACCTTGACCCGTTGTGATGACTCGCTGGTTAAAGGGACCTAACAGTGACCAAAACATGTCATGAGATTAGGGTGGAAATGAAAAGATCGTGCCTCAGACTGAAGAATTGAGCACTGTAATGTCAAAGAAACAGGGATCTGTAATTTTAATTTGGCATTGAAACTCGCGAAAAAGCCATCTTGCAGCGAAAGCCGCCATTATCTCTGTAGTCCACCACATGACCACATCTTGGCAAAATATTGCTTATTTGTTTTAAATGCGTAGTGTTTTTTTCTTTCAGGAGTGTGTGTCATGTTTTCTTATAGTTTGCACTCTCTCCAGTGCGCCATTCAATGAAAACCAATGCTCCCTTCGCATCAGCGATCACGTGCTTTTAGCTTTTGTAAGTAGATGGCGCCACAGTGTTTGGAATTGATCTTACCACAGTGTTTTGAACGTCAACTTCTCCAGAAGCGTCCTCGAGCAACGCGATTGAGCAATATCAAATCTGCAAGGTGTCAAGCATCCTTCAATAATCATCATCAACCCTATTTCTCTCTAAAGTGCGAGAGGGAAAATGGGGAGAAATGCATGTCTGCCGTTGTTGTGCTAGCTTACACCATGTGACTGTGTGCGTGTGTGGCTCCCTCTGGTTGCAGGCGCCAGGAAGAGGAGCGACTCCGGCTGGAGGAAGAAGAGCAGCGGAGGGCTGAGGAAGAGCAGCTGCGGCTGGCGGAAGAGTTCCGCCGCCAGGAGGAAGAGAAGCTTCAGCGGGCCATCGAGGAGCAGCAGAAGCGGGAAGCCGAGGAGCGGGAGCGCCGGGAGCAGGAGGCCCAGCAGAAGGCAGAGCGCGAGGAGCAGGAGCGCAAGGCACGCGAGGAGGCCGAGAAGCAGCGCAAGGAGCTTGAGGAACGACTCAAGCGGGAGGAAGCTGAGCGCGCCGAGAGGAAAAAGGTCATTGTGCTGAAATACTAGACGCGCTGGTGGCGGGTGAAGTTGATTTGTAGACTTCGTGACATAAAAGAGCGCTAAAGCGCGAGGCAGGCCCAGCGTAGAAGGTGGGACTGATGCTCACATCTGGTCTAGGCTCCTCTTCTACCTCATCGTGTTTCATGCTCTATTACACTTTATTCTCTCTTTGCTTATACGAGTGCAGGCCGTATTTTATGTTGCTTTTGATTGCACTTGTGTTTCATGAAGGTTTTTGTCTTCTGTGGGTAGGAAATGTGGTCTCCTATGTTTAGAGGGGAGTCCCCTAGAATGATTTTACTGAAAAGAACAAAAAAAAAATATTGATATTTCTGTGGGTGTTTGTTAAAAGTGGGCTGCGGTTTGTGTCAGTTGTCAGTGTTTGCTTGCCCAAGCTCCAGGGTTTAGCATTCACTGTTGTTCTGTTACTTAGGATCAGCATTCTGATAAGAACTTAAAAGAGGGGTGCTTTCATCTCGGTTGCTGGCTTGCAGCTCAAAAATGCCTTTCTGAAAGTTCAGCCACATCTTGAATAGACTTGATGCTTTGAGTCCGAGTTACTAGAAGCATTTGCTTCATGGTGTAGAAGCTTGACATCATATCTTGATGCACTAAACATTTGTAAGGTGTGAAAGCTGTCATAACTTTTCAAAGTACCTTTGGTACCACTCACATAGGTTGGGCTGTACCTGAAGAAGCAGTATATGCACCTTTAAAACCGTAAAGATGTACATGCTTAGTGCTTGTCTTAAGCTTGCATTGCACAGCATCATATGTTGCTTTAATCTTCAAGGAAGGTCCCAGCAGTTAGTCTGGGTTCCACAAATTGCCGGAGCTGGTATGCTGTCTAGCAAGTGGTTTCTCACTATGAACTTTATATATTGACCTGAATGTTCTTTGTGTCTAATTTCAATTCTCGCTGTTATCTTCTTTTATTTATTTTTTCCTTTGCCCAAACGGTGCTCAGAGAGTGGAAGAAATCATGAGTCGGACGCGGAGGAGAGGGGCCAAGGACCCAGGCTCCCCGGCCAACAGCAAGACCGGCGACGCCCAGGCATCTCCAGAGAGGGACAGCTCACCGTCTCTTTCGGGTCGATCATCGCCCCAGCCACAGAGCAAGTCATCCGATGACAAGAGCAGCAGTGCTCCAGCCCAGCCAGGAGCCAGTACTACTGTAGAAACAGCACAGCTTGGCGAGCAGCAGCAACAACAACAACAACAACAGCAGCAGCAGCAACAGCAGCAGCAACAGCAGCCGCAAGTAGAGCAGCAGCAGGAGCTTCGCGATCAGCAGCCACAAGTGGAGCCTAAGGAAGAGGCACCACAGGAGCAGCAGCAGCCTGTGGCCGAGGGGGGCAGTGGGGAGCGGTCTCTAGTAAATGTAGCAGCAGTGCCGGCGGCTGGCTCGCCGGAGGAGAACTGTGTGAATGGTAGGGAACCAATTGTTGTTGTGGTGGCGGACAGCAGCAGCAGCAGCAGTGTGGGCGGCGGCTCTCAGGGTGATGAAGGATCCGCGCCGGCGGAGGAGCCCATGGACCAGTCTCCACCGCAGGGCAAGTGCTTCTCCCCTCCCTCCGTGACTAGCGAAGGGACAGCCCCCCCGTGCACCAACGGTTACAGCTCACACCACACCAACGGTGGAGGAGACATCATCAACGGTGTCGGGTGAGCGCTGCTTTCTTGAGAACGGGACGAGTAGTTTCACCAAGTGCCAAATTTTGTGCTATGTTGAAAACATTGGCCACCTCCAGTACCTAGGGAGCTGCTGAGTTATGCACAGCTGCCTGTGATGCTGAACTGCGGTAACGTAATGATTTTGAGATCAATTTTATCCAATACTTATATTTTCCTCCCTTCATCATTAGCTGAAGCAATGCCGTGCCCCATGCTTGTTCTTCATAGTTGCTTCTAGCTAGCAAGGGTGTCGAATTGCTGTCTGTTATTGGAAATGGTCAGTGTACTAAGCGTTTTGTAGGTAAGGTCAAATTATTAAGCTGGGGTTGTCAGTCCAAGGGAGCTTATAGGCATTGTAATCAATGTATACTGTTTAATGTCGTGCGAGGGCCACACCGATGTATGGGATGCACCCACTGTTTTGTACTAGATACTTGACAAGAAAATATGGCCATACGTTTTTTTTTTTATTTATTTATTTGTGTATGGTCCACACCTTCAAAATTCATGCCCAAAATTTTTTTTAAGTGTGCGGCCCTTACATGAATTCATACAGTAGGTTGCTTGCATTTTTTGTCAGTAATCTAATGTTTGCGTTTCGGTGATTACACGTATGTTTTGTATTGTTGGGAATGCTTAATCAATCAGGGTGTGCGAATATTCGATAATTTTCATTATTTGGTTGCATTGTAAAATATTATATTCGATTCAATCCGAATGTGTGGTATATTCGAAATCTCAGAAGTATAGAGCATTTATTGTGTTATGCATGAAGTGAGCTGAAGACTGGGAACGTGAAACAAGCTCACGTTATCCTACTTGAAAATGGCATTGGTCTAGTTCTCTTCATCTCACTTGTTGTCACTGTATACCAGGGCAGCTGCTATTTGTGTGGTGTTTTTTTTTCTCTTTATTTTTGCTTTCCATCCTGCTCCGAGTGGTTGAAAGGTGTCCAGGAGGGTAACCATGCGTCTCTCTCTTTTCGCGCTCCTTGTGCAGTATGGCTGTTACTAACTCCACTGGCAGGTACACCGCGCATCTATTCGTACTCCTCAGGCAGTGGCGCTTGTTGCCATCATCTGGCCATCTCTGCGCTGTGATAACACTTGTGGTGGTGCTGCATCAGTTGAAAATGTGGCCCCCGAGTTAAGCGTCAAGTCGACGAGAAGAAAGCGCTATCCCACAAGACGGCATCCCCTGATGGTTTGCGGAAGCCATCTTGTGGGATGTGCGCTTTCTTGCGTAGATGTATCTTGTATATTTTTTTTCCTTGACAGTACCGCATGGACGCCGCAGAGGTGCTGTTGTGTGGTGTTGCCGTGGTTCGCTATCGCTGCGAAAGTTCATCTTGACTGAAGGACATCAGAAACAGTTCATCTTGAATGGATTTGTTTACATTAAGTCTAATGGGAAACCAACCAAATAGTCTCGCATTGTAATTCTTATCCGAGAATTGGAACTAATGGAGCTCGTCATAGAAGTCTTATTGTGCCATTCAACCTTTTTTGCATGCCAGAAGTATTAGAATTATTCAGAGAACCTTACTAATCTCTTTGAGTTCGCTTCAAACCAATGAACTTTGTCCACACAGAACTGATAATCAGTTTTTTGCTTTTCTTATAAGGGGAGTGCTTACTCAGGCTGGCAGGATCAGAGCTCTAAATATTGAAATGGCTCTGTAGACATGACACCTAGAAGGATGATCCAGTATTCCTCTTTCATGTTGTTCATTCTGT